>NC_041382.1:432706469-432828450 GCF_002162155.2 Triticum dicoccoides
GAGGGGGAGGAAGGGGAGAGGGAGGCGGCGGGGGCGCGTGGCCGGCTGCGGCGCAGTGGGTCAGGGCAGCGGCGGCGGCGGCGGCGGTGGATCGAGCTAGGGAGAGGGAACTGGCGAGGGGGAGAGGGAAGGGGGGATCGGGCGAAGGGGGAGAGGGAAGGGGGATCGGGCACAATACTAATGGCGCACCACCCCTCGGTGCGCCATAAGTACATCCATACTAATGGCGCACCTCACCGTGGTGCGCCATTAGTATTTTTTTATTTCAACTTGAGCCAACAAGTTATGTACCACCAGAACTGATCCACATCAAGTCCCCTCTACTAGTTCGACTAGTCAGCAGCCAGTTCTCACACCAGGAGGTCCTGGGTTCGACTCCCAGGCTCCACAAATTTTTTTTAGCATTTAAAAAGCTGTTTGATACTTATTTGTGTTTAAATATGTTCAAACTTGTTTAAATCATAACAGTAATATTTTTTTATAAGACAATAATAATTTTTTAAAAAATATCATCAAACAGTAATGCCGGTGGAGCAGGGGAGGGTGCGCGGGGTGCGGGGGGTCGGCGGCGGCGGTTGAGTAGGGGAATCGAGGGTGCGGGGGGTCGGCGGCGGCGGCCGGTGGACTGGGGGGTGCTCGGCGGCGAGGGGGACCGGATCTGGCGAGGTGGGATAGCGATCGAGATGGAGGGGGATCGAGATCGAGTGTCCATGAAATTTAAAAATATTCATGATAGTTCAAAAAGTACCCATGAAATACAATCGAGAAATGAAGGCTACGATTTAAATACAATCGATCTTAGCTAGCTATCTGTTCACAATCTTCTTGCCCTTCTTTTTCGCAAATGGAGTTCTTCTGTGGAACGGACGTCCTTTAGGTAGGGTGGTCCTGCTTCTTCTTGTGGTGTATGCTGCTACTTCATCATCATCGTCATGTTTGATCCTCGGGTCACCGTACTTGTCGAAGTCTTGCTCATTGGCTACTCCATCCATTCCGATGATCTTCCTTTTGCCTCTCCTCACGACAACACGACTGGGCTTTGGCGGGTCGGTAATGAAGAAGCATTGGTCCACTTGGGAAGCCAGTACCCATGGCTCATTTTTCGCGGTGACGTTTGCGCCCGCGGTCTTGGATTTGGCTTCGGGTATAACCATGGTGGTGAAATACCGGTCTTCTTTTATGACGTTCTTGGCCCATCTGACACGGAACATCGGGACCTTCTCTCCAGCGTAGCTCAGCTCCCAGATCTCCTCGATCCTTCTGTAGTATCTGTCCTTGTCGTTACCGCTGTAGGATTCCATCGTTACCCCGGAGTTCTGATAACCATCGCTCTTCATGTCCTTGGCCTCGGTGTAGAATGTGTAGCCGTTGATATCGTACGCCTCATAGGTCATCAGGTTGTGCTCGGCGCCCTGTGACAAGGCGAATATGAGTTGTTCTTCCGTGGAAGAATCCTCATGTAAAGGGTACGACAGAAGCTTCTGCTTGAACCAACGCGTGAAACATGAGTTGTGCTCTTTGAGTATATCTCCGTCCGTCCTCTGTTGGCCTCGGTCATTGTACGTCTTCTTAATAAAGGTTTTGTGCTCTACCACCCAAGGATCGACCACGTCTATGTGTTGTAGCGCGACTAGGTTTGCTCTTTCAAAGTGGGCGAGTCGACCCTCGAAGTCGACATGCATTTCGCGGCGACCCTCACGGTGACCCCATCCAGCGAGCCTGCCGAGGTGCCTGTTGACGGGCAGACCAACGGGGTTCTCGATGCCTAGATAATTCGTGCAGTAGGAGATGCACTCTTCGGTCAGAAAGCCCCTGGCTATGCTTCCTTCTGGACGTGACATGTTGCGAACGTATCCTTTGATGACACCATTCATCCTTTCGAACGGCATCATGCTGTGCAGGAACGTCGGCCCGAGTTGGATGATATCCTCCACTATATGGACCAGCAGATGCACCATAACGTCGAAGAATGCGGGCGGGAAGTACATCTCAAGCTCGCATAGTATCACCACGATCTCTTCCTGTAGCCTTCTGAGTTGCCTCACACCAATCGACTTCCGAGAGATGACGTCGAAGAGGTTGCATAGGCCAAATAGCGTTTCACGGACGTGCACGTCCATGATCCCACGGATTGCAACTGGAAGTATCTGCGTCATCAGCACGTGACAGTCGTGAGACTTCATCCCGCTGAATTTCTGCTTCGCTGGGTCTAGGTATCTGCTTATCTTCCCCGCGTAACCGTAAGGAAGTTTTACTCCTAGGAGGCAGGTGAAAAACTGCTCGATCTCCTCCTGACTTAGAGTGAAGCACGCGGGAGGGTAGTCATTTCCGGTCTTCTTGGCCTTTTTGCCTTTGCGACGACTTTCTATGTCCTGCTTCGCCTCATCATCATCATCATCATCATCATATATAGCGTGAAGCTCCTGCCTGATGCCCATTGATTTCAAGTCTGCCCTTGCTTTCGGCCCATCTTTGGTCCTCTCTGGCATGTTGAGCAGGGTACCAAGCAGACTCTCGCACACGTTCTTCGTGATATGCATGACATCAAGGCTGTGAGGCACACGGTGGATCTTCCAGTACGGCAAGTCCCAGAAAACAGACCTCGTTTTCCATACCTTCAGCAGCGGCTCTGGCGCCTTTCGCTTCTTTCCCGGCTCTGGCGCCTTTTGCTTCTTTCCCGGCAGTGGGCAGTCTTTCCAATTTTTCAACAGCTTGTCTATTTCCTCGCCGCTCCTCGTACACGGGCGTTTTCGGGGTTCGGTTTCACCATCGAACAGATCCTTGCGTTTCCTCCACGGGTCATCGTCGTGAAGCCACCTTCGATGTCCCATGAACACGGTTTTTGAAGACCCGGGATCTCTATCTAGCTGGCGATACGTTGTGTCATCCATGCACATTACGCATCCAGAAAATCCGTGGACTACCTGCCCCGCAAGATATCCGTAATCGAGATAGTCGTGCACCGTCGTGAGCAGTGCGGCTCTCATCGGGAAATATTCTTTCTCTGCGGCGTCCCACGTATTGGCTGGCATTTTCCACAGCGTGTCAAGCTCCTCTTTCAGCAGCCCCAGATACAGATTGATGTCGTTCCCTGGTTGTTTCGGCCCTTCAATTAGCATACTCATGTGAATGTACTTCCTCTTCATGCACAACCAGGGGGAAGGTTGTACATCCATACAAACACAGGCCAGGTGCTATGTGTGCTTCTCTGGCTGCCAAATGGATTGACTCCATCGGTGCTCGCGCCCAGCATGATGTTCCTTGGATCGTTCCCAAATTCTGGGTATTCGAAGTTCAACTCTTGCCACTGGCTCGCATCCTTAGGGTGACTCAGCATCTTGTCTTTTTTATCTATCTCCGGATCATTTGCGTCATCTTCTCTCTTCTTCTCCTCCCTATCCGCGTGCCAACGCAGGAGCTTTGCTACCTTAGGATCCGCGAAATACCGCTGCAGACGAGGAGTGATCGGAAAGTACCACACCACTTTTCGAGGAGCTTTCTTCCTCTTCTTGTATCGAGTGACACCGCACACCGGACATATGGTAGACTCCGCGTGCTCGTCCCGATAAATGATGCAATTGTTCATGCACACATGGTATTTCACGTGCGGTAAATCCAGAGGACACACGATTTTCTTCGCCTCCTCCAAACTGGTCGGGCACTTGTTCCCCTTGGGAAGACGTTCGTGCCAGAATGACATGTTCTCGTCGAAGCATGCGTCGGTCATTTTGTGTTTTACCTTCATCTCCAGAGCCATGAGCGTTACTTTCAGGCGGGTATCCTCGGGCCTGCATCCTTCATACAATGGAGTAACCGCGTCTAACTCAAGTTGATCCATCTTGGTTTTCTCTCGGGCGGCAGCTCTTGCGTTATCCGTCTGCTTGAGAAGCAGCTCTTGAATATGAGGGTCCTGCACCCAGCCCATCGATGGTCCAGCGTCGTCTGCTCCGCCGGCATCATCATCATGTCCTGCATCTTCTACATGATGACTGTGTACAACATCACCGTCGTGATCATCTCCTGGGGATTCTTCGTCTTCTCGCCCCCCCGAGCCGCGGTGGTTGTCTTGCTGCCCTTCCTCATTTCTTGCCTGGCCCCCATGGATGACTTCGTAGTCATCTTCATCACCTTGCCACCGATAGCCATCCATGAAACCACGCAAGAGCAGGTGGTCCCGCACCTGCCCGGAATCTGGGTCCACAATAAGGCTATTCAGCTTGCATCTTCGACACGGACATCTTATCTTCGTCTCGTTCTTTTGAAGCATCTCGGCCTTCGCGGACCTCAAAAACCTATTCACGATGCCTTCGATCATCGTGCGGACCATGGTCGCATGCGGGGTAGAGCAAAACGATATTTTAGAACCAAGAAAAAATTTGGCATGACTTTCCCTAAAAATAGGACCAAAAAGAATGCTTAATGCCAAAATTCTCGCCAAAACGGAAATGAATCAACATTCCGGCAAAATATTGGCAACTATCGCATTTCAAATACCGGTACACCTCCAAACACAAACACATATGCAACACCACAAACATATGCAACACCACGAACATACATAGATCTAGCTAGGCCATAAAAAGTGCATGTGCACATTGTTGTAGGGAGAACAACATAAATATAGCTTCCCCCCTTACTTACCTAGCAAAACAAGGTCACTTAACCACTTAATTTGAATGAATCTATGGTGGAAATGAGGTGAAAAAGAGGAGGCACCCGAGACAAGGAGGAGGCGGTGGAGAGAATGAAGTGGGGAGAAAGTGAGTGTGGGAGGAGAGGCTGTCCAAAATATCTTGTTGCTGCCCACTTACTAATGGCGCACCAGCAACAAATGCGCCATTAGTAATCCAGGTTACTAATGGCGCACCCCTGGTGATGCGCCATTAGTAGTTTTGCAAAAAAAGGAATAAAAACAATAATAAAAAAAATAACATTAGTGGCGCACCTTCTGGCTGGTGCGCCATTACTATTTACAACTAGTAATGGCGCACCACCAGTGGATGCGCCATTAGTATGTTTGGACAGGCGCACTAGTTCAAAAAAAAATTTGGTACTAATGGCGCACCGTGGGCAGGGTGCGCCATTAGTAGTTTCAACACTAATGGCGCATCAGAAGGTGGTGCGCCATTAGTATATACTAATGGCGCACCACGTGTCTGGTGCGCCATTAGTGTCATTTCCATCTATAGCCCTTTTCCTAGTAGTGCGAGCCCGCTCCTCCGCCGCCGTTCGCCGCCGGTCAGCTTCCCGGGCCTCCTCAGCGGCCCAAGATCGAGCCTCCCGAGAGGCCACCAGCGACGCCTTGGCCTCTGCGTCGTCAAGATCGCGCTGACGGTGTGCAAGGGCGATGGCGCCCTCTAGCTCGCGCCTCTCTGCAGCCAGGCGCAGGCCCTCGGCCTCAAGGCGCGCGTCTTCATCAGCAAGCTCCTCACCAAGCAGGCTTACCGCGTCAGTCGCCCTTCGAAGGAATCCTTGGCGGAGAGCGCGACGCTCCCGAGCGCGCTCGAGCACGTCTTCCACGCCATCATCTGCCCCAAGCAAGCGCCGGGGGCCACGAATCAGCACCCCCCTCCGGGCTGGGGGCTAGGGGATGGCACCCTCGCGACGGCCGGGCATGCCGCGCCAGAAGCCCGGCCTGGGGCTAGCCCGTCCGCAGGTGAAGAGCGCAGGGAGCGCCTCAGCCAATCGCAGTCCACGACCAGGCGAGAAGCCCACGGTAGGCTGACTATGCCATGAGAAGGCCTGCGGAAGAGGATCGCGAGGTTCGCAGGGCCACGATGCGCCTCGGGATGGTCCGCCTCTTCAATCGCCCTCACCACAAGGGCTCTGCTGCTTGGGGCGCTTGAGGGCGATGGAGGGGGCAAAGCCAAGGGGGACGGCACCTCAGCCGTCTCCGCAAGCTCGGCTGGAAGGGGCCTGCGGAGCAAGGGTCAGTAAAAGCAACAGAAGGATCGGGAGCTGGGAAAGGAGAAGGCTTACTCATCAGTGGCGAAGTACTTCCTACGCTTTAGCAGGCGACAAGGGTAATCATCGCCCAGGGCCTCCCTTCTCTTCCGGAGGGCCTCAAAGTCCATGCAGAAGCGGCCCAAGAGTTGGGCGCAGGGATCAACCTGCGACGAAGACGGAGCGTCAAGGCGATCTGCGTCAGGGACGCCTGCCTGATGCGCGCTGCCAATCGCCTCGCCAAGGGAAGCAGCCGGAGCCTCAGGGGCCTCAGTCGCAAGCGCTGAGGGCAACTGCTCGTCATCCTCAGCCTCAGTGGCAAGGGCCCCGAGAGCCGCTCCCTCATGAGCATTGCCCGGCGCCGTCACCCCTCCGGGAGCCCCCTCGGCCTCTGGCACCTCATGCCTCCCTGCTCCGCCGCTCAAGGAAGAGCCGCCTTGGCCGACTGGAAGGGCGGTCACCACCACTGGGTTCTCGCGAGGCCCCTGGAGGCCGGCGGTGCGCGACCCCCACTCATTAAAGATAGGCATCTACTTCACAAAATCGCCCCTGCTCTAGCAGAGGTATAGCAAGGCCCCTCCCTGCTGGATGCTGCCAGGGTTGGGGTCCCCAGTCAGGGTCAAGAGCGCTGTCCTCAGCACTTCAGGAGTCAGGTCCTCTTCCTGGAGCCTCATACGATCATCGCGCCTGCTGAAGGCCCACATCCAGCGGGATTGGCGTTAGAGAGGAGCAACGCGGCGTAGCAGGAACTCCTTCACCACCTTGGGTGCTGTCACGCCAAGAGACCTCAAGAACACGAAGCGGTGCCAGACGAAGATGAGCCGGGGGCTCTCAAGCGTCTCCTGGCCCCAGGCCGAATTGGGGACAACAGGCGAAGTTGCCTTCGATAGCAGGGTGCTGGGCACCCCTGCGTCCACATACAGCCACCGCTCGCGGAACCCAGCCGTGGGCGGGGGGAGCTTGAAGTCAATCCCAGAGGCTGCAGTCTCAGACGCGGCAACGAAGCTCACGCACGCCCAGCATTGGGTAGGGTCGACAAGGCGCAGCGAGAAGAAGTGGCGCAGCAAGGCAACTGAAGGAAGGATGCCCATCATAGCCTCGCAAACAAAGGCGAAGACCGAAAGGAGGGTGATGGATTCAGGACCCAGATGCATCATGTGGATCTGATAGTGGGAAAGCACGGCATTGAAGAAATCAGAAAAAGGAGGAACCAGACCCGCCCACAGGGCGTCGGCAAAATACGGGACCTCGGTGACTATCCTATCGATGGAGGAGTGGGACGCGGGCCAGGCCGTCGTCCTCCCGCATTCGTTGAAGATAGTGGCCAGAGCTGAGCTGACCTTGCCTAAGCCCTCGGCGGGGGCCGCCAACGGCGGCGGACCAGGCGGAGGCACGGGTTTCTTCCCTCTTCCCTTCTTCGTTGGAGCCATGGCGATGGGAAAAGGGGGGGGGGAGTTCGAGATTGGGTCGAAAACAGAAGCTGGAGTTCGAGCGGAGGAAGGACAGAGGGCGCTCGAGTGACAGAAAGGGGAGCGGCTGTGTACAACTACGAGTCCGCCTAGCATGGTGCAAAATCAGGGGGCGTGGGGGAGCAGTGCCGCCCACGTCCAATCAACCGCCACGCGGCGCCCAAGGCCGCAGGCTGTTAGGGCCCGCGGCGCTTCGCCCACGCCCTTCTGCCTCCCTGCACGGCCAAGTCCGGGCACGCCTTGGGCCCGGGGGCTACTGTCGGTGTTCTGGGAAAGGGGGTCCCCAGACTTGCCTTCCTGCGGCCTGCGGCGTGGCTCAAAGGGGGGCCCAGCACAGCCCATCTTCACCAACACAGACCCAAGACCCTCGCGAGGGGCCACCTCGCGGGGCGGATGACGTGGAGCTTCCTTAGGCATGGCCTTATCAGGCTGGCTCACGAGGAGGCGGAGAGATCAAGGTGGGGTACCTCACGAGGTGCCCGTGACGCAAGCCATGACGACCAAAGGCGCCCGACGGGTTCCAGCCCATGTAGCGTCCTCCTTTCCTCTTTGGTGCAAAGGGAGCAAGCGCAGCCGCGGAGTACCGAGGCATCAGGCAAATGTTGCCATCTCGGTGCAACAAGACCAAGACCAGGGGGACTGCAAGACGGAGGTCATTGTGGAGCCCAAGACGGCGTCACCACCAGAGCTTTGTGCAGGCGAAGACTACTTTTGTCAGGATAGCTGGTACTAGCTGTCCCCCTTCAAATTAGCCCGCCATTGTTGGCTCCTTTCCCGTTCGATATTTGGGAAGAGGACCAGGGCCTCTATAAATAGGACCAACCACCCACAGAACGAGGAAGAGGGGAGAGGAGAGAGAGAGAAGGGTGACTGAACTCCTCCCAGCAGTTCATCGCCCCGGCCAAGAACAGACCCTCGCGAGGCTGTTCTTCCTTGTATTGTTCATCATCATCAGCCCAAGAGGCAATCCACCACGCCACACACTGGAGTAGGGTATTACACCACAATGGTGGCCCGAACCAGTATAAACCCTGTGTCATTCGTGTCGCTCTTTCCATTGCTTAGATCTTAGCGAGGCGGAGGGGTGTAGGTAGGTAGGAGGTGAAATCTCCGTGCACACCCCAGTGTTCGAACCTCAAGGGTCTGCCAGAACCCGAAATCCGACAATGATGAATAAGGTGTTCATGGAGTTCTTGGATAAGTTTGTTGTGGTGTTCATTGATGATATATTGGTGTAATCGAAGAATGAAGAAGAACACAAGGAACATTTGTGCTTGGTTCTCGAGAATCTTAGGGAACATCAGCTATATGCCAAGTTCAGCAAATGTGAGTTTTGGTTGAAGGAAGTCAGATTTCTCGGACATGTTATATCTGGGGAAGGAATAGCAGTAGACCCTTCCAAGGTTCTATCTGTCACCGAGTGGTTGGCACCCACCTCAGTTGGAGAGATACGCAGTTTCCTTGGACTCGCATGATATTATCGGAGATTCATTGAGAACTTTTCCAAGAATTTGAAGCCCATGACAGAGTTACTGAAGAAGAACACCAAGTTTAAATGGTCTGAGGATTGTGAGGCCAGTTTTCAGGAGTTGAAGAAATGTTTGGTTACAGCCCCAGTGCTAATTCTTCTGAATATACGCAAGGATTTCCAAGTATATTGCGACACTTCTTGACAGGGACTTGGAGGTGTTCTTATGCAAGAAGGAAGAGTTGTTTCTTATGCCTCATGTCAGCTTCAACCTCATGAGTTGAATTATGCCACACATGATTTGGAGTTAGCAGCCGTAGTGCATGCGCTCAAGACCTCGAGACATTTTCTTATCGGAAATCGTTGTGTTGTATACACGAATCATAAGAGTTTGAAGTACATTTTCACGCAGAAGGAGTTGAACCTCAAGCAGAGGAGATGGTTGGAGCTCACAAAGGATTATGACATGAAACTGCATTATCATCCAGCAAAGGCCAATGTTGTAGCAGACGCTTTAAGCCGCAAGAGTTATGTCAATACTCTCGCAACCGGAGGATTACCTCGGGAGTTAGCTGACGATCTCAAAGAACTTCGCTTGGAGATAGTTCCGAGAGGTTTTGTTGTAGCATTGGAAGTTCAATCCACTTTGTTGGGAAAGATCCGAGAAGCCCAGAAGACAGACAAGGAAATTGCAGAGATAAAGGAAAAAGATGAGTAAAGGAAAGGCCAAAGGTTTTCGTGAGGATGGGCACACGACTTTATGGTTTGAGGATCGCATCTATGTGCCGAATGATTCAGAGATCAGGAAGTTAATTCTTCAAGAGACCCATGATTCGCCATACTCGATTCACCCAGGCAACACCAAGATGTATTTGGATTTGAAGGAACGTTTCTGGTGGACAGGTATGAAGAAGGATATTGCTCAGTAAGTAGCAGTTTGCGACGTCTGTCTCAGAGTTAAGCCAGAGCATGAGAAACCAGCAGGATTGCTTCAGCCTTTGCCAATACCCGAATGGAAGTGGGATAAGCTTGGCATGTATTTCATCACCGTATTACTCAAGAATCGTTCATGATATGACTCGATCTGGGTTGTAGTTGATCGCTTGACCAAAGTGACTCACTTTATCCCCGTGAAAACCACTTATACGAGCGCGGAATTGGCCAAGATATATATGACCAGGATCATATGTTTGCATGGAGTTCCGAGGACCATCATATCACATAGAGGAACACAATTTACCTCAAACTTTTGGAATCAGTTACACCAGACTTTGGGTACCAGGCTAGAGTTCAGTACATCCTTTCATCCACAGACAGATGGGCTGACCAAGAGAGTCAACCAGATTCTGGAGGACATGTTGAGAGCTTGTGCGCTAGACTATGGGTCTAGTTGGGATGATAATTTGCCTTACGCAGAGTTCTCAAACAACAACAGCTACCAAGCTAGTTTGTATATGGCCCCTTTCGAAGCTTTGTATGTAAGGAGGTGCAGGACACCATTGATGTGGGGTGAAGTTGGAGACCGACAATTGTTCGGACCAGATTTAATCAGAGAGTCTGAGGAGAAGGTCAAGTTAATCCGTGATAGACTCAAGATGGCCCAGTCCAGGCAGAAGAGTTATGCCGATACTAAATGCAAGAAGGTAACCTATGAAGTAGGAGACAGAGCATATCATCGTGTGCCTCCACTTCGAGGAGATTAAACGGTTTGGAGTCAAAGGGAAGTTAGCACTAAGATTTATGGGACCATACCGAGTTTCGGAGCGTATGGGTGAAGTTGCCTACAAGTTGGAATTACCTGAAGGTTTGTCAGGAGTTCATGATGTGTTTCACGTTTCCCAGTTGAAGAAGTGCCATGCAGAGATGGCCGATATTCCTCTGAGAAATACAGTTCCCCTAGAAGCAATTCAGTTGGAGAGTGACCTGACCTATGATGAGAAACCCATCAAGATTCTCGAGTTTGCCACCCGAGTTACCCGCAGCAAGGTTATCAAGTTTTGCAACGTTCAGTGGAGCCACCATATCGAGGAGGAAACCACTTGGGAGTCCGAAGAAGACCTCCGGAAGGACCACCCACACCTTTTTGCTAGCCAACCCGAATCTCGAGGGCGAGATTCATCTTAAGGGGCTAGGTTTGTAACATCCCAATTTTCAATTTGGATATTATTCATTAGATCATCATATGCATCCATAATTTCTGCATTTTTGAATTCATTTTATTTGGAATTTTGATTCTAGAAATCGTAAGAAACTCAAGGACAAAATGAGAGAGTTGGAGGTTCTCACAAAATTCCATTTTTGAATTTTCAAAATTGATTCATTGCGTTTTATTAGAAATCATTTTCCAATTATTTCAAAATAAATAAAATAATGAGAGAAGATAATATGACTTCTTCAAAACAGCAAAGTAATATTGGAAATTTAATTTTGAATAAAAATGTATTTTATTTGGATTTTACATTTAAGTTTATTTATTTTTATTAGTACTAAAAATGTTTATTTTATTTTAGGCATTTAGGTCCAGAAAAATGTTCACATTAGTCCAAATATTAGGAAGGAATTATGTGATTTTTTCTGGAATTTTTGAAAATATTTTATTAGGATTTTCCTATTTTTTGTATTTTTGGGAAATGTTCAAAAAAATCTCTCTGTCGGACCGAACTGGGCCGAAGCCCAGCCGACCGCAACCACGCCCGTGTTGCCTCGACCGCGAGGCGGACTCCTGTCGCCGCACGGCGTCGCCGTCAGCCACCTGTGGCCGAGTCGGACTCTGCCCCGGCCCTCCCCCCTCGCGCAAGCCGCCCGACCCCCTGGCCTTTATAAGCCGCACCCCGGCCCCTCTCTCTCCCATCGAAGCAGCAGCAAGACGCAGCCCAAGCCGCCGCCGCTTAGCCGCGCCGCCGCCTGCTTGCGCCGCTGCTTGCCTCCCCCGCCACCCGCCGCCGAGCCGCCGCCCCACCACACCACCCCGCAGACTCGTCTCACCTGAGCCACCGGACCCGATCCGCCGACGAAAAACCATTGGTAACCGCCCGGTTCTTTCGGTTTTCGTTTAAAAAAACCTGATCTATTTTAGTTAGCAATCGTTCGTTGTAGTGATCTGACCTCAAATGGTCAAATCTCTGTGCATAAGTGTGATCCCTGGATCAGTAATGCTGAAATACGCAGTACTTCGAAGGATTTATAACAGAGTAGCAATCACACACTTATTACATCGAATGTCTCAAAAGAGAACTTATTACAATAAATATGGGTTAAGGCAATCTAAATAAGATAACAGCGGAAGGCTTGGAGGATAAAGTGAGTCCATCAACTCCAACGGCATAGCTGAGTGCATGACAATGACCTAGCGCACCTTACTCTTCGTTTGAAAAGTCTGCAACATGATGCCCGAAACAGGTCAGCACATGGAATATGCTGGCAAGATAACACAGTAGAGCAATGAACAAGTATATGCTATCACTACATGCATATGAGGCTGGTGGAGGCTCTACGGTTTTAATGTTTTTGCGAAAAGCCAATTTTTCCCTACAACAAAGGAATATATTTTATTTAACTATCATGGTAGTTGTTAAACATTGAGAACGTTCCTCCAACTCAATCCCAATTAAGAAGTAATTAACATCCCAACAAATTAATTTAGAGTGATGAGATCAACATGATAATCCAGATCCACATACTCAAGATGTCCATAACCGGTGACACGGCTAACCATGATTAGTACTCTGCAGAGGTTTGCGCACTTTTCCCCACAAGACTCGATATCCTCCGTTGGATTCCTCCGGTGGGCAGCGCGGCGTTGAGTGGTGGCTGCGACGGTGGGCGGCGGAGCGGCGGCTGCAAGCGGCGGCGCTAGTGGCGGCGCAGCACGGCGGCTGCGGGCGGCGGGGTGAGAGGTGTCGGGGGCGGCTTATAAAGGCCTTGGGGGGCTCCGACTTGCGGCCGAAGTTGGGTGGCGGCGGTGGTGCGCCAGACTCCTTGGAGTCCGTGCCGCTCACGGCGACGGAGGCTGCGGTGGCGCTGGGCTGGCCCGGCTCGGCTGGGCCTCCGACCCAGTCGGGCGAAGAGTTTTTTAAAACAATTCCGCTGGGAGGAAAAATCCTAAATAAATAAAAATAAAAATCTAAAAATGCCAAAACAAATTTTTTACCGTCAAAATAAATTATTTAGAACTAAGTGATCATTTCTTGGCCTAAACATGCAATTTTGAAAATGCATATTTTTCTAATTCAAATAAAATAGCAATAAAATCCAAATAAAATAATTTATTTGGTTTTAATGATTTTCCTCCAATATTTCTTTTGTTTTGGGGAAGTTATATTATCTCCTCTCATATATTTTGATATTGAAATATTTTCGGAGAGAAAAATAATTAAAACCAAAGTGATCCACTTTTCAATATATGAGAAAATTCAAATATGAAAACAATAAATTCCCCAACTCTCTCCGTGGGTCCTTGAGTTGCTTAGGATTTTAGGATCACAAAGCCAAAATGCAAAAAATATATGATATGCATAAGATGGCCTATGTATAAAATTCCAAATTGGAAATTTGGGATGTTACAAACCTACCCTCCTTAAGGTGAATCTCGCCCTCGAGATTCGGGTTGGCTAGAAAATAGGTGTGGCTGGTCTTTCCGTAGATCATCCTCTCATTCCCAGGTGGCTTCATCCTCGGTATGGTGGCTCCACTGAACCTTGCAAAACTTGATAACCTTGCTGCGGGTTACTCAACTAGCAAACTCGAGAATCTTGACCGGTTTCTCCTCATAGGTCAGATCACTATCCAACTGAATTGCTTTCAGGGGCACTGTATCTCTCAGAGGAATATCGGCCATCTCAGCATGACACTTCTTCAACTGGGAAACGTGAAACACATCACGAACTCCTGACAGTCCTTTGGGTAATTCCAGCTTGTAGGCTACTTCTCCCATACGTTCCAAAACTTGGTATGGTCCTACAAATCTTGGGGCTAACTTTCCCTTAACCCTCAAACATTTAACTCCACGCAGGGGTGACATTCTAAGATATGCTTTGTCTCCGATTTCATAGAATACCTCCTTGCATTTTGAGTCTGCATAACTCTTCTGCCTGGACTGAGCTACCTTCAGTCTATCTCGTTCGATTTGCAAAAAGAATTGATCAAATCGGAGGTACGAAACTGAAACTACGATCAAAAGAACTTTGAATTCAAATCTGCTTGAAACCAAATTTTAATTTGTCAAAACCTTGTTCAAGTTGATTAAACAGAAAGAGGGGTTCGAGACAAAGATTTTGGCGTTGGTTTCACTGGATTTGGACAAACGGTTAAGAAACGACAAGGGTTTGAAGATCAGGGGCTAATCTGTGATAAACATAATCACGGATAGGTCCCTGGCCGAAAATAAAATAAAAAGAAAAGACTAACGAACAAAAGTTCGCTGCCTGAACCTAACCGGCGAACAATGTTCATTAAAACGAACGAACAGACGAACGTCCGCTAAATAAAATAACCGATGAAAACCGATCTAACCGGCGGAAAACCAAGAAAAACTGGCTATATATAAAAAGCGATCTAGGTCTAGGGTTTACTGAAATAAATGGCGGCGACGGCAGCGGCAGCGGCGGGTGGGCGGCGGAGCAGCGGCTGCAGGCGGCAGCGCTAGTGGCGGCGCGGGATGGTGGTTGCGGGCGGCGGGGTGAGAGGCGTCGGGGGGGGGGTGGGCTTATAAAGGCCTTGGGGGGGCTCCGACTTGCGGCCGAAGTCGGGCGGCGGCGGTGGCGCGCCGAACTCCTTGCAGTCCGTGCCGGTCATGGCGACGGAGGCGGCGGTGGCGCTGGGATGGCCCGGCTCGGCTGGGCCTCCGGCCCAGTCGGGCGAAGAGTTTTTTTAAACAATTCCTCCAAAAAGAAATTCCTAAATAAATAAAAATAAAAATCTAAAAATGCCAAAACAAATTTTTACCATCTAAATAAATTATTTAGAACTAAGTGAACATTTTCTTGGCCTAAAAATGCAATTTTGAAAAATGCATATTTTTCTAATTCAAATAAAATAGCAATAAAATCCAAATAAAATAATTTATTTGGTTTTAATGATTTTCCTCCAATATTTCTTTTGTTTTGGGGAAGTCACATTATCTTCTCTCATATATTTTGGTATTGAAATATTTTTGGAGAGAAAAATAATTAAAACCAAAGTGATCCACTTTTCAATATATGAGAAAATTCAAATATGAAAACAATAAATTCCCCAACACTCTCTGTGGGTCCTTGAGTTGCTTAGGATTTTAGGATCACAAAGCCAAAATGCAAAAAAATATATGATATGCATAAGATGACCTATGTATAGCATTCCAAATTGGAAATTTGGGATGTTACAAACTTACCCTCCTTAAGGTGAATCTCGCCCTCGAGATTCGGGTTGGCTAGAAAATAGGTGTGGGTGGCCTTTCCGTAGATCATCCTCTCATTCCCAGGTGGCTTCATCCTCGGTATGGTGGCTCCGCTGAACCTTGCAAAACTTGATAAGCTTGCTACGGGTAACTCAGCTGGCAAACTCAAGAATCTTGACCGGTTTCTCCTCATAGGTTAGATCACTATCCAACTGAATTGGTTCCAGGGGCACTGTATCTCTCAGAGAAGTATCGGCCATCTCAGCATGACACTTCTTCAACTGGGAAACGTGAAACACATCATGAACTCCTGACAGTCCTTTGGGTAACTCGAGCTTGTAGGCTACTTCTCCCATACGTTCCAAAACTCGGTATGGTCCTACTGTTGTTGTAAGAGAACTCTGGGTAGGGCAACTTATCATCCCAACTAGATCCATAATCGAGTGCACAAGCTCTCAACATGTCCTCCAGAATCTGATTGCCTCTCTCGGTATGTCCATCTGTCTGTGGATGAAAGGTTGTACTGAACTCTAGCCTGGTGCCCAAAGTCTGGTGTAGCTGGTGCCAAAACTTTGAAGTGAAATGTGTTCCTCTATCTGATATGATAGTCTGCGGAACTCCATGCAGACAGACGATCCTGGTCATGTATATTTTGGCCAACTTTACACTTGTATAAGTGGTTTTCACTGGGATAAAGTGAGACACTTTGGTAAAACAATCCACTACTACCCAAATAGAATCGTATCCCGATCGAGTCCTGGGTAATCCGGTGATGAAATCCATGACAAGCTTATCCCATTTCCATTCGGGTATCGGCATAGGCTGCAGTAATCCTGCTGGCTTCTGATGTTCTGCCTTCACTCTCTGACATACATCACATACGGCTACATACTCGGCAATATCCTTCTTCATACCAGTCCACCAGAAATGCTCCTTCAAATCCAACAACATCTTGGTGTTTCCGGGGTGTATCGAGTATGGCGAGTCATGAGCTTCCTGAAGTATCAACTTCCTGATCTCTGCATTATTGGGTACATAAACACGGTCCTTAAACCACAAGGTGTTGTGCTCATCCTCACGAAAACCCTTGGCTTTTCCTTTGCTCATCTTCTCCTTTATCTCAGCAATTTACTTATCATCCTTCTGAGCTTTTCGAATCTTTCCCAATAATGTCGACTGGATTTCTAATGCTGCAACAAAATGTCTAGGGACTATCTCCAAAGGTAGCTCCCTGAGATATTCAGCTAACTCCTTTGGCAATCCTCCGCTTACGAGGGTATTCACGTAACTCTTCCGGCTCAAAGCGTCTGCTATGGCATTGGCCTTGCCTGGATGATAGTGCAACTTCATATCATAATCCTTTATAAGCTCAAACCATCTCCTTTGCCTGAGATCCAACTCCTTTTGTGTGAAAATGTACTTCAAACTCTTATGATCCGTGTACACATCACAATGATTTCAAATAAGAAAATGGCTCCATGTCTTGAGTGCATGCACTACAACTGCTAACTCCAAATCATGCGTTGCATAATTTAACTCATGCAGTCAAAGCTGACATGAGGCATATGAAACAACTCTTCTGTCTTGCATAAGCACACCTCCAAGTCCTAAGCAAGATGCATCGCAATACACTTGGAAATCCTTGCGTATATCTGGCAGAATCAGCACTGGGGCTATAACCAGACGTTTCTTCAACTCCTGGAAACTTGCCTCACATTTATCTATCCATTTGAACTTGGTGTCCTTTTTCAACAACTCTGTCATAGGCTTCGCAATCTTAGAGAAATTCTCGATGAATCTCCGATAATATCCCGTGAGTCCCAGAAAATTGTGGATCTCTCCAATTGAGGTGGGTGCCAACCACTCAGTGACTGACCGAACCTTAGTAGGGTCTACTGCTATACCTTCTCCTGATATAACATGTCCAAGGAATCCAACTTCCTTCAACCAAAACTCACATTTGCTAAATTTGGCGTACAACTGATGTTCCCTGAGCTTCTCGAGAACTAAATGCAAATGCTCCATGTGTTCCTCTTCATTCTTCGAGTACACCAAAATGTCATCAATGAACACCATGACAAATTTATCCAAGAACTCCATGAACATCTTATTCATCATACTCATTAAATTGGCTAGGGCATTTGTCAGTCCAAATGACATAACACTGTACTCATATAGCCCGTACCTTGTGGTGAAGGATGTCTTCGATATATCCTGTTCTCGGAGCTTCAGCTGGTGGTATCCTGATCGAAGATCGATCTTGGGAAATACATTAGCTCCTTGCAGCTGGTCAAATAAATGATTGATCATCGGTAGTGGGTACTTTTTCTTGATCGGCACTTCATTCAATGCACGATAATCAACTGCCATCTCAAAGAATTATCTTTCTTCTGAACCAAGATCACTGGGGCTCCCCATGGTGACGAACTTCGGTGAATGTAACCTTTGTCCAATAACTCCTTAATATGTTTCTTAATCTCCTCCAGATCATTTGCGGGCATCCGGTATGGTCTCTTTGATATTAGTCATGTGCCTAGCAATAGCTCTATCAAAAACTCAATGTCTCGATCCGATGGCATGCCTGGTAGTTCCTCTGGAAATACATCCGGGTAATCCTTCACTATAGGGACCTCCTCTGGAACAGTGCCCGTGAGGGAGTTTACATGTATCCTCTTTGGGGTATGCTTGGATACATACTTAATCCTTTTTCCCTCCGGGGTGGTGAGCATAATTGACCTACTAGCACCATCAATGTTTCCTCCATACTTCGATAGCCAATCCATACCCAGTATCACGTCCAATCCTTGTGACTCCAGAATTATTAGGTATGAGGGAAAACCATGGCTGCCAATGTTTCAGGGTAACCGTTCACACCATCGGCTTGGCATATACTCTACACCTGGTGAGCTTACTAGCCAAGGTATCCTAAGGGCTAAGGTGAGTAATTTAAACTTGTCCCCAAGCCCCATTGAAATGTATGATTGCGATGCACCAATATCAAAAAGAACGAGAGCGGTAAATGACTTAACCAAAAACTTGTCGATAACTGCATCTGGCTGCTCTTCAACCTTCTCCATGTTCACGTGGTTCACTTGTCCCTTATTGAAAGGGTTGGGCTTCTTCCCAGAGCTTCCATTGCCATTTCCATTCTTTCCTTCAGGACATTCGGGTGGCGTAATGTCCAGTCTTCCCGCACTTGAAACAAGTAACATGACTTAGATCCCTCTTGGCGGGTGTGGCTGGGTTAGAGCGGTTCTGATTACTGCCTGCTCCATTTCCGTTTCCATTCTTCGGTCCATTGTTGTTATGCGAACTTCCTCCATTATGGTTGTGTCCTTCATGGTTATGGGTATTTCCTCCCGAGTTCGGGGTGAAACAAGGTTTCTGCTGAGCTCCTGAATTGTACTTTCCTTGTCCATTCTTCCTTTTGCGGCTCTCAATCTGTTGCTGCTTCCCTTCAATCATAAGCGCCTTATCTACCAACTCCTGGTAGTTGTTAAATGTCGCCAGCATTAACTGCATACTCATCTCATCATTTAGCCCTTCCATAAACTTCTCCTGTTTTGCGGCATCTATAGCCATGTCATCTGGGGCATAACGAGCTAACTTGCTAAACTCATCCACATACTGGCCCACAGTACGATTGCCCTGGCATAAGTTGCAAAACTCACGCTTCTTCATGCTCATAGCTCCAGTTGAGACATGAGCAGTGCAGAACGCTTGCTGAAACTGCTCCCAAGTAACATTGGCTATGGGGAAAGTGGCTGTGTAATTCTCCCACCATGAGGCTGCGGGTCCATCCAATTGATGTGCGGCAAAACACACCTTCTTAGCATTTGTGCAACCTGCGGTGGTCAACTCCCTTCCAATCCCGTGTAGCCAGTCACCAGTAACTATAGGCTTGGTGCTACTGGAAAACACTGGTGGTTGTAACCTCGGAAAATGGGCTAAGTTGTCAACTGGAGGGGGTGGCGGTGGGTTGTTGTTGTTGTTGTTGTTGTTGTTGTTGTTGTTGTTGTTGCCCCTATTCTGAACTAGCAACTGCATCAGTGTATTCTGCTATTGAATCAACTGAGTGAGCTCCGGTGGGAAGACAAATTCGGGGTCGCGTCTCGGAGGCATCTGACGTGTTTAGAGGGGGAGAGATTAGAATAGAATGAGGTCTAGTGAGAAAGCACTACCCATATTCACATGAGACAAGCACAAACATATCACTCCAAAACAATTTCAAGAAAGGGCATACAATCGATGTAACTATCGTTACAGTGCTCAGACTAATATTGTATACATGGGGGAAATACTACTAATAATGTGGTGGTCTACTAAAAGTTTTGATCGGTAGAAGACTCCATGATATCTGCTCGAGCTTCATCTTCATAATCATCATCACTACTATCAGGGTCGGCGTTGGTGTCGTCGATGATGATGTAGTCCTTGGGATGGTCGTCCTCTCCTCCTGGCGCAGGATCTCCCATGAATACTCCTAGCTTCCTTGTCAGGTAGTCATTCATTTCCACTAGTACGGTGATTTCCTCCTTTTATCCGTCGTGTGTAGACTTGAATTCGTCTTCCAGCTCCATGTTCCTAGTCATCAACTTCTTCAGATCTATCATGCTTGCACACATTTGGTTCTCCTAGCGACGAATGTGCTGGTTTAACTCCTGGATGTAAGCTGCAATGGACCTGTCCTTCCTGGTGTTGATCATCTGCCATTGCTCATCTCGGCGCCCACATATCTGGTAGATAATGTCCTTAAGATCCTTGTGATAAACTTCGCCAATGCGTCCTATGGCGATGTGGGCTGCCATGCTCTTTCCTAGACTCCAGGTTGGTGCATCAAAGGAAAAATCTATGGGCTCACTTACTAGCGTGAATGTCCTTCCTGGAACTTGAACTCAAATCATCCAACGCTCCTCTTCTGGTAAAGTGGCAGTGTAGGTCCCGGTGAAGCTTGGTATTCCAATGTTCAGTTTCCTAGTGACTTCCTTCAAGTGTTGTCCAAAAGGTCTGTCTTCATCTGGCTGTGTAAACTTGTTCCTTGTGTCCGCCATCCTATAGAGTAGAAGATGGAGAGAAGTCAGAAATGAGTAGAGAAGAGTGACCTATGGATCATCTTAGTGGTTGTGTCCTACATTCAGCGTGTGCTCTGATACCATCTTATAGCGATCCGACCTCAAACGGCCAAATCTCTGTGCATAAGTGTCATCCCTGGATCGTTAATGCTGACACACACAGTACTTCGAAGGATTTAAAACAAAGTAGCAATCACACACTTATTATGTCAAATGTCTCAAAAGAGAACTTATTACAATAAATATGGCTGAAGGTCATCTAAATAAGATAACAACGGAAGGCTTGGAAGATAAAGTGAGTGCATCAACTCCAACGGCATAGCTGAGTGCACGACAACGACCTAGCACACCTTACTCTTCGTCTGAAAGGTCTGCAACATGATATGTTGCAGCCCGAAACGGGTCGGCACATGGAATATGCTGGCAAGATAACAAAATAGAGAAATGAACAAGTAAATGCTATCACTACATGCATATGAGGCTGGTGGAGACTCTACGGTTTTAATGTTTTTGCGAAAAGCCAATTTTTCCTACAACAAAGGAATATATTTTATTTAACTATCATGGTAGTTGTTAAACATTAAGAGGGTTCCTCCAACTCAATCCCAATTAAGAAGTAATTAGCATCCCAACAAATTAATTTAGAGTGATGAGATCAACATGATAATCCAGATCCAGATACTCAAGATGTCCATAACCGGGGACACGGCTAACCATGATTAGTTTGTACACTCTGCAAAGGTTTGTGCACTTTTCCCCACAAGACTCGATCTCCTCCGTTGGATTTCTCGCACTACAAGGTGTTTGAGAAACGGATGGTCGAGACACAGTTTTTCAGAAGCATTAACTCTAACCCTGGGTAGACCGTACCAACCTACATCCCCTACATCTGCTAGCCTACCACTGGAAGAGGTCATGCAACTTACTCCACTATGGTAGAGCCCATAATAGCTTGTGGCTGCACACGGAAGTTTCTAGCATCAATAATCTTATGATCCCTTTGAGCCTGGGTGGCGAACCATAGGATGATCACACAGGTACTCCAGGATATCCTAGGACAACACTGGATTCTCTAGGTGCCCGCAACCAATCCACCTAGATGTGTATTTAAGTAGCCACCTTAAGTTAACCATTAATTAACTATCTCACATCTGTCATGGATACACTCAAACCCAATCCACGTCTACGAGCTTAGCATGGCGATATAAGCATAACGTAGAAGTAACTCCTAAGGGTTTGGTAATAAAAAAGGCAATATGTTCTACCTCATCATCTACTTTCCAAAACCCACGTGTTAAGAGATCCTACTTATGCAATGTTTGAGGGTTGTAACTAAGCACTAAGCATAAAAACTAGGTAATAAAAGGGTATGATCAATGTGTTACTTGCCTTGCACTGCAGCTAGTGGCGGCGGTTGCGGGCGCCAGCGCTGGTGGCGGCGCGGGCCGGCGGCTGCGGGCCGGGGGGGAGGCGTCAGGGGGCGGCGGCCGGCTTATAAAGGCCTTGGGGGGCTCCGCCTTGCGGCCGAAGTCTGGCGGCGGCGGTGGCACGCCGGACTCCTCGGAGAACGTGCCGCTCATGGCGACGGAGGCGGCGGTGGCGCTGGGCTGGCTCGGCTCGGCTGGGCCTCCAGCCAAGTCGGTCGAATAGTTTTTTCTAAACAATTCCGCTGAAAGGAAAAATCCTAAATAAATAAAAATAAAAATCTAAAAATGCCAAAACAAATTTTCACCATCTAAATAAAATATTTAGAACTAAGTGAACATTTTCTTGTCCTAAAAATGCAATTTTGAAAAATGCATAATTTTCTAAATGAAATAAAATAGCAATAAAATCCAAATAAAATAATTTATTTGGTTTTAATGATTTTCCTCTAGTATTTATTTTATTTTGGGGAATTCATATTATCTCCTCTTGTATATTTTGATATTGAAATATTTTCGGAGAGAAAAATAATTAAAACCAAAGGGATCCACTTTTCAATATATGAGAAAATTCTAATATGAAAACAATAAATTCCCCAACTCTCTCCGTGGGTCCTTGAGTTGGTTACGATTTTAGGATCACAAAGCCAAAAATGCAAAAAAAAAATATTGTATGATATGCATAAGATGACCTATGTATAACATTCCAAATTAGAAATTTGGGATGTTACATTCGTTAGGGTTCTGTAGCGAACAGATTCGTTAGGTTAGGTTCTGTAGCGGACGTTCGTCCGATAGATTTTTCTTTTTTGTTTATTTTCGGCCAGGGACCTATCCATGATTATTTTCTTTGCAGATTAGTCCCTGGTTTTTAAACTCTCACAACTTTTTGCTCGTTTATCCAAATCCAACGAAACCAACGCCAAATTCTTTGTTATGATCCCCTCTGTTCAGATCATAAACTTAAACATGTTTTTGAAAGTATAAAATTTGGTTTCAAACAAATTTTAATTTGCACTTCTTTTGATCGTAACTTGAGTTTCATATCTCCGATTTGATTGATTCTTTTTATAAATCAAAGCTCTTCACTTGAACTTTCTGTTTAGATCTTTTTATTTGGTTTTACATTTGCATCTTATGCTTGAGTGCTTATGTATGCTATTGTTTGTCTATGATAGATTTTCTGGAGTGTGAAGCTTGCTATTACAAATCTCTAGGGTTTACCGATCGTCAGCAAGGCAAGTTACACTTTGGTCATACTTTTCTATACCCAGTTCTACTATGCATTAGTTCACCTCTATAAATCTGCATGAGTAGGATTGGGAATTGGGGCACTGATACGTAGTTCATGAGGTAGGAACCTGTGATCCTTGAAACACCCAGGGAATATACGTTATGCTCATATTGCTTAGCCATGCTCGTAGACGAGGATTGGTATGTGAGAATCATGAAAGTTGCGAGAGTAATATTAACTAAGGAAACTTAGGTGGCTACTGTAATACACATATGGGTGGATTGGTTGCGGGCACCTGGGGAATCCAGTGTTTTCCTAGGATATCCCGGAGTACCCGTGTGACCATCCTATGGAATGCCACCTAGGCTCAAAGGGATCATAAGATTATTCATGCTCGAAACTTCCATGTGCAGCCACAAGCCATTATGGGCTCTGGAATAGTTGATTAAGTTGTGTGACCTCTTTCAATGGTAGGCTAGCAGATGTAGGAGAAAGTAGGTGTAACTGTCTACCCAGAGTAAAGAGTTAATGCTTCAGAAAGACCGTGTCTCGATCTTCCGATCATGGAGGTGGTTGAGTCTTGTCGGGAAAAGTGCGCAAACCTCTACAGAGTGTACAAACTAATCATGATTAGCCGTGTCCCCGGTTATGGACATCTTGAGTATCTGGTATTTTAGTTATTGATTGATCTCGTCACTTTACTTAATGAATTTGTTGCGTTATTAATATTATTAGATTGTAATTTTGGGACTGAGTTGGGGGAACCTTCTCAATAATGGCATAAACTTGGTAGTTAAATAAAATATATTCCTTTGTTGTCGAGAAAAATTAGCTTTATGCAAATCTAAACCTAGAGCCTCCAACAGCCAAATATGCATGAAGTGATAGCTATTATTTCATCATTGCTCTATAGTGTGATCCTGCCAGCATATTCCATGTGCGGACCTACACACTGCAACGTCTCATTGTCGGTGTACAAAAAGAGGGGTACACTTTTTGTACCCCTATAACTGTGCACGGGCAGTCTGAGCCACGGGCACCACCACACCAAGCAAGGCAAGGGAGGTGAGCCAGGGTAAGACCGAAGCTCAAGAGAACTACGACGCCAAGGCCAAGACCACGAAGAGCAAAGGGGACGAAGCGGACTCCCCCGACAAGATCCTTGCCGGGAGACAGTTCTAGCAGCCTCGGCAAGACCCTTGCCGCGACGACTCGTCCCGCGCCTACAGAGTGAATCACCCTTGAGTCCACTGCCCCCAAAGGGATCCCGTGGCGGCATGCACATCTTCGTGAAGACATTCAAGATCAGATACGCACTAAGGAGACAACAACCCTTGGTGGGATCCCAGCCGAGGAAGACCACAAGGCCCCCGGCAAGCGCCTTGCCGGGGATGACAACAGGCGCCTCGGCAAGACCCTTGCCGGGGCCCCGGCAAGGCCCTTACCGAGGACACCCGCAGGGCCACCATCAGGCCCACGCCGACTAAACCTCCACCGCCGTTCGCATGCAGCTGCCGACCCAACCAGCTGGGCAGGCACCTGTGTGGCGGCATGCAGATCTCCATGAAGACCCACCACTGCGCCACCTCAGCTGCCTGCCTGCCTACGTGGCATCGCAAGCATCGCTGGCTAGGGCGTGTGTCGACAGAAGAAGGAGCGGCGACAGATGAAACAAGTTTCTCCCCCGTCCCCGATAAAGCAAGGACACCTAAGCAAGACACATTAAATGCACCTTGTCATGTAATGCGAGGGATAACCTCGCATCACTGTACCATTTACACCTCCCGTGTGCCACTATGGCAACCCCTTTTTTCTATAAAAGGAGGCCCGAGGCGACCAGGAGAAGGATTCGGCTTTTTGGAGCTCCTCACGCCCCATAGCTAGCTCAAGATCACAGATATACAATCCACCAAAGCAGGAGTAGGGTTTTACGCATCCTCACGGCCCGAACCTGGATAAATGAACCGTGTGTTACCTGTTAGATCCGCTCTTCTCACGACCCCGCGCCCCGCTAACCGTAGTAGGGATTCTTGTGATCCCATAGGTGTCGTTCCCACTGACATCTCTGGCGCGCCAGGTAGGGGCGCAGTTGTGAGAATCGGCTTTAGAAGTTAGTTCAGCGCTTCTTCATCATCATGGCGCCCAAGAAGAAGACGACGGTGGCGGTTGGCCAGTCGGAAGCCGGACAGCCCGTCCCATGCGGGCGAGCAGCGGACCGGTCGCGGAAAGGACCCGGGACGCTGCTCGCGAACACCAACACCATCCCAGCAGCCGGAGTTTGGGAGGTGGCGATGTTTGTGTGCCTGGTAACGGGTCACATGTCGCCAAATCCAAAGGCGGAGCCAAGCCCTTCGCAGGTGGAGCGGGGCCTTCCAAGGTCATCACCGCCCCGCCCGAAGGCGATGCAAGGGCCTCCATGACTCCCACGCCGGCTCCAACAGCGCGCTCCTCCCAGGCAGCGCGCGACGAACGGCGTAATCATGCCGAAGATTCTGGGCGTCGCCGTGGGAAGAGCCTCGAGCGCCACTCCCGGGACGTAGAAGACCTGCCCACTCGCCGAGGCGCTGGTGAAAGCGGCATGCGACCGCGGGGTCGTGATAGAGCTCCTTCTGACATGGTCAGAAGTCGAAGCGCGTCGCGATCCATGCAGGTTTCGCTGTCGTCGACGCCAGCAGAGCCACTATCCGAAGCCTTGTTGCAGTGGCCAACAAAGACGAACCAAGTCCGGTGAAGCCCCCGGGTCAACGCTCCGATGGAGTCCCGCGGACCAGTGGTGGAAAAGCCGGTGGCGCCGCGACCATGGTGCATTCACCTCTTCCCCATCCGGTACCGCGGACGTCAGCTCGTCGCGACGTCGCGGGCGACGACATCTCCATAGCATCGTCTGACCCGCGGACCCACTGTGACCAGCGCCAAGTTCTTCGGGAACGAGCCCATGAAGACGCTCAAACCACTATCGAGCGCCGGCGCGGAGCGCGCCACCAGTCAGACAGGCGAGCAGGGCCTGCTGTGAACCACCCGACCCCGGAGAGCCCTGGAGGCCTACCTTACGAGGTAGGCTATCCGGCTTTTACCCGTGAGTTGCGACAGTTCCATTGGCCCACTCACCGCACCTTCAAACCTGACGTTGGCGAAAAGTACAACGGCAAGACTCACCCGTCTGAGTTCCTCAACATCTACACCATCGCGATGCAAGCCGCCGAAGCCCGCGACAATAAGGTGCTTGCGAATTACTTTCCATTGGCTCTTAAACCCAACGCCATGTCGTGGTTGATGCACTTGTCGGTGGACTCTATTTCCTCCTGGTCGGATTTGTGCCATGAGTTTGTGGGCGCCTTTACTGGACGTCACCATGCCCATGGCCAAGCAAGCGACCCGCATGTCATTCCCCAGAAGGGAGGCGAGAGTCTGCGCAAGTATATACAGAGGTTCAGCCGGGTACAGTACAATATCCCTGATGTTCACCCTCCTGCCATCATTAGCACGTTCCATCAGAACGTGCGTAACTGCAAGATGCGCGAAGAACTGGCAATGAACAAGGTGAAAGATGTGGCAGAACTCTATGTTCTTGCTGACAGATGTGCCCGGGCTGAAGAGGGAAGGAAGTACCCGGCGAAGATGTCGGTGTGGAAACCGACTCCTCAGATGAGGATACTACCGCCCCGGCGAAGAAAGGCCGGCGCCGCAACAGGAAGCGCAAAGGTAAGGCTGTGCTTGCCGTCGAGGGATCTGACGACGCCGGCTCCGCCAAGAAAACCATGGCAGATGACCCTGGCAAGGAAATTGCCGAATGTGTCGCTTGCCGGGCCTTGGCGGCTGCCGAGAAGCCAGGAAACTCCGACAAGCAATACTGCAAGATCCATCGCACCAAAGGCCATGATCTCCAGAACTTCCGACAGGTTGAGCTCCTTGCTGAGAAGCAGAGGGCTGAATATGAGAGGCGGGACAAGGAGAAAGGCCAGGACGATGCTGAGGGGTCCGACAAGAAGCGTAACGGCCAGGCGGGCCATCGCGACAAAGATAAACAGCAGGAGAGGCCCGCCCGGGGCCATGCCAAAAAGCCAGAAGGCGATGATCACGAAGAGGACGATGAGTCTGGTGACCAAGAATTTCAGAAAGCTACAGAGGCCATGTCTGTTGATGGCGGCGCCTCGCTGCGTACCTCTCACCGCCAGCTTAAATAGTGGGCGCATGAGATTACAGTGGCGGAACCGTCATTTGATGCCTAAAGGCCGCTGAAGTGGTCCAGCACACCTATCATTTTTGACACTAAGGATCACCCTAATCGCAATACTGCGGTCGGGTGCTTGCCATTGTTGGTTTCACCAACAATACGCAACCTCAAGGTGACAAAGATGCTAGTCGATGGCGGGGCCGGTCTGAACTTAATCTCGCCTGCCGTGATCGAGAAATCGCAGATTCCTGATGAAGACCTCGAAGAGACGGGCATGTTTTAGGGGGTCAACCCGGGAAGAAGTCAACCAAAGGGAGATGTCACGTTGCCCGTGACTTTTGGGAGTGATCTGAACTACAAGACAGAAAGGGTTGTGTTCGACGTTGCCAAGATCCCCTTGCCTTACAACGGGATCCTTGGCTACGCAGCGCTGGCCAAGTTCATGCCGGCATCACATTACGCCTACAACACCCTGAAGATGCCGGGGCCTGTGACGATCATCACCGTCCCGTCAGTCAAGAAGGATGCGCTAATTTGCGCTGACCAACTCTACCAACAAGCAGTTGCAGTAGCCGCCACTGCTAAGGCGCTTGCTCCTGCCGCTGGAGCCCCAGGAAGGCAAAAGAAGAAGACCGGTGAGATCTCAGGCACCCACTCCGGCAAGCGCACCTCTTCGGAGTGTAGCGCTCCCGTCGAGGACGTGCCAGAGAGCTCCGCCGATAGAAACAAGAAGTCCAGGGCCACACCACCGGGAACCAAGAAGGTTTTTGTCAAAGAGGACGGCACGGGAGTGGATTTTACCATAAGCTCCACCCTTGATGACAAATAGGAAGACGCGCTCGTCACCTTCCTGCGGGCGAATGTCGATGTGTTTGCATGGCAAGCATCCGACAACCCCGACGTTCCCAGGGAGGTGATTGAGCACCACCTTGCTGTCTGTCCTCATGCGCGGCCCGTCAAGCAGAAGGTCAGAAAGCAAGCTTTGGAACAACAAGAGTTCATCACAGAGGAGATCCGGAAACTGAAAGCAGCGGGTTTGGTAAGAGGAGTGCTCCATCCAACGTGGTTGGCCAATCCGGTGATAGTGCGCAAGGCAAATGGGAAGTGGAGGTTGTGTATTGATTACACGGATATTAATAAGGCTTGTCCCAAAGACCCCTTCCCGTTGCCGCGCATCGACCAGATTGTTGACTCCACAGGTGGGTGTGATCTGTTGTCATTCCTCGATGCCTACTCCGGCTACCACCAGATCTTCATGACAAGGGAAGATGAAGAGAAAACGGCATTCATCACCCCATGTGGTACGTATTGCTTTATACGGATGCCTTTCGGGTTGAAGAGTGCTGGTTCAACGTTTGCAAGGGCGGTCCAGATTGGTTTTGAACCCCAGCTCCATAGAAATATGGAAGCTTATATGGATGATATAGTGGTCAAAACCAAGAACAGGGCAACCCTCATATCAGATTTACAAGAAACATTTGCAAACCTACGCAAGATCAATCTCAAGCTGAACCCTGAGAAGTGCGTCTTCGGCGTCCCGTCTGGCAAGCTTCTCAGGTTCTTTGTGTCACAGCGTGGGATAGAGGCCAATCCGGATAAGATCAAAGCTATAGAGCAGATTGAAGCGCCCAAGCGAGTCAAGGATGTGCGTCGGCTTGCTGGTTGCGTTGCCGCCATGAGCAGGTTCATTTCCAAGTCCGCTGAGCGCGCCCTTCCCTTTTTCAAGATTTTGAAAAGGCGGGCCCGATGGAGTGGACGCCAGAAGCCGAAGCAGCATTGCAAGATTTGAAGAGGTACCTCTCCTCCGCGCCAATACTAGTTGCGCCTAGGCCACAGGAACCGTTGCTGCTGTACCTGGTGGCAACGAACCAGGTGGTCAGCGCCACACTAGTGGCACAGAGAGAAATTGATGATGAGGTAATAGCAGCGACGGAGCCCGATGCCACCAATGCCGAGACGACGCAGCCAATTGAAGTGCCGCCAAAGAAGAAAATGATGTAGCACCCGGTCTACTTTGTTAGTTCCCTCCTGTAGGGGGCTAGATCAAGGTACTCCGGTGTGCAGAAACTGCTCTTCGGCCTTCTTATGGACTCGAGGAAGCCGCGTCACTACTTCCAGGTGCACGAAATCACTATCGTCACTCGCCTCCCTCTGCAACGGATATTGCACAATCCAGATGCAACGGGAAGGATCGTTGAGTGGGCACTGGAATTGTCCAGCTTTGGCCTCAAGTTTGAGAGTACCTCGATGATTAAAAGCCGAGTCCTGGCGGAGTTCGTTGCAGAATGGACCGCGATGCCTGACGAAGAAACCCAAGAGACTGCTCTCCCCGGCAAGGAGGCAAGTTGCGACTGGATCATGTACTTTGATGGAGCTTTCTCCTTACAGGGCGCCGGGGTTGGCGTACTGCTTGTCGCGCCCACCGGAGAGTACCTCAAGTACGTGATCCAGATGCACTTCCCTAGGGAGGTGTCAAAAAACAATACGACTGGGTACGAAGGGCTGCTTGCCGGTCTTAGGATCGCGGCGGACCTCGGAATCAAGAAACTCGTCGTCAGAGGCGACTCGCAACTTGTCGTCAAGCAAGTCAACAAGGATTACCAGAGCCCGTTGATGAAGGCCTAAGTCAAGTGAGAAAGTTGAAAGAGCGTTTTGACAGTATACAGGCAGAATACGTTCCCCGAGCGGAGAATGATATTGCCGATTATTTGTCAAAACACGCTGCCCTCAAGCTACCTGTGGAACCAGGTACCTTTGTGCTTCAGCTAACTCAACCATCCGTTGATCCATCAACAGAGTAAAACAAGAGAAGGAAATCAGGGCCCGGCAAGTACTTTCCCACCAAGCTCCACGGAGCCGCCGGCAAGGATGTTGCCGGAGATACTGAGCCCGCCACGGGACGGCTAGCTCCGGCGGAGCATCGAGCTCTTGCCGTCGAGACAGCCGCTCCTGTAGCGGAGGAAACGCCTTTAGTCCTCGCCGTCGAGCCCCAGGCTCCAGCATGGGCACAGCATACCATCCTATTCCTCCAAACTGGGGAACTTCCTGAAGAGCAGGAAGAAGCGGAAAAGTAGCCCGTGGATCTGCTATGTACCAGTTCGTTGATGACGTCCTGTACAGAAAGAGGTCGAACGGTGTGAAATTGAAGTGTATCCCTCAAGAGGAAGGGCTGGGGTTGTTGGCAGAGATACATGGAGGCATATGTGGATCCCACATAGGGTCAAGATCCCTTGCCGGCAAGGCATTTTGGCAAGGCTTCTTCTGGCCCACTGCCCTCCAGGATGCGATGACACTAGTCACCTGGTGTGAAGCGTGGCAGTTCCATTCAAAGAAGCTTCATCAGCCAGCTCAAGCCCCTCAAACCATTCCTCTCTCCTGGCCTTTCTCGGTCTAGGGGCTCGACATACTGGGCCCTTTCCCCTGCGTTGTCGGGGGCTTTGAGTACTTGTACGTTGCAATCGACAAGTTCACAAAGTGGCCAGAAGTGGAAGCAGTGAGGAAGGTCACATCACAGTCAGCCGTCAAATTCTTCAAGGGACTAGTGTGCCGTTTTGGTGTACCCAACAGGGTCATCACCGACAACGGTACACAGTTCACAAGCCGCACCTTCATGCAATATACCCAAGACCTCGGTAGCAAAGTCTGTTTCGCTTCCGTTGCTCACCCATGAAGCAATGGTCAAGCTGAGAGGGAAAACGCTGAAGTACTGCGAGGCTTAAGGACAAAGACCTTTGACAGGCTGCGCAAGAGTGGAAGGCGCTGGATTGATGAATTGCGGGCGGTTCTTTGGTCAATCAAAACAACACCAAATCGAGCCACCGGCCAGACACCCTTTGCCCTAGTATATGGGGCAGAAGCAGTTCTCCCCACGGAACTCATATACGGGTCACCTCGAGTACTCGCTTATGACGAGCTTGAGCAAGAGCAATTGCGGCAAGATGACGCAATGCTCCTTGAGGAAGATCGTCTTCGGGCGGCTGTGATAGCAGCGCGCTACCAGCAAGCCTTGTGCCGCTACCATAGCCGCAAGGTTCATGCCCGAAGCTTTGAGGAAGGCGACCTTGTTCTTCGGCATGTTCAATCGGCCGAGAATTCCAACAAGTTCACGCCGAAGTGCGAAGGCCCTTATCGGGTAATATGAGTCACCAGGCCCGGCGTAGTCCGCCTGGAGACTGAAGATGCCATTCCGGTGAGTAACTCCTGGAACATTGAGCGTCTTCGCTAGTTTTACCCGTGAGGCGCGGCTTGCCGGGCCCCCCGGCAAGCCACCTTTTGTACGAGCCTTGCCAATGACGCATGTAACCCTTTGTACAAAGCCAGGCGCAGACCCTGAGCATAAGTAAATGAAGCGCTAGCGTCCTAAGTTATATCATGCATGCTAGGTCGAGTCTCGTCCTTCGTTAGGGTTGATAGTGCTTAGCGGCGACTAACCCCTAGCTTAGAGGTCGAGTGTGCATATCTTTGTCTTTCTTTTGTCTTTTTTGGTTCACAGAACACACGGATATCCATGCCGAACCACTTGGGGAGGAAAAAAAGAGGAACAGACCAGCATCTAGCCCCCGGCAAGCCAGTATTGCCGGGGGCTGCAAGAGCAAAGATTCACCCACGGCGAACCAGGGTTGCCGGGGACTGCAACTTCAGATAAGTTCTTCATCCCTTATCATGCATTCCATTATGGACTGAGGTATGTGAAACCTCGTTTTCCCCTAAGCTACCGTGCTCCCATAACTCTAGGCCCTAGGGTTCGTTCCTGGGGCTAAGTTTGGTCATAGTCGCGACAGCGAAAGGATGAAACAAGGAGCCTAAACCCGCCTCATCTCTGCCTCCGCCAAAGGCGTGAGGAAGGTCAGGCGAAGTGGGGAGACGACAAGGCCTGTTGCCGGTCAAGGAAATGTTTATCTTGAGGATATCAAGGATTTACTCCTTGTCGTGGGTTCCACCCGCAAACAAATGACCTGGCAAGCATCCCTTTTTCATTAAAAACATTCCACTCAGGTACAGTCCATAGGGAATGAAAAACATGAATGATGGGATTACAAGTTTTAAATTCAACAAAGGCCCGAAGGCTTACAAACTAAAAAGAGATAAGGTGCCCATAATCCCTTTCTTGTCCCTCTCCTCAGGAGGCAGGTCAAGGAGGCGAAAGGGACAACAGGGGCGCCTAGGCGAGCTACGGGTGGCAGAAGACACCAAGAGAACATCTTGGTGGCCGTCCAAAGGCTAGATGGTGATGGCGGCGCCAGAAGCAGAGCTCGAAGACGAGGCGGCAGGACGCCAGCACGCGTCGAAGGCGTTGGTGCCCGCGTACTCCGACTTGACGGCCGTGCCGCCCGCCCTCTTCCTCTTCCGCAGCCTCCCAACGCCAGCCGCCCAAGGAGACGACCCCGAGAAGTTCAAGGAGCCGGCGACATGGATGATGGGGTCACCGGTGCCACACGGAGCGGCACCCGACACCTAATCGGACCTGTCATCCTGCCGCCTACTACCCTCGTCGTTGCTGCCGCTGTCCTCCTCGTCACTCCCGCCCGAGGAGGAGTCTTCACTATCGGAAGAGCTCTCCACGCAGCACCTTGCATGGGTCACAAAGAACCCGAAGACCTTGATGGAGAGAAGGCCACCCTCCATCAGCCTAAAATGGAGAGTGAGCCCCTCCGTCAAGCGGTGGATATGAGCAAACGTCTTCCATCCCCGACAAAGATACATCATGTGAGGGGCGGGGAAGTCGACGCGGACCCGCGTGCCACTGATCCCGCATCCCCTCATGTGCAGCCGCAACGACTCCGATGGATCCAGCTCCATCTCCCGCGCAAATGGAGTCGGGAGACGAAGGCGACGGTGCGGCGGCCGGTGCAGCCTGACGAAGAACTCACAAGGGTCATCCCCAACATGGCCCTTCATGGGAGGAGGAGCTGCTGGTGGAGGCGAGGCCGACGCACCACCCCGTCCTCCTCTTCCCCGAGCGCCACGGCCTCGCCCACGGCCTCGCCCCCTCCCCCTTCCCCTCGCGGCTGGCTCTGCCACCGTAGGCGCAGGAGAAGGAGGGACGCGTTGTCGAGCAGCGACCCTCGCCGCCACTGTTGAAGGACCGGGATTCCCTCTCTCCATGACGGATGGAAGGGAGGAGCAGAAGCTGAAGGAAGAAGAAGATGAAAGAATGCGGGACGCCATCCCCCCTCCCGCTCTTTATAAAGGATCGGGGTTGGGGCTCGGCCGCCCCGCTCGTACAATCAAGATACGGAAGGCAGGGATCCAGGACCGACCCGCCGCCCCAACCAGCGACGGCCCGGTTTCCCGCCTCCACCATTTGCCACCCAGGCGCATGGGAGACACGTGGCGGATGTGCAGAACCGAGGGGACGGGTGAGACGACCACTCTCCACCCCGTGATCGTGGGGAGTGGACGCCTTGAAGACCGCGCCTCAGCCCCATTCAGTAAATGCGCCGCGCCTCCACGCCTCCCTCTGTTTATGGGGAAGGCGTGAACCACCCCTTTACTATGATGTGACGCATGCCTACAGGAACCAACCCCATGCATGCCGCCCACGTCACACGCGCCTCCCCACGCCGCGCCACGTGCGAGAGTCGTGGGAAGCGCAGCGCGTGAAGAATCTTACCATGGTAAAAACCGCCCCGCCTGCCTGCGCACTGTTTTTGGGCCTAGCCCAACAATGCGCCGCGCTTATGTGTGGACCAGGCCCGGGGGCTCCTGTCGGTGTACAAAAAGAGGGGTACACTTTTTGTACCCCTATAACTGTGCACGGGTAGTCTGAGCCACGGGCACCACCACACCAAGCAAGGCAAGGGAGGTGAGCCAGGGTAAGACCGAAGCTCAAGAGAACTACGACGCCAAGGCCAACACCACGAAGAGCAAAGGGGACGAAGCGGACTCCCCCGGCAAGATCCTTGCCGGGAGACAGTTCTAGCAGCCCCGGCAAGACCCTTGCCACGACGACTCGTCCCGCGCCTACGGAGCAAATCACCCTTGAGTCACTGCCCCCAAAGGGCAAGGATTCAGGAGACATCCCCGTGGCGGCATGCAGATCTTCGTGAAGACATTCAAGATCAGATACGCACTAAGGAGACAACAACCCTTGGCGGGATCCTAGCCGAGGAAGACCACAAGTCCCCCGGCAAGCGCCTTGCCGGGGATGACAACAGGCGCCTCGGCAAGACCCTTGCTGGGGCCCCGGCAAGGCCCTTACCGAGGACACCCGCAGGGCCACCATCATGCCCATGCAGATTAAACCTCCACCGCCGTTCGCATGCAGCTGCCGCCCAACCAGCTGGGCAGGCACCTGCGTGGTGGCATGCAGATCTCTGTGAAGACCCACCAGTGCGCCACCTCAGCTGCCTGCCTACCTACGTGGCATCGCAGGCGTCGCTGGCCAGGGCGCGTGTCGACACAAGAAGGAGCGGCCATGGACAAGACATGTTTCTCCCCCGTCCCCGATAAAGCAAGGACACCTAAGCAAGACGCGTTAAATGCGCCTTGTTATGTAATGCGAGGGATAACCTCGCATCACTGTACCCTTTCCACCTCCTGTGTGCCACTGTGGCAACCCCTTTTTTGTATAAAAGGAGGCCCGAGGCGACCAGGAGAAGGATTCGTCTTTTTGGAGCTCCTCACGCCCCATAGCTAGCTCAAGAACACAGATATACAATCCACCAAAGTAGGAGTAGGGTTTTATGCATCCTCGCGGCCCGAACCTGGATAAACGAACCATGTGTTACCTGTTAGATCCGCTCTTCTCACGACTCCGCACCCCGCTAACCGTAGTAGGGATTCTTGTGATCCCATAGGTGTCGTTCCCACTGACACTCATGTTGCAGAATTTTCAGACAAAGAGTAAGGTGCGATAGGCCGTTGTCATGAACTGAGTTTTGTCGTGGAGTTGGATGGACTTATTTATCTTCGAAGCTTCCACGGTTATTTTGTTTAGATGGCCTTCAGCCATATTATTGTATTAAGTAATCTTTATGAGACTCTTGATGTAATAAGTATGTGATTGAACTCTGCTATAAATCCTCGAGTACTGTGTGTGTCAGCAATACCGATCTAGGGATGACCTTAAGCACACAGACTTTGGTCCATTGGGATCGGGCCGCTACACTCCCTCCCTCCCACCTATATATATGTGGGTGGGGGCGCCTACCACATAACAGACAAGTGCCTAGCCGTGTGCGGCGCCCCTCCACTGTTTACACCTCCGGTCATATTTTCGTAGTGCTTAGGCGAAGCCCTGCAGAGATCACACTTCACCATCACCGTCATCGCGCCGTCGTGATGACGAAACTCATCTACTACCTCAACGTCTTGATGGATTAATAAGGTGAGGGACTTCACCGGGCTGAACATGTGTAAAATTCGGAGGTGCCGTATGTTCGGTACTCGATCGGTGGAGCGGCAAGAAAGTTTGACTAACCGCGTTGTGAAACGCTTCCGCTTACGGTCTACGAGGGTACGTGGACACACTCTCTCCCTCGTTGTTATGCATCTCCATGGATAGATCATTGCATGTGCGTAGAATTTTTTTTGTTTTCCATGCAACGATTCCCAACAGTGGCATCATGAGCCAGGTCAATGTATAGATGATATGCACGAATAGAAAACAAAGAGTTGTGGGCGGTGATAGTCATACTGCTTACCACCAACATCTTATTTTGATTCGGCGGTATTGTGGGATGAAGTGGGTTGGACCAACCTTACATGTCCACGCACATGAGACCGGTTGCACTGACAGACATGCAACTAGTTTTGCATAAAGGTGGTTGGCGAGTGTCTATTTCTCCTACTTTAGTTGAATCGAATTTGACTGCGACCGCTCCTTGAAGAAGGTTAAAACAACAAACTTGTTGAAACATCGTTGTGATTTTTGTGTAGGTAAGAACGGTTCTTGCTAAAAGCCCGTAGCAGCCACGTAAACTTGCAACAACAAAGTAGAGAACGTCTAACTCGTTTTTGCAGGGCATGCTATGATGTGATATGGTCAAGATATGATGTGATATATGTTGATGTATGAGATGATCATGTTTTGTAATATCAACAACTGGTAGGAGCCTTAGGGTTGTCTCTTTATTGTATGAAGTGCAAGCGCCATGTAATTGCTTTACTTTATCACTATGATAGTAACAATAGTGCGAACTGGGTCCATGATCTAAGGATTACCCTCACAACTGCACAGAAGAATTATGTCCTTGATGCACCGCTAGGTGACAAACCTATTGCAGGAGTAGATGCAGACGTTATGAATGTTTTGGAAGCTCGATATGATGAGTACTTGATAGTTTAGTGCGCCATATATTATGGCTTACAACCGGGACTTCAAAAATGTTTTGAGATGTTCCAAGAAGCTGAAAATTGATATTTCAGATTCATGCCCGTGTTGAGAGGTATGAGACCTCTCACAAGTACTTTGCCTACAAGATGGAGGAGAATAACTGAGCCAGTTAGCATGTACTCTGAATGTCTGGGTACTACAATCGCTTGAATCAAGTGGGAGTTAATCTTCTAGATAAGATAGTGATTGACAGAGTTCTCTAGTCACTATCACCAAGCTATAAGAACTTCATGATGAACTATAATATGCAAGGGATGACGAAAATGATTCCCGAGCTCTTCGCGATGCTGAAATCAGGGAAGGTAGAAATCAAGAAAGAGCATCAAGTGTTGATGGTCAACAAGACCACTAGTTTCAAGAAAAAGGGCGAGGGAAAGAAAGGGAACTTCAAGAAGAATGGCAAGCAAGTTGCCACTCACGTGAAGAATCCCAAAGCTGGACCCAAGCCTGAAACTGAGTGCTTCTTCTGGAAAGGGAATGGTCACTGGAAGCGGAACTGCCCCAAATACTTGGCGGATACGAAGGATGGCAAAGTGAACAAAGGTATATTTGATATACATGTTATTTATGTGTACTTTACTAGTGTTCGTAGCAACCCCTGGGTATTTGATACCGGTTTAGTTGCTAATATTAGTAACTCGAAACAGGAGTTGCAGAATGAACATAGACTAGTTAAGGACGAGGAGACGATGTGTATTCCAAGGTTGATACGATCACCATCGCACACTCTCTTTGCCTTTGAGATTAGAGTTGAACCTAAATAAATGTTATTTGGTGTTTGCGTTGAGCATGAATATGATTAGATCATCTTTATTGCAATATGGTTATTCATTTAAATTAGAGAATAATTGTTGTTCTGTTTACATGAATAAAACCTTCTATGGTCATACACCCGATGTAAATGGTTTATTGAATCTCGATCGTAGTGATACACATATTCATAATATTGATGCCAAAAGATGCAAAGTCGATAATGATAGTGCAACATACTTGTGGCACTACCGGTTTGGTCATATTGGTGTAAAGCGCATGAAGAAACTCCATGCAGATGGACTTTTGGAATCACTTGATTATGAATCATTTGATGCTTGCGAACCATGCCCCATGGGCAAGATGACTAAAACTACGTTCTCCGGAACAATGGAGCAAGCTAATGACTTATTGGAAATAATACATACCGATGTATGCAGTCCAATGAGTGTTGTGGCACGCGGCGGGTATCATTATTTTCTAACCTTCACAGATGATTTGAGTAGGTATGGGTATATCTACTTGATGAAACACAAGTCTAAAACATTTGAAAAGTTCAAAGAATTTCAGAGTGAAGTGGAGAATCATCATAACAAGAAAATAAAGTTTCTACGATCTGATCACGGAAGCGAATATTTGAGTTACGAGTCTGGCCTTCATTTAAAATAATGTGGAGTTGTTTCACAACTCACGCCACCTAGAACACAACAGTGTAATGGTGTGTCCGAACATCGTAACCATACTTTATAGGATATGGGCCATTCTATGATGTCTCTTACTGATTTACCACTATCATTTTGGGGTTATGCATTAGAGAAAGTTGCATTCACGTTAAATAGGGAACCATCTAAATCCATTGAGACGACACCGTATGAACTATGGTTTGGCAAGAAACCTAAGCTGTCATTTCTTAAATGTTTGGGGATGTGACAATTATGTCAAAAGGCTTCATCCTGAAAAGCTCCAACCAAAAGCGGAGAAGTGCGTCTTCATAGGATACCCTAAGGAAACAATTGGGTACACTTTCTATCACAGATCCGAAGGCAAGATCTTTGTTGCCAAGAATGGATCCTTTCTAGAGAAGGAGTTTCTCTCGAAAGAAGTGAGTGGGAGGAAAGTAGAACTAGATTAGGTAATTGTACCTTTTCTTAATTTGGAAAGTAGCACATTAGAGAAATCAGTTCCCATGATGCCTACACCAACTTGAGAGGAAGCTAATGATGATGATCATGAAACTTCAGATCAAGTTGCTACTGAACCCCGTAGGTCGACTAGAGCATGATCCGCACCAGAGTGGTATGGCAATCATGTCCTGCAAGTCATGTTGTTGGACAACAGCAAACCTATGAACTATGAAGAAGCTATGATGAGACCAGATTCTGGCAAATGGTTTAGGCCATGAAATCTGAGATAGGATCCATGTATGGACTTTGGTGGACTTGTCCGGTGACCGACAAGCCATAGTAAATAAATGGATCTTCAAGAAGAAGACTGACGCTGATGGTAATGTTACTCTCTACAAAGCTCGACTTGTTGCGAAAGGTTTTTCGACAAGTTCAAGGGGTTGACTACGATGCGACTTTCTCACCCATGGCGATGCTTAAGTCTACCTGAATCATGTTAGCAATTCCTTATGAAAACTGGCAAATGGACGTCAAAACTTCATTCCTTAATGGATTTTTTAAAAGAAGAGTTGTATATGATGCAACCAAAAGGTTTTGTCGATGCTAAAGGTGCTAACAAAGTGTGCAAGCTCCAGTGCTCCATCTATGGACTAGTGCAAGCATCTCAGAGTTGGAATATACGCTTTGATGAGGTGATCAAAGCATATGGTTTTATACAGACTTACGGTGAAGCCTATATTTACAAGAAGTGAGTGGGAGTTGTGTAACATTAGTATATGTGGATGACATATTGTTGATTGGAAATGATATAGAATTTCTGGATAGGATAAAAGGATACTTGAATAAGAATTTTTCAGTGAAAGACCTCAGTGAAGCCACTACTTCAGGGTGCTGCTAATGCGACACTACGATCAGAGACCCTTCGAGAAACTATGTGTGATGCAATAATCGCAAACGGTGTTGTACGAAAACCGTCAAAAATTTATAAAACATTTGCGACGACGGATGCATCAAGTACGGTTCAGATTTTAGTTGCATGTGCGATGAAGGGCATACGGTTCAGTTCAATTAACTTTTTGCGATGAGGAGGAATAAAAGAAACTGGCATCCAGATGAAGGCGTGTGGGATACACACCATACGGTTCACTCGGATGAACTGTTTGTGATTAGGCAACACAAAAGAAACGGGCAGCCAGATCAAGGTGTCTGCGATATACAACATGCGGTTCACTCGGATGAACTGTTTGTGATTAGGCAACACAAAAAAACAGGCAGCCAGATGAAGGTGTGTGCAATGTACAGCATACGGTTCACTCGGATGAACTATTTGTGATTAGGCAACACAAAAGAAACGGTCAGCCAGATCAAGGTGTGTGCGATATATGGCATGCGATTCACTTGGCCTTGTCGCCAGTGTGTGACCTCTGTGGCAACCGTTTGCTCCCCGCTAGCCTCTTCTTGTACCGTGGCAACCGTCAACCGCCTCTTCGCCTTCCCCTCTTGATCTGGAGCTGCTGTCGCACGCTCTTCCTCCCTCCATTTGCCTTCACCCTTCCTTTTGCCATTGTTCGATCATCTTCTCCATGGAGGGAATAGGCCAGAAACGACCCCGTTATTCTTGCCCGATCTGAATGATGACGTGGTGGAGGAACTCATTGATCGGTGTGACGTCATCACCTCGGCTAGCATGGCAGGTTTTTTCAAGACCATTCTCGACTCAACTAATAACATCATTACAATGATGACGTGGTCCAGGAGCGGTTTGATCTCCCATATATTCTTCACCATGACCCTGCTAACTGGTGCGAGGTAGAGGGAAGCCTTGCCATGTGCAAGTTGATGCCGCTTGATAATGACACGTATGATGTTAAGATGCCATCTCTTGAGGACAAGGCTTGGGCAGGCGCTAATGGAGATTGGGTTGTTCATATTGGGTACAACTGTGAGTGGGAACTTGTGAATGTGTACACTCGTTACCGGGTTCCACTTCCAAAAATCTCATAATGCCCAGAGATTGAGCACACATGTATTCTAAGTATGTTCAACTACGATCATGGTGACTGTCGTCTACGGAAGATAGCAATTTGTCGAGTTCCCAACCACTCTTGGGGTTATAGGAATGCTTGTGTTGTCGCTATCTTCGACGAGATTGTTGCCTTCCTTCATAGTTCGACTCGATGGATATTGCTCGAAAATCAGTTTGTATATACAGATGAGTACTGTGATGCAATTCAATACGAGGGTCTTGTGTTTGCTGCCACCACTCGTGGCATTGTTTTTGCATGGAATCCTTATGATTTCGGTACGTTTGTCTTCCACCGTAATTATAATTATTTCATCCACATGCATGCAGGTTAGCTAGTTTCCCTTTACTAATTAACCTTCTTGTGTTTCCAAGGTCCTGTGAACATTCCACCACCTATACTTGAAAAAATTTATAACCAAGGGGGAGATGACGATGCTGATGATCACGAGCATGAGGACGAGCAGGATCCATATACTCAGTGGCGCCTGGCAACTTATTCCGATGGATCACCTCTTCTTGTCTGTATACAGGGCACTGCTAATGTTACTAAGGAAGCAGGTGTTGTCTCGCATGGTCACACTCTCCGGATGTATTACAACATCCGTTGTAGGATATTCGGGATGGTCACTCGTGTAGTAGTGCCAACACCTTCTCCCTAGTTCAGTATTGAAAGTCTTGGAGGAAACTCGCTCTTCCTTGGACAAAACTATCCAATGATGGTGGAAGGCGATCCAGCTACTGTTGACACAACCTTACTACCATTTATGAGAAGCAACTGTATCTATACCTCGGACATTACTATGCTTCCCTACCGTCCCAGTATGGGTCCTGACATAGGCCGCTTCAGCCTGGATGATCAGTCCTGCGTTGGTCTCGAGATTGACAGTAGCTGGCCCTTCCCAGAGAATCACTTTTGGTTCAAAGAAAGCATTTCCAACGCCGACAAGTGGTTGAGCTGAAGTTCATGTCATCACTTTGTTATTTGTTGTGTGAGAAAAACTTTACTAGAATGTTTTGTTGGAAATGATCTATAATCCAACGTGTATCCTAATTGTTGTTGTGGGCTGATAACTTGTTGTATGTAACCAATGGTACATTTGCATATGCATCCATCAACTCACGCCTGCTAGTGGTGTCCATATGAACAGTGCTAGTGATTTTAGTTCCAAAAATTAGATAGTGCTAGTGATTTTTTGCTGCATATTTTGACAAATCGCAGTGTTACAAGGTTGACAAATGGCAATGTTATGAGATAAACAAATGTCAATCTTTCTAGTTTGACAAACGGCAACATACACAAAATGACATATATGCAAATCTTACCCAATTGTATGTACGTGGTTGCACATGGGTCATGCAAAACAACCGTTTGCACTGAAGGGATGCAGAAATCCTGCCCGGCACAATTTCCCTCGGATTCCTGTGAAAGCTGTCGGTTTGCATCCAGCTGTTCTAACTAAAACGTTTGTGATGAGTGTTTTATATGTAAAAACCATTGAATTTTTTTCAAAAGAAAATCGTTTGATAAGTCTGTACATTAAGAGAGAAAAATGCAAGTTCGTTCAAACCATATCTTTCATTCAGTCACACTGCGAATTTATATTCATATGATCGAGAATTCGAGATACAGTATTAAACCCCAAAAAACTATTTCCGGTGACGGCGGAGGCGGCGTGTCGCACCGTCGTTGTCGTCCTCCGGGACGCTGTTGTTGAAATCTTCAAGGTAGCACAAAATGTTCTTCACTTGTAAATGAAACATCATGTCATCGCACGATCGACGGCAGGGTGCGGGAGGACGGCAACTGGCGCCACTGAGAGGTAGCAGTCGACGGCAACATCCCATGCCGCTGAGGGGGCGCGCGCACGGACACGGGCATGGGCACAGCGGGTGCTGCCAAACGCACGGGGCCGGCGCCATGGTGGGTAGAGGGGCGTGCACGGGCACGGGCGCAGGTGCTGGCATGTACACGAACTCGCGCGGGTCCGCGGAGACCTTGCTGACGCTCGCAGCTTCCAGCTCTGTGATAGTGCTCGGCGACCAGCCCGTCAATGCTACGGGGATGGTCGTTGGCGCGGGCGTGGTGATGGGAGTTGGGACGGGAGCGGGGGCAGCAACTGCCGCGGCCAGCTTGTTTTGGGCCATGTCCATGAGGCCCCATTCCTCCTTATTTTCTATCTCCTCCAGCTCAGAATCGAGTTCACCAAACTTGAAGACTAGTGGCAGATGATCGTTCTACGCCAAGGCATTGGTGGAGGTCTGCGGGAGGGAGGGGAATGGGAGGTGAACAGTAATGCCGCTCGTATTAAACAGCGGCTCTGGCGCCACTAATAGATAGGAAGGCGGGTGGCCATGGAAGTCAAAGGGCTCGCTTCCCAGTGAGCCTACGCAGCGTACAACTCCCACGCTTCCTAGTGAGCCTGCGCATTGGAGGACAGCTTGCTCGCCTCTCGCGCGCCTCCCGTTCAGTCAAGGTCAAGCTGATGTCCGCACAACACCTCCTACAACCATTAAAACCAAGACACATGGCGTCACATGAATGGTTAATGGAACGCACACGGTTTGAATTCTACAAATGTTTGAGATATTAAAGTGACAACTATTTTTTCAAAATTCCTTTGTTGGCTGTCATTATTTGAGTGCGCCTTCTCTCAAAATGGACACGAAAAATGCCACAGTATGTGGTGTGCCATTCCATGATAGCATGCCAAGTTTCATGAATTTCAGACGAGGTTTGGATTTACTAGAATTTAAAAACCAGGCATCTGAATGTTTTGCCGGTAATCAATGGTGCCCTGGTGTTTGAAATTCATTCCCATTTCTTGCATGGGACCTAAGCATGCACCAAGGACATATATTTGATTTTTCAATCAATTTATATGCACTGGAGCATGTGCTTGTAGTTCGAATTTGAATTATGCACATAAAATTCTTAGAAAACCTAGTTAATGCATAAAAATGTCCAAACGAACCCCGAAAAATCACAAAAAATGACACAAGACTCCTGTTATTCTATGTTGACACTAGAAAATTTTTGAAAGCAATAAGAGGCAATGGATATCGTTTCGTCCCCAAACATGGGACGTTCCCAATCGAAACCATCATGCTTGTTGTGAGAAGCTCTGGTTTGTGAGAAGCTTATACCCGAACCTACCCCAAATGGGACAAATTTTTTACCACGACACGTTGATGCCGCTCCATGATAGCATGCCAAGTTTCATGAATTTCAGACGAGTTTTGGATTTACTAGAATTTAAAAACCAGGCATCTCAACGTTTTGTCGACAATCAACAGCGCCCTGGTGTTTGAATTTCATTCCCATCTCTTGCATGGGACCTAGAAATTCACCCAAGGACACACATGTGATTTTTCAACAAACTTTGGTGCATTTGAGCATGTGCTTGTAGTTCAAATTTGAATTATGCACATAAAATGGCTAGAAACCCCAGTTAATTTATGAAAAGGCCAAATGAACCCCGAAAAAGTCCAAGATTAAACACAACACTCCTATTGTTCTATGTTGACACTAGAAATTTTTTGAAAGCAATAAGAGGCAACAGATATCGTCCCGTCCCCAAAGGTGGTACGTACCCTATCGAAACCATCATGCTTGTTGTGAGAAGCTCTGGTTTGTGAGAAGCTTATACCCAAACATGTCCTAAATGGGACAAAATTTTCACCACGGCATGTTGACGCTGCTCCATGATAGCAATGCAAGTTTCATGAATTTAAGACGAGTTTTGGATTTACCAGAATTTAAAAACCAGGTGTCTCAATGTTTTGCCGGTAATCAACAGTGCCCTGGTGTTTGAAATTCAATCCCGTCTCTTGCATGGGACCTAAGCATGCACCCAAGGACACACATCTGATTTTTCAACCAATTTATATGCACTGGAGCATGTGCATGTAGTTCAAATTTGAATTGTGCACATAAAATGCTTAGAAAACTCAGTTAATGCATAAAAATGTCCAAACGAACCCTGAAAAATGTCAAAAACCGGTTTTTCCGGGTAATAAATTTCCAGAAAAGACCGTCGTGCTCATCAGCCCCAGGATTACTGTTAGATGATGAGGCTCCAACTTGATACAAAAATTCCAAGCAGAAAACAAAATATGTAGTACAAGGCCATTCTGGCCTGTGAGTACAACAAATGGTTTCTAGTGGTTGATGGCGGAAGCGGGTTGTGAAACATCAGTTTCTATGGGACTCCATTTCCCATGGGAACAGCTGACCAGGTTAACTCCTATCTTCGCGAGGCTGCTATATCCATTACTTAGGTTCCGGGGCTGTCATCGCGTTGCTCCTCTTCGTGCAAGAAAATTTGGCCAAGACAATAGCCAGGGACAAGCCAGTGAGTACTTTGAATGTACTCGCAAACATTATGAACACAGGTATAATATAACAATGATGTGCTGAAAATATTTTATGCTCATGACGTCAGTCACAAAAGATAAATAAATCTCTGATGCATGCAAGCAAGTTATTTATAAAATTGCAATAACATAGTAGTATTAAAAATTTATGAAATAAATAACAAGCAAAGCCACAGTCGAGCGTCTTAGCGACACCACATAAAGGGCTTTAAAAGAAATGCCACAGTCGGGCGTCTGAGCGACACCACATAAAGGGCTTTAAAAGAAATGCCACAGTCGGGCGTCTGAGCGAGACCACATAAAGGGCTTTAAAAGAAATGCCACAGTCGGGCGTCTGAGCGACACCACATAAAGGGCTTTAAAAGAAATGCCACAGCCGGGCGTTTGAGCGACACCACACAAAGGGCTTTAAAATAAACAATCATAGTGAATATCCCGGAGGTAGAACCATCCCAGAGATACTCGATAATAACAATAATATCACGGGTTAGCCAACAATAATAATAATCATAATTATCACAAGTCACAGGTAGTAGTTCCAGTTCTGGTTAATAGTTTCACCTCCGAAGACCGACACTTGACCCATCCCAGACTGTAATCCTTAACCATGGACACGGCTATTCGAATAGGTTTAATCTCTGCAGAGGGTGTACTCTTTACCCACGAGTAATGGATTTCTTTAGTCCATCGGGACTAATTCCGTCTACGGTCTTTTTGTTGAAAACACACCTAACTTGCACACACCAGCTTATCTCACACGTGTCCGGAATCACCCACGACACCTGTTAAGCAAACTCTAAGTGGGGAGGCTACAACCTCGCGTAGCATGGGATCAAATTTATATCGCGCGCTCTAAGGGGTGGCCTCCCCTCTCGGTCCCAACCGGAAACACCCATGCCCCCGGACCAGGTGGCCTGCCTACCAGCTACAACCGGTATCTTCCACCATGGCCTCTCTGTACGGTGTGTGCTAGAAAAAGGTTGACAACTTACTGAACCGTACTCTACTTGCTGTAGAGACGAGTGGTAGTACGAAACAAGTATGGGGGTTACTGGCACAAGACTCGATCTACGGTCGACTCAGGAGGTTTAAGTATTCCCTGCATGATTAGCATGACGAATATATTTCACCCAACAGAGTCACCGCTCATATCACCTTGCCACGCCATACCAGACATAACCGTCCCGACGGAGACCGGCGACAAACTCATGCCTACCCAAGGCAGAGGTTTTCCCGGGTTCCTGCCGGTATGCATGCAAGGCACATGAGGGTGATTATCATCACAAGTGTGTCCATTTCCAACAGCATGGAAATCAATAACATGCACCCATGCATATGATCATATCACATGAAATAACAAGTTTCTCCAAAGTGAGGTGATGTTATGAACGTGTCATTGAACACACAAAAATATTATGCCGGGGTTCAGAATGCTTGCCTTCAATGTGTGGAAAGGCAGGGTGCACTCCAAAACTTGAAACATTTCTCCTCTCTTCAAAAATCCTATTTTAGCAATATAAAAGAATTAACACACAAAATAAAAACAGCACCAAAAGTTGTTCTGAAATTTTTTCAAATAAATCTTAAAATAAACTAGGTGAAATTTGAGAGAGGTAGGAAAAAGAATCATTTCATTCGGAGTTGTATTTAAAAAGATATAACCAGTCAAAGTTTTGGTCAAATCTGATTTTAAACAGAAAAAGAAAAACGTTTCAGAATGGAATACGCTTTCGAAGCGGGAGAAACGTACTGGGGTGGATTACGCCTTCACTTAAACACGTGGACGGCGTGGTGAGACACTGACAGTGGGTCCCGGGGGCCCACTAGTCAGGTTTGCCTATTTCTTTTTCCCCCTTCTTTCTCTGTCCCGAGCGGAGGCGGAGCTACGGCGATCGTCGCCGGCGACTGGCGGCTCCTCGCGGGGCCCCGAGGGCGGGGATGGATCCGCCACTCCAGGGCGGTCCTCCCGGTGGTCGCCAGGCCGGTGGGGATGGAGGGAGTTGCCGGTGGCGAGCTTCGCGGCGGAGGAGGCTTCGGTGGCAGAGTGAGTTTGGGGCTGCGGTGGTCTCTGACCAAAATCGAGCGTGGGGTTGTACTCACGAGAGGGAGGGAGAGCTCTTGGTGGAGAGAATGGAGAGGGGGAGGCACTGGTGGCGACAGAATCGGCCGGAACTTGGCGGCGGCCGAACCGGCCGGACTCGGGGAAGAAGGTCTTCCCTGGTCGATTGGCTGCCACTGGGGGCTTCCTGGAGACCGCTTGAGGCTACCTTCGTGCGGAGACGAGCTCGGGGCTCCTTAAATAGGCGAGACAAGGCGGTTCCGCGGCGGCCGTAGATAAGCTCTCCGGCGAACCGCCTCTCTATAGCTAGGGCGACGTGGCCGCGACGAGGGCTAGCAGACACGCTTGCGGATGAGCTCGCACTGCTCCAGGGGCCAGGTGGTGAGCGGGAGAGGCTTGGGCGGCACTGCCCGTGGCAGAGGCGCACTGCCGACGCCGGCGTGCCGCCAAAAGTGCTCTGGCGGTGGCGCTGTAGGGCGCCAGGGCGGGCTGTCGTGTTGTGGCGAGGCGGGGAGTGCGTGGCGAGGTCCTGCCGTGTGGGCCAAGACAGGGGCGCGACGCGGCGGCTCGTGTGCGCGGCTGCAATTTGCGCGCTCTGGGCGCGCCCAGCGCACGCACACCAGATGCTCGGCAAAATGCCATGGCACTCCAGAGCGCTTGGTTGGAGCTGGGAGTTAGCAGGTCTAGGCTATGGCTTGCAAGGAGATCAATGGACAAGCTGGTTTGGTCAGGGGATCAGGTTCATAGTGCAAACCAAAAATTCATGCCAAAACAGATCATGCCCATAAGGTGTTTGACAAAATGCCAAGGGCACTTAGGCAAGTCTTGGAGTGGTCAAAAACCCCAGATCAGTGTCTCCTTAGATGCAAGAGAGAGTGGTAGGGTTAGTTTGGCAAAAGGAGAAACTTATTAGTGCAAGTTTTGCAAAACTACAATTCTGGACAGGAAATAAAAGACATTATTTCATGAACCAAAATTAATCCAATGGGTGCATGCTCCTGGATTTAGGGGTTTGGTAGGGCTGTCTACAAGTAGGAGAAAACACAAGATCTTTGGAGCAAAATTAAATAGGGTTGCAGTAGAAATCACAAGGCTGGACCAGAATGAAAAAGAGGATGATTCACTCAATTTTTTCAAAGAACATAAATAGGTTTTTGCACAAAGTGGAATAATAGGCTCCTAGTGACCTCCCCTAATTTTGGTAGAAGTTTTAAATAAATATTTAAATAGGTTGTAGTGTAAAATTGCCCACTGGACTAGATTTGAAAACTTGGTGTAGAACTCAAAATATCCAATGAAGGAAATATATTATTGCACAAAAGTGATTTAGAGACATCACATGATATCTCCAAGCCTTGGTGAAATTTTTAGTTAAATATATCAAATGGTTGTAGTTCAAAAAGAGCTCCAAATTTTAAAACAAGTCATTTAATGAATAAAGCTCAGGGTGAAATAATTTTATAAATAAATCTCCTGATTGAGAGATGTTTTTTTAAATGAGAGGGAAAATAAGTCCAATATATTTTGGAAGGATCCACTTGGGAAAAATTTCTTAATATTAAAAGAAAAGTTTTGAAATCAACAAAGATATACTTGCATGCAAAAATTTTAAACTCTTGGCAAAATTTTAATAACTAAAACCTGGTTAAATTTTTGGGGTGTTACAAAAAATCCCAAAAATTGACACAGCGCTCCTGTTGTTCTATCTTGACACGAGAATTTTTTTGAAAGCAATAAGAGGCAATGGATATCGTTTCGTCCCAAAAGGTGGGACGCACATTCCCTACAGAAACCATCATGCTTGTTGTGAGAAGCTCAGGTTCGTGAGAAGCATATACCCAAACCTGCCCCAAATACGACATTTTTTTACCACTGCATGTTTATGCCGCTCCATGATAGCATGCCAAGTTTCATGAATTTTAGACGAGTTTTGGATTTACTAGAATTTAAAAACCAGGCATCTCAATGTTTTGCCGGTAATCAACGGTGCCCTAGTGTTTGAAATTCATTCCCATTTCTTGCATGGGACCTAAGCATGCACCCAAGGACACATATTTGATTTTTCAACCAATTTATATGCATTAGAGCATGTGCATCTAGTTCAAATTTGAATTATGCACATAAATGCATTGAAAACTCAGTTAATGCATAAAAATGTCCAAACGAACCTCGAAAAATCCCAAAAATTGACACAACACTCCTATTTTTCTATGTTGACACGAGAAAAAATTTGAAAGTAATAAGAGGAAATGGATATCGTTTTGTCCCCAAAGGTGGGACATTCCCTATCGAAACCACCATGCTTGTTGTGAGAAGCTCTGGTTTGTGAGAAGCTTATTCCCATTTCTTGCATGGGACCTAAGCATGCACAGAAGGACACATATTTGATTTTTCAACCAATTTGTATGCACTAGAGCATGTGCATCTAGTTTAATTTTGAATTGTGCACGTGAAATGGCTAGAAAACCAGTTTAATGTATAAAATTTCCAAACGAACCCTAATAATTCTAATTCTTTTACGACACACATATAGTTGCATGTTCACTGTAGATAAAAGTTTAGCAATTTAAACAGCGTCCATTGCTGCTGTGACCCCATTTTGTAATTCAAATCAAGTAGATCCCACACAGTTTATTATCACCAACCATGTGAGATGTAGTACAAAATATCTTGGAGCATCGTCGGTGTATAGTACGCCTATGGCTTACGCGGGAAGGTGCGTCGGCTACAGTACACAACCAACGTGTCAAGCACACTAGCTCACTCCCCAAATACTCCCGCCTCTGCATCCCTCGCAATCTCGAAAATATCTACCGCCTGGAAGGTTTTAATGTTTGATAGCACACGATTAGTATGTGCAGACCGTGTGTGATATCTATTACTCCCACTCTGCTTCAGTCCCTTGATTCAAATTTTTAGTAGCCCCGCATTTTACTCCTGCCTCTACATCCCTCGCAATCTCAAAAATATTTGCTCGCCCTTGATCCAAATTTTCAGTAGCCCCGCCTTGTTACTCCCGCCTAGTAAAATTTTCAGCTTTCGAAGTATTTCCTCAAACACAACCTTGCCCCCCTATCCAGACACACCCCAAATCCTCCGCTCACACAGACACACACAACCCTCAAAACTATTGGTAGGTCGCCGCCATCACCAACATCTGCCTGTGTGTCGGGGAGCACGAGGAGCCAATGGCCAAAAAGAGGTTTATCGCGGCCTTTTCGCCCGACGACGGCGAGGTGGCCGCCGGGGTGTCCCCGTCGTCCTCCGCGGGCCCGATCCGCCGTCACCAGTCCCTCGATCAGCCCGCCGCCGCGCCCCTACGCCGGTTTGAGCACTTCCCAGTCCTCCCTCGGACCCGGCAGCCAATGAAGTCCTACCTCGGGGTCCGCAGCAGTGGTAGGGGACGTGGGTCACCGAGATTACAGATCGAGAGACCCACACCCACCGGTGGCTTGGTAGCTTCCACACAGCCAAGCTCATAGCCATGGAGTACGATCGCTGGCAGGTCCGCTACCATGGCGCGGCGGCTAGGCTCAATTTCCCCATCAGCACACGTCCGGTCCACCTCGTTCGGCCAGAGCTAGGGGTGCTGAGCTCGGCTATGGCGCGGGAGGACCGCAAGGCATGGGAGCACCTCGAGGCTGAGGCCGCCAATGAGGGCTACATGCAAGAGCTCCGCCGGCAGCACTCGGAGCTCATGGAAGTGGAGCGGGTGATCTTTGCCGGTGCAGAGGGCGGCGAGGTTATCGCGCTCTCCTCTGAGGATGAGGTCGAAGGCAGAGAGGACGACGGTGCGGAGGGCGGCGAGGTGGACCCCGAGGACGAGGAGATCGACATCGACAAGTGGAGGAGTGCCTTCCCCAACGACCCCGACGACGGTACTGGCCCGGACCCGGCTCACGGCACACCGTACATGACGAGGAAGGATTGGCTCGACCTTTACTTCAACCGAAAGTAGTTAGCTTAGTCTAAATTTATGTTTTATGTTTGGTTATGCAAAACTATCTATGTTTATGTTTGAATGCATGCTACTTTCAGTTGAACCTGCTTTGAACTTGATCAAATTGAAGTTTACAACCTTAAGTATAGGGGATCGACTAGAAAAGGACAAAAATCGCTGGAGTATATTTATATCCACTAGGGGTTTTAGTCCTTTAACTTTTTAAGGATTGCCTAGAGATGTCCTTATGACTAGTTTATTTCAGTTCTTCACAATGTGATGCTCTATATGTGCAACTATTTGCCGTGCAGTTCAATTTCATCAATAACAGTTTCAATAATACCACTATGAATTACGATATTTGGTTGCTGTTAAGGATATTGCAGTTAACATGCCTTTTCTTTTTTCAATTGTTGTTTAGCAACATGCATTGTACTGATTGACTAAATATGCAATCCCAGGCTACATAGGAACAAGGAAGAGTGTTACCTTCACGTTATGATGATGTCTAGATATACATGTAATATAATCTTATATAATGGGATGGATGGAGTGTTGTACGATATCATTTTTCAATTGTTGTTTAACTTCTAATATTAACTTGGTGCTTCTAGGTACATATATCATTGCCAAAGATCCACACTTCGACCCTTTCTGCGTATGGGGAATGAGATATTCATGAACCAGCATCAAGTGAGGAAACTGATAAAGATTGTTATTAAAATGGGTCAAAAGATGTCAATCGAACTATTTGTTTAAACTTTATGCAAGACAACAGTGAACTACGTGATGGTAAGTAAGAACCAAGTAGCCTTCTTTTTATTGCCCGTAGTGAGTTGTGTTTGATGACAATATCTGAATCTTTTTTCTTTTGTAGTGGATCCTGTAGCAGTTTACTCAAGATTACCTCTCAAACTACATGATTGGCGGCCAGCCATCACAAGGGGTTGGACTAGAGTCCTGCATGCCTTCTACATCTAGGAGAGCACAATAGGGCCATTCCGCTTCACCTTGTTCAGCAACTGGAATGTCTGTCGCCTCTTTCATTACCATCTATAATAGCACAAGTATAGAACCCTAGTACATCATTCTTTATTTGGTGCTTATGTAATTCTTAAACATATGTACCTGTGAATATCGAATAATTCATTGGTTGTTTGAACCTGATGGATATGAATAAAGCTATAGCCTACTTTCAAGTTTAAATTAGGTACAATTTTAAATAGCAGCAATTAAATTAGGGTGAAATTACGTTGTGCAGGTCATTACAGCACACATGGTTGGTAAAACATAAACGTTTGCGATATACACCATAATCCGAGATGGTTCACAAAGAGTAAACGTGTGCAAGAATGCACACAGTTGGCCTTTGCAAAGAGTGTGTGATGTCAGACTCTATCACATACGATGTGGGAAAAGTAAATGTGTGTGATTGTCTACCTATCGTACACGGTTTATAATCACGAACTGTTTGTGATGTGTCAGACATCGTAAATCTCCCGTGCCTGGAATCTTCCTGGAAAACTCCCGTGCCTGGAATCTACCTGGTTTTAGGCAGAACCACAAAACTCCAACTGTGATGGCAATGCGAGCACAAATGAGTAGCAAGGATAAAGTGTTTGGGATATCCGAGATATCAGAAACGGTTATATAGGGACAACTGTATGCATCAAGGCTCCCTATCCCCGACGGTTTTTGGGTCGTGTGGGAAGGGCGCCCCTATCGCCCGCACTCACTTGGCGATGGTTCCAAATGTCGTTGCGGAACGGGGTTAAAAAATCATTTGTTTAGGACCGACGTGCACCAGTGAGTTGCTTATATATTGGGCATCAAGATCTATAGGGATAGATCAAGAGGCTTAATAGGACTTTCATAAAACACATACCTTGACAAAAGTTTTCAAGAAGTTCAAAATGGATCAATCAAAGAAGGAGTTCTAGCCTGTATTGTAAGGTGTGAAGTTGAGTAAGACTCAAAGCCCGGCCACGACAAAAGATTGAGAGAGAACGGAAGTCATTCCCTTTGCCTCAACCATAGGTTCTTTAAAGTATGACATACTGTGTACCAGACCTATATTGTACCTTGCCATGAGTTTGGCAAGGGGGTACAATAGTGATCCAGGAGTAGATCACTACACAATGGTCAAAATTATCCTTAGTTACCTAAGAGGACTAATGAAATATTTCTCAGTTACCGAAGTGACAAAGAGTTCGTCATAAAGGGTTATGCCGATGCAAGCTTTAACACTGATTCAGATGACTCTGAGTCTCAGTCTGGATATATATTGAAAGTGGGAGTAATTAGCTGGAGTAGCTCCATGCAGAGCAGTGTAGACATAGAAACTTGCAAAATACAAACGGATCTGAATGTGGCAGGCCCGTTGACTAAACCTCTCCCACAAGCAAAATTTGATCATACCTTATATCTCTTTGGGTATTAATCACATGGCGACGTGAACTAGATTATTGACTCTAGTAAACTCTTTGGGTGTTAGTCACATGGCAATGTGAACTATTGGTGTTAATCGCATGGCGATGTTAACTAGATTATTGAGTCTAGTGCAAGTGGGAGACTGAAGGAAATATGCCCTAGAGGCAATAATAAATTTGATATTTGATATTTCCTTATTCATCATAAAGGTTTATTATTCATGCTAGAATTGTATTGATCGGAAACTTAAATACATGTGTGAATACATAAACAAATACTGTGTCCCTAGTAAGCCTCTACTAGACTAGCTCATTGATAAAAGATGGTTAAGGTTTCCTAACCATAGACATGTGTTGTCATTTCATAACGGGATCACATCATTAGGAGAATGATGTGATGGACACGACACATCCGTTAGCTTAGCATAATGATTGTTAAGTTCATTGCTATTGCTTTCTTCATGTCAAATACATATTCCTTTGACTATGAAATTATGCAACTCCCGGATACCGGAGGAATACCTTATGTGCTATCAAACGTCACAATGTAACTAGGTGATCATAAAGATGCTCTACAGGTATCTCTGAAAGTGTTTGTTGAGTTGGCATAGATCGAGATTAGGATTTGTCACTCCGATTATCGGAGAGGTATCCCTGGGCCCTCTTGGTAATACACATCATAAGAAGCCTTGCAAGCAAAGTGACTAATGAGTTAGTTACAAAATGATGTATTACGGCATGAGTAAAGATACCGATGATCGAATCTCGGGCAAGTAACATACCGATGTACAAAGGGAATTACGTATGTTGTCATAACGGTTCGACCGATAAAGATCTTCATAGAATATGTAGGATCCAATATGGGAATCTAGGTTTCACTATTGGTTATTGACCGGAGAGGTGTCTCGGTCATGTCTACATAGTTCTCGAACATGTAGGGTCCGCATGCTTAACATTCATTGACGATATAGTGTTATATGAGTTATATGTTTTGGTGAGCGAATGTTGTTTGGAGTCCCAGATGAGATCATGGACATGACGAGGAGTCTCGAAATGGTTGAAGGTCAAGATTGATATATAGTACAATGGTATTTGGACACCGGAAGTGTTTCGGGACTTATCGGGAAGGAATCGGGTCGCCGGAAGGGGTTCCGGGCACCCCCCCCCCCTAGCAAGATATGGGACTTATGGGCCAAAGGAGGTGGACAGACCCTTGTTTGGCCAGCCCTAGGGAAGGAAAAGGGGGGAGCTCTAGCCCCTCCTACTTTTCCCTCTCATGGGAGAAAGGAAAAGGGGGGCGCCACCCTCCCCTGCCTTTCACCGCACTTCAAATAAGGAAGGGGGGGCGCGGCTTGGGAGGGACCCCAAGTAGGATTTCTCCTACTTGGGTGCCTCCTGTGGCTGCTCCTCCCTCCCTCGCACCTATATATATGTGGGAGGGGGCGCCTAGCACATAACATACAATTGCCTAGCCGTGTGCGGCGCCCCCCTCCACTATTTACACCTCCGGTCATATTTTTGTAATCCTTAGGCGAAGCCCTGTGGAGATCACTTCACCATCACCATCACCACGCGCGTCGTGCTGATGGAACTAATCTACTATCTCGATGTCTTGCTGGATCAAGAAGGCCAGGTACGTCACCGAGTTGAACGTGTGCAGAACTCGGAGGTGTCGTACGTTCGGTACTCGATCGGTGGAGCATTGTCGGTGGGAACGACACCTATGGGATCAATGGGATCCCTTCTATGGTTGGCGGGCGTGGGGTTGTGCAAAGAGCGGGTCTAGCGGTTAGCACAAGGATCGTTTACCCAGGTTCGGGCAGGGGAGATGCGTAATACCCTAGTCCTGCTTTGATGTATATTTGAGTGTTCTTGAGTTCTTGAACTAGCTACGGTGTGTGTCTAGTTCCAAAGATCCGAATCCCCCTCTAGTACGCCTCGGGCCTCCTTTTATAGCCAAAAAGGGGTCACCACAGTGGCACACAGGAGGTGGAAAGGTGTATAGGGGTTGAGTCTATCCTCTGGCACCGTCAGACAAACGCATTTAATGCGCTGCCAACGTGCCCCTCTTGCTTTATCGGGGACGGCGAGGAAGCTCATCCCAGCTTTCGCCGCCTCGCCTAGCTCCGACGCGCGTCCGAGCTGACGAGGCGTTGTAGCGCCACGTTGGCTGGCTACTGGGCTGGCGTGGTGGCGGAGTCTTCACGAAGATCTGCATGCCACCACGCAGGTGCTTGCTGAGTCGGTGTGGAGGCCACACGCTGCCATGCAGATGCCTGCCCAGCTGGTTGAGCTAGCAGCTGCGTGGGAGCGGCGGTGGAGTCTTGGCAGATGTGGGGCTGGCTGCGGCCCTGTAGATGTCCTCGGCAAGGGTCTTGCCGGGGGCCCGACAAGGGTCTTGTCGTGGCACCCCGGTCATCCCCGGCAAGGATCTTGTCGGGGGTCTCATGGATTTCCTTGGCAATGATCTTGCCAAGGATCATCGTCTTCTAGTCCTCATCTGATCTTGTGTATTTATGATCTCCACAAAGATCTGCATGCCACCATGGAGGTGCCTCCCGATCCTTGGTTCCAATGTAGTTGGTGGTGTTGGAAACCCTAAGGCTCAAGGGTGCCGTGCTCTGCTGGCATTGGGCAAGTTGCCCCGGCAAGGGTCTTGCTGGGGCTGCCGAGGGAGTCCACTTCGCTCCTTTGCTCTTTATGTCTCGGGTCTTGGTGTTGCTTCGGTTGTCTTGTGCTCCGGCTTCCCTCCTCTGCCCTGCTCAGTGCGGCCGCAGGCGCGGCTCTGACTGCCCGTGCAAAAGTAAAGGGGTACAAGGAGAGCCCCTACTTTTGTACACCGACAGGAGCCCCCGGTCCTGGGCCACACATAAGCGCGACGCGTTGTTGGGCTAGGCCCAGAATGGTGCGCAGGCAGGCGGGGCGGATTTTTACTTGTAGTAATTCCTTCGCTCGCTGCGCTTCCCCACGACCCGCGTTGAACGTGCGACGTGGGGGGTCACGCATGACGTGGGGGTCATGCGTGGGGCGGAATCCTACACGCATGTGTCACATCGTGGTAAAGAGGTGGCTCGCGCCTTCCCCAGAATAAGAGGAAAACATAGAGGCGCGGCTCATTTACTGAGTGGACTCGGGTCATGGTCTTCAAGGCGCCGCGCCCCACGATCATAGGGTGGAGAACGGCGCCTCACCCGTCCCCTTGATTTCTGCTTGCTCACCAGGTGTCCCCCATGCCCTCAAGGTGCCAGGCGGTGGACACGCAGGGGGGCACGGGCCATAATTAATGAGGTGGGAAACGGGGTCGTCGCTGATTGGGGCAGCGGGTCGGTCCCGATTCCCTGCGCCCCAGATGGCCGAATTGGCTTAGTGGGGTGGCCGAGCCACGACCCTGTCCCTTTATAAGAACGGGGAGGGGGATGGAACCCCACAATCTTTCATCATCCCTCTCCTTCCACCTCGGCTCCGTTCTTGCATCTGCCATGGCGAGAGGGGGAGCCGGCCCTTTGACGGTGGCAGCGAGGGCCCCTGCTCGACAGCGCGTCCCTCCTTCCCAAGAGCTCGCGGCGGTGGAGCCGGCCATGAGAGGAAGGGGGAGGGGCGAGGCCGAGGTCAGAGTGGTGCTCAGGGAAGAGGGGGACGGGGCGGTGCACCGGCCCTGCCTCCGCCAGCGATGCCTCACCCAATGGAGGGCCACGTCGAGGACCAACCTCATGAGTTCTTCATCAGGCTACGCCGGCCACCGCACCATCGCCTTTGTCTCCCTGCTCAATTCGCTCGGGATATGGAGCTCGATCCGCCCCAGACCCCGAGGTTGCATATGAGGGGCTGCGGGAATGGCGGCACGCGGGTTGACATCGACTTTCTCGCCCCTCATGTCATGTACCTTTGTCGCAGATGGAAGACTTTTGCTCGTATCAATAGCCTGACGGCAGGGCTCGTTCTCTATTTCAAATTAATGGAGAACGGCCTGCTCTCCGTCAAGGTCTTTGGATACTCTGGAACTCGCCTAAAGTTTTGCGTGGAGAGCTCCTTCGATGAAGAAGACTCTTCCTCAAGCGGGAGTGATGAGGAGGACAGCGACAACGACGACGAGGGTGTCGAGCGGGGGAACGCCAACTCTGACTCCGAGTGACCACACCGCCCCTCCCTTGGCCATGTGCCCTGTCGAGGTCCTTCCTTGTCAAGCTCTCCATCGGCGCGTTCCCCATCGCCCCTCTTTTGGCTTCACCTGCTGCACCTGGGAGGAAAAGGGCAAGAACGTGGATCACGGGGCACTTATCTTTTTTTAGTTTGTAAGCCTACGGGCCTTAGTAGAATTTAGACCTTGTAATCCCCTTGCTCATGTACTCATTTCGTATGAATTGTACTTGTTTACAACGTATGAATGAAAGAAGGGTGCTTGCCGGGTTTTGTGTGCGCATGGGCTAGGGCCACACCGACGAACGCGTCCTCGTTATCTTAAGATAAACAGTGTATCCCGGCAACAGGCCTTGCCGTCCTCTTGCTCTATGGCTCAGCTACACCCACGCCCTTGGCGGAGGTAGGGGCCGAGTAGGATTAGGCCCTTCGATCTCCCTCTTCCAATCGCACTACAACCAAGTTCCGGCCAAAGTAAGGTTTTCGGACATAGGACAGAGGGAGCAAGATGGTACGAGAGCGAGCGAAGCCTTATACGCTCAAGGTTCATGCAGGGGCATAGAGTGGGGGAGAAAGTCTTATCTGATGTCGCAGCCCCCGGCAACCTTGGCTTGCCGTGATTGGATCTTAGACCTGCAGCCCCTGGCAACCTTGGCTTGTCGGGGTCGGGGCGTAGGTATGTTCTCTTTCTTCCAAATATCTCAGTAGAAATGTCCGTGTACCTTACGAACCAAATAGGACGGAAAGGAACAGAGAGACGCACACTCGACCTCTATGCTAGGAGTTAGCCGCCGCTAAGCACTATTAACTCTAACCGAGGGAGAGACTCAACCTAGCATGCATGCTAAAACTTTCGGCGCCAACACTTCATTCATTTAGGCTTAGGGTTTGTGCCTGGCTTTGTACAGAGGGTTACATGCCTCGTCTGCAAAGCTTGTACAAAAGGTGGCTTGCCGGGGGCCCGGAAACAGCACCTTATGGGTAAAACTTGCGAAGATGTTTCACGTTACAGGAGTTGCTCACTGGAATAGTATCTTCGGTCTCCAGGTGGACTGCGCCGGCCCTGGTGACTCGTATTACCCGATAAGGGCCTTTAAGGGAGTCCCGGATTAGGGGGTCTCCGGACAGCCGGACTATATCCTTTGGCCGGACTGTTAGACTATGAAGATACAAGATTGAAGACTTCGTCTCATGTCCGGATGGGACTCTACTTGGAGTGGAAGGCAAGCTAGGCAATACGGATATGTATATCTCCTCCTTTGTAACCGACCTTGTGTAACCCTAACCCTCTCCGGTGTCCATATAAACCGGAGGGTTTTAGTCCGTAGGACAACAAACAATCATACCATAGGCTAGCTTCTAGGGTTTAGCCTCTCCGATCTCGTGGTAGATCAACTCTTGTAATACTCATATCATCAAGAATAAATCAAGCAGGACATAGGGTTCTACCTCCATCAAGAGGGCCCGAAGCTGGGTAAAACATCGTGTCCCCTGCCTCCTGTTACCATCTGCCTTAGATGCACAGTTCGGGACCCCCCTACCCGAGATCCGCCGGTTTTGACACCGACATTGGTGCTTTCATTGAGAGTTCCTCTGTGTTGTCGCCATTAGGCTTGATGGCTCCTTCAATCATCGATAGCGATGTAGTCCAGGGTGAGACTTTTCTCCCCGGACAGATCTTTGTATTCGGCGGCTTCGTACTGCGGGCCAACTCGCTTGTCCATCTGGAGCCGATCGAAAGCTACGCCCCTGGCCATTAGGTCAGGTTTGGAAGCTTAAATTACATGACCGATATCCGCGAAGACTTGATCTTTGACGGATTCGAGCCCCTGCCTTGTGTGCCACGCGGTCAAGATGAGTACGATTTAGCTCTACCATCGGACTGTATTCAAGATATCGCACCGGCAGCCGCTCCGAGCCTCAATTTAGAGCCAATCGCGCCATCCATGGATGGGTGGATAGACCCCGTCATGAAGGCCGTATCCTCAGCGGCGATCGAGCCGAATATCGAGCTTACCCTTCACGAGAGCCATGTTGTCAGACCGCTGGATCTTTCTCCGGCCACGGACTCTGAACCACCTGTGCCCGTTCCTAGCGAATCCGATTGGGCGCCGGTCATGGAGTTTACCTCCGCGGATATTTTTCAGCACTCGCCCTTCGGCGACATACTGAACTCATTAAGGTCTCTCTCCTTGTCAGGAGGATCCTGGCCGAACTATGTCCGGCAGGATCGGGATGCGGATGACAAAGAACTTCGCCGCCCACCAACCACCCACTTAGTAGCCAATGTCGATGACTTAACCGACATGCTCGACTTCGACTCCGAAGATATCGACGGTATGGACGACGATGAAGGAGACGAACAGGAACCACTACCCACAGGGCACTCACGCCCACTTCATCACATGACGTATACATGGTGGACACACCAAAAAAACGACGACGAGGAACAGAGGGACGCAATGAAGGGTTGTCCCCTCGAGAAGCAGTCAAAGCGGCGGCGTAAGCGCCGCCCCAAACCCGCCTCGGCAGTAACAACGATCATATAGACCAAGCGTTAGAGCAGGGTGAACCATCACCGGACCACGGCAACACGGAGAATCAAACCGAACAACCCGACTCTGTCAAAGATAATAGTCCGGACGACATCACACCTGACAGACACCCGGAGCAACAGAATGCCCATCAAAGGCTTGTTGCCACCGTGAGGAGTCTAAAAAAGCAGAAGCAAAGGCTCAAGGCTGCGGAAGACACACTCAGAATCAGATGGAGTAAAGTACTCAACACAGAAGCGAAGTACGGCGGTAATCGCCACACCAAGAGCTACCCGAAGCGGAAGTTGCTACCTGGATTCGATGAGGAGGCCTTAGATCCCCCGCAACCAAATATTAAAACGGCCATCTGGCCGGATAGTCGACCTCACGGCCAACATAGAGCGGCAAACGACGCCGCACAAGAACCAGTATGCGACCCGCGTAAGGGCTCGCATCAAAAGGATGGCGCAACAAGATCCATCTATGAACCACGCAAACGCACCCCAGCATGCAATGCAACTCCACAAACATCCGAACATCACGGTACACCCAGATACAGGGGTGCCGCACACCCCCTATGTTTCACCGATGAGGTGCTGGACCATGAATTCCTAGAGGGATTCAAACCCGTAAACATAGAGGCATACGATGGAACAACATACCCAGGGGTCCGGATTGAGGACTATATCCTCCATATCGATATGGCTCGAGGAGATGATCTCCATGCCATCAAGTACTTACCCCTCAAGCTCAAAGGGCCAGCTCGACACTGGCTTAAAAGCCTCCCCGAAAGCTCCATTGGAAGCTAGGAAGAGCTCAAAGATGCTTTTCGGGCGAATTTTCAAGGGACTTATGTCCGACCTCCGGATGCGGATGATTTGAGTCATATAACTCAACAGCTCGGAGAGTCAGCCCGAAAGCTTTGGAACATGTTTCTTTCTAAAAAGAACCAAATAGTCGACTATCCGGACGTCGAAGCTTTAGCGGCTTTCAAACACAGCGTTCGTGACGAATGGCTTGCCAGACACCTCGGCCAAGAAAAGCCGAGAACAATGGCAGCATTAACAAGCCTCATGACCCGCTTTTGCGCAGGTGAGGACAGCTAGCTAACCAGATGCGGCACCAGCGACCCAAGTACATCCGAAGTTAGAGATGGAAACAGGAAATCACGACGCAGCAAAAATAATAAGCGCCGGAATAAAGAAGACAGCCCGAAGAGCACGGGGGTAAACGCCGGATTCAGAAGCTCTCGGCCAAGTCAGCAAAAGCCGCCCTCTAAAGGCGCCAGAGATGAACTGTCCAGCCTAAACAAAATTCTGGACCAAATATGTCAGATCCATAGCACCCCTGGTAAACTCGCTAATCATACCCATAGAGAATGTTGGGTCTTCAACCAGTCCGGCAAGCTCAACGCTATACACAAGGGGGGGATACACCAAGCGAATACGAGGATGAGCCTCTGAAGCAAGACACTGGGGAACAAAAGAAATTTCCACCAGAAGTCAAAACAGTAAATGTGTTACACGTGATCAAGGGGAGAAACAAAGCGGCACTCCCAAAGAAATATGCCCAAGGGCCTAACACTACAGAGTCCTACCACTGGTCATCTCAACCGATCACTTTCGACCATCGGGATTACTCAGCAAGTATCCAGCGTGCAGGATGGGCTGCCTTGGTATTAGATCCAATAATTGACGGATACCACTTCACACGAGTCCTGATGGACGGTGGCAGCAGTCTAAACCTGATATATCAGGACACAATCCGCCAAATGGGGATAGACCCAACGAAAATTTGCCATAGCAATACTACCTTTAAAGGTGTAACGCCAGGCCCAGGGGCTCATTGCACGGGCTCCCTACTACTAGAGGTTATATTCGGCTTCTCCGATAACTTCCGTAGCAAAAATTTAACCTTCCACATTGCTCCGTTCCAAAGTGGCTATCAAGCACTACTTGGACGCGAAGCTTTCGCTTCCTTTAATGCAATACCGCATTACGCTTCCCTCACGCTTAAGATGCCTGGTCCACGTGGCATCATTACAGTAAATGGAAATATTGAGTGATCCCTGCGCGTCGAAGAGAGTGCGGCTGCCTTGGCAGCCGCACACTAAAACTGCCTCACCAACTAAAGCATTCGATAGGTCGTCAAGACTACGGACACGGTTAGACGAGTCCGACTCAACTATATGTACTTCATACAGGTTTGATGGCCACACCCCTATTACAAATAGAAGGGTCTCAACGCACGCAGACAAGTGGCAATTTTTACTCATCTTGAATTGTACATGGTTTCTTTAAAACCTACCTTTTTGCATGACAACTTTTCACCTAAGTTCCTCTCTTTTACAGATGACCATCGTGCTATACCCGTCCAGGATACGACACAACAGAGACACAGGCGCAGACGTGCAGCAGGGACCCGTTCCAAGGATTCTTTTTAGATTAAGACCCTGCGTAAACCTTTCTTACTGTCTCTTGTTGATACACATCCCTCCGATTCTCAGTACTATTGAGAAGGATGCTGACGTCTTGGCATGTGGCCACGTCAGAATAATGCACGTACATGGACACCAGGGGCCTCTTATAAAGGGCACTATTTAGGCTCGGTTTATACCATAAAGACCGAATACCTTAGGGAGTGTTTGGCGTTGCGAGTTTGGTCTTATATGCATCAGCTCCGAATCATGTCTTTGGTCAAATGTTGGGTTTGCCCGGCTCCTGTGTTTTGCTGCCTTACGTTCCGCTCTATCGGCTAAGGCGGCACCAGGAGAACTACTGCGATTGTTCCCCAGTTCATCCGGACGAGCACCTCAGTAGAGAAAGCCGAAAACTGACTGTCATGATATAGCGTGAGACTGGTCAACCACTCGATGACCTATCGGAATGTTAGAATTCCTCCGCCTTAACGAAGGGCCGTTTCCCGGCCAGGCTTGTACACACCCCGAATTCGGGAGAGTGCGGAACCACCAGGGGATATATAGTAGCCCCACTGTCAAACTCCTATGGCTAAGTGAAAGTGTTAAAGCATTATAGTCTGGTTGCCTCGTTCGCTGCGCTATCACCTCCTTAATATGACCAAGACGTTGGATTAAGTGTGAACTCGCGTCTTCTACAAACACCTCCGCATTATATGCGTGGGGGTTGAAGCTGACGACTGCAATCTTTCAGGTTATATACATATATACATAAACGGCCGCATAGGAGGCATAATATTACTTTCAGGAAAAAGTATAAATACAACCTTAATAAATTTCATAAACATTGTTTTTACAATGGGAATACATGTCACTCAAACATAATATTCTTCGAGCACTAGGCCTCTATCAAACGAGCACCCTCGAGAACTTCTTCGAAATAGTGCTCGGCAGCCACTCGGCCTATGGCCGAACCCTGCGTCGCAACAGTGGCAGCATCCATCTCCGCCCAGTATGCTTTGACACGGGCAAAGGCCATCCGCGAGCCTTCTATGCACGCCAACCTTTTCATCACATTGATGCGCGGCACCGCACCAAGGAACTGTTGCACTAAGCTGAAATAGCTGTTCGGCTTCGGCTTTTCTGGCCACAAATGATCTACGACGGACCTCATGGCAAGTCCGGACAATCTATTGAGTTCGGCCCATTCGGCAAGCTGATCAGTTAGTGGAAGCGGATGCTCTGGAGCGTTAAATTGTGACCAGAACATCTTTTCCACTTCATGATCTGTTTGATCTCGGAAGTATTCGGCCGCATCGACTGCGCTCGCCGCCAAGTCCATATATGCGTCTGCCGAACTCCACAGCCGATCCAGAGGGGCATACCGCGGATCTCCGAACTTCCTCCGCAGCATAAAGGGCTTCCCAGCCGCAATATCCCTGGCTTCACGCAGTTCCTCCTTCTTTGCTCTCATGGCAGAGCGGGTGTCCCTGGTCGCCATTGTGGCCTTCTCGAGGTCCGTCGCCCGCGCCCGGTTTTCTTCTTCAAGGAACAGGCAGCGGTCGGCAGTGTCTTTTAACTTTACAGCCATCTTGGCCATTTTATCTTTGCTCTAGCAATGTGCAACCTTTTCGGCTCTTAACTCTTCGGCCGCCTTTAAAGCTGCCGCATTACTAATCCTTGTTTGTTCTTTGGCTCGGGCAAGTTCTGCCCGAAGGGTTTCCACGATGGCAGCTCCATCTGCAGTCACAAAATATTAAAGATACTGGCATCATGCTGCTCTTACTATGTGACATTCACCAGACAATATCACTTACCTTGTGCCTCGTCAAGCCTCTTGTTAACAAGCTCGATGTCGGCATCCTCCGCATCCAGTTGCCGCTTTAGTTTGGCAATCTCATGATTCCGGCCAGCCACCGGAGCTCCAGCCACCTGCACATAAAGGCAGTTTGATTATTACCTGGGACTACGATCCTCTGTTCGCCGCCGTTCTCAACGACAACCAGAGTCTCAGGGGCTACCATCTACACAGAGCGCACCTAAAAATGTGCGGTACTATCAAAAAGTATATCATTTCACATACCTCAAAGCCCGTCAGTAGACTCATAAAGGCCTCATGCAATCCGCTTTCGGCAGACGAAATTCTTTCCATCACCGTACCCATCAACATACGGTGTTCTTCTGAGATGGCCGCTCGCTCCAACAGCTCCCTCAGTACGTCCGACCGCATACCAGATGGTGTCGGACTCTTCTGTTTGCTCTCTTCAAGAGCCGGATACTGGGGACTTCGGGTGACCATAGGATTATCTTCTGGCCTAACCGGATCTAGGGAGGCCCTCCGAGATGACACTTCAAGGTCGCCCGCTTCTTGAGCGGAGGAGTCCGGGGGAGGCGTTTCGCTCTCCATCATCTCTGGAAGAAGATCCCCTGAAGAGGAGCTTTGCTGAGAAGGGCTGAGATCCGAACTGCAAGATAAATGCTTCAGTTATTTTCCTTGGAAGAAAGGTAGAATATCTTTACTATCAAGTATTTTTCGATAACTTACAGCTCGTTAGAGGGCTGATCTCCGCATGGACTTTGTGTGGCAAGAGCACCCTCCGGGGCTAGACCCTCTGGTGGAGATGTCTTCTCCCGTTTGGAAGCGTTGGCTTTTGGATCTTCAGAGGCGGTCCTCTTCCTTCCCCGGGGCAAGAGAATGTCGGATTCTTCCCCTTTGTTATCCTCCCTCGCGGAAGCGGCCATTCCCTCGGTTGGAATTGGTAGCGGTGGGGGCCCGCTTTCGCCCTCATTATTCCCCCCTTTATCTTCCTTTGAGGGCTCCGGGCAAGGTGCTAGCTCGAGCATCTTTTCCAGTACCGGATTGTCCAAACCCTCAGGAAGGGGGGTCGAACACCGAATAATCTTCGCCTTTGTTAGCCAGTCCTGGTCAAAGAGCGATTTCTCAGAATGACGTCATGATAAATGAAAGACGGTGCGTTCGGTTAGAGGATTACTTACTTGGTCAGCGATGCGGTTGCTGCTTAGGCCCACGTCCTCGGTAGTATCCAGACACTCTATTTGGGGTCCGAAGAATGATTTATACATCTCCCCGTGCGTCAGGCTGAGGAAATTCTGAATAGTGTGCAGTCCTTCTGGGTTGAACTCCCACATGCGGAGGGGCCGGCGTTTGCAAGGCTGGACTCAACGAACCAGCATGACTTGCACCACCGTAACCAGACTGAAATCTCCTTCGAAGAGATCTTGAATGCGGCTCTGCAATATAGGCACGTCCTTCGGCCCTCTGCTAATCCATGACATCAGTTGCGGTGGAGGGCCCGAGCGGAAAGCAGGGACAGCCACCCACTTGGCACTTCTGGGAGCTGTGATGTAAAACCACTCCCATTGCCATAATCCGGACAGCTCTGGAAAGGAACCCTTTGGCCATGGAGCTCCTGTGATCCTGCTTATTAATGCGCCTCCGCACGCTACATGCTGCCCTTCGACCATCTTTGGCTTCACGTCAAAGGTCTTGAGCCACATGCCGAAGTGAGGGGTAACGCGGAGGAAGGCCTCACATACGACAATAAATGCCGAGATGTGGAGAAAGGAGTCCGGGGCTAGATCGTGGAAATCTAGCCCGTAATAGAACATCAAACCCCTAATGAAGGGATCCAGAGTGAGGCCTAGACCTCGGAGGAAGTGGGAGATGAACACAACGTTCTTGTTGGGTTCGGGAGTAGGGACGACCTGCCCTCGGGCAGGCAGCCGATGCGAAACCTCGACGGTCAGGTATCTGGCCTCCCTCAACTTCTTGATATCCTCTTTCGTAACGGAGGAGGGTATCCACCGGCCTTGAAGGCTAGATCCAGACATGATTGAAGGTCCGAAGCTCCTGACCTGGATTTCGGGTGTTAGAACTCGAGGCGGGGGAAGGATTCGATCGAGCACGGGAGGAAAAAAGTAAAAGCATTGTCCCTTTATAAAGAGGGTGAATATCAAGCGTCCTACCCGTAGCCGTTTGGGACTTGCCTAAAATCTAGGAGTCCTAGGCACGGTTGGGTTACCCACGACCGTATTGATGAGAATCCTGTAATAAGGGGGACACGATCTCTACTTTGACAAGACGTGTCAAAAAACTGCCTCGCGTTATGTGCGGGGCTAGTTAAAGGAAACGGTTCGAATAATCACCGGGCCATGGCTTAATGTCATGTTGCCAAAACAAGTCAGCAGATAAGATTTGTGGAAATATTATTCTCTCTACGGTGGTATGTGGAATTTATTTTGCAGGGTCGGACACTATCCTGGTATTCAAACTCTTATGTGATGTGTTCGGAGGAGGAACCCGTCTTGCAATGCCGAAGACAGTACTACCCGCCGGACTCATCGTCATTGAAGCCTGGTTCAGGGGCTACTAAGGGAGTCCCAGATTAGGGGGTCTCCAGACAGCCGGACTATATCCTTTGGCCGGACTGTTAGACTATGAAGATACAAGATTGAAGACTTCGTCTCGTGTCCGGATGGGACTCTACTTGGCGTGGAAGGCAAGCTAGGCAATACGAATATGTATATCTCCTCCTTTGTAACCAACCTTGTGTAAGCCCAACCCTCTCCAGTGTCCATATAAACCGGAGGGTTTTAGTCCGTAGGACAACAAACAATCATACCATAGGCTAGCTTCTAGGGTTTAGCCTCTCCGATCTTGTGGTAGATCAACTCTTGTAATACTCATATCATCAAGAATAAATCAAGCAGGACGTAGGGTTTTACCTTCATCAAGAGGGCCCGAACCTGGGTAAAACATCGAGTCCCTTGCCTCATGTTACCATCCGCCTTAGACGCACAGTTCGGGACCCCCTACCCGAGATCCGCCGGTTTTGACACCGACATCCTTCCCACTTCGGCGTCAACTTGTTGGAATTCTTGGCTGATTGAACACGCTGAAGAACAAGGTCGCCTTCCTCAAAGCTTCGGGCATGAACCTTGCGGCTATGGTAGCGGCGCAAGGCTTGATGGTAGCGTGCTGCTCTCATAGCCGCCTGAAGACGTTCTTCCTCAAGGAGCGTTGCATCATCTTGCCACAACTGCTCTTGCTCAAGCTCGTCAAAAGCGAGCACTCGAGGTGACCCGTATGTGAGTTCCATGGGGAGAACTACTTATGCGCCGTATACCAGGGCAAATGGTGTCTAGCCGGTGGCTCGATTTGGCGTCGTTCTGATTGACCAAGGAACCGCCGACAACTCATCAATCCAGCGCCTTCCGCTCTTGTGCAGCCTGTCAAAAGTCTTTGTCCTTAGGCCTTGCAGTACTTCAGCATTTGCCCTCTCCGCCTGGCCGTTGCTCCATGGGTGTGCCATGAAAGCAAAACAGACCTTGCTACCGAGGTCTTGGATGTATTGCATGAAGGTGTGGCTTGTAAACTGCGTGCCGTTGTCGGTGATGACTCTCTTTGGCACACCAAAGCGGCAGACTAGCCCCTTGAAGAACTTGACGGCTAATTGCGCTGTCACCTTCCTTACCGCTTCCACCTCCTGCCACTTTGTGAACTTGTTGATTGCAACATACAAGTACTCAAAGCCCCCAACAGCGCGGGGGAAAGGGCCTAGTATGTCGAGCCCCCAGACTGAAAATGGCCAGGAGAGAGGAATTGTTTGAAGGGCTTGAGCTGGTTGATGAAGCTTCTTCGAATGGAACTGACAAGCTTCACACTTGGTTACTATGTGGGCTAGAAGAAACCTTGCCGGAATGCCTTGCCGGCAAGGGCCCTCGACCCTATGTGGGAGCCACATATGCCTCCGTGTATCTCTGCGAACAGCTCCAGTCCTTCCTACCGGGGAATGCACTTCAATTTCACACCGTTTGGTCTTTTTTCTGTACAGGACGTCGTCGACGAACTGATACATGGCAGACCGACGGGCTACTTTCTCCGCTTCTTCCTTCTCCTCAGGGAGTTCCCTTGTTTGGAGGAATCGACGGTATGATGTGCCCATGCTGGAGCCTGGGGCTCGACGGAAAGGACTAAAGGCATTTCCTCTGCCATGGGAGCGGTTGTCTCTACAGCCAGGGCTTGACGCCCCGCCGGAGTCGGTTGCCCCATGGCAGGCTTAGTGTCCATGGCAACATATTTGTCGGCGGCTCCTGGGAGCTCGGCGAGAAAGTACTTGCCTGGGCATGATTTCCTTTGGTTGTTCTGCTCTGTTGATGGTTCAGCGGATGGTTGAGTAAACCGAAGCACAAAAGTACCTGGTTCCACAGGTAGTTTGAAGGCGGAGCGTTTCGACACGTAGTCAGCAATGTCGTACCTAGTTCCACTCGGGGAACATGCTCCACCTGTAGACTGTCAAAACGCTCCTCCGGCTTCCTCACCTCATCTACGTAGGCCTCCATCAACGGGCTTTGATAATCTTTGTTGACTTGCCTGATGACAAGCTGTGAATCACCCCTGACGATGAGCTTCTTGATCCCGAGGTCTGCCGCTATCCTGAGACCGGCAAGCAACCCCTCGTATTTAGCAGTGTTGTTCGTGGACATCTCCCTGGGAAAGTGCATCTAGATTACATACTTGAGGTGCTCTCTGGTGGGTGCAATGAGCAACACACCAGCACCGGCACCTTGGAGCGAGAAATCCCCGTCAAAGTACATAATCCAGTTGCGACTCGCCTCCTTGCCGGGGAGGGTGGTCTCCTGGATCTCTTCGTCGGGCATTGAGGTCCACTCGGCAACAAACTCTGCCATGACTCTGCTCTGGATTGTCGAAGTACTTTCAAACTTCAAACCAAAGCTCGACAGTTCCACGACCCACTCCACAATCCTCCCGGTTGCGTCTGGGTTATGCTATATCCGTTGCAATGGGAGGTGGGTGACGATGATGATTTCGTGTGCTTGGAAGTAATGACGCAGCTTTCTCGAGGCCATAAGGAGGCCGAAGAGCAATTTCTGCACACCGGAGTACCTTGACCTAGCCCCCTGCAAGACGGAGCTGACAAAGTAAAACAGGTGCTGCATCATTTTCTTCCTGTGCACCACTTCGTTTGGTTGCGCAGGCTCCGACCCGCCAGCGTCAGACTTTGCTAGGGGGCCTTGCCTTGCCCGGGGGAGCTCTGGCTTGCCATCCACCAGTCCTGCCGTTGCCACTGCCTCTTCATCCACCTCCCTCCGCGCCACTAGTGCAGCACTGACCACTTGATTTTTCGCCGCCAGATACAGTAGCAACGGCTCTTGTGGTTTGGGCGCAACCAGTACCGGTGTAGAGGAGAGGTATTTCTTCAAATCCTGCAGCACTGCTTCAGCCTCTGGGGTCCATTCCATTGGGCCCGCCATTTTCAAGATTTTGAAAAAGGGAAGGGCATGCTCAGCGGACTTGGAGATGAATCTGCTCATGGCCGTAACGCAGCCAGTGAGTCGACGCACAATCTTGATCCGCTTGGGCGCCTTAATCTGCTCAATAGCCTTGATCTTGTCTGGATTCGCCTCGATCCCACGCTGTGACACAAAGAACCCGAGAAGTTTGCCGGACGGAACACCGAAGACACACTTCTCAGGGTTCAATTTGAGGTTGATCTTGCGCAGATTTGCAAATGTTTCTTCCAAATCGTGTACAAGTTTTGCCCCGTCTTTGGTTTTGACCACTATGTCATCCACATAAGCTTCCATATTTCTATGTAGTTGGGGTTCAAAACCAATTTGGACTGCCCTTGCAAACGTTGAGTCAATAGTCTTCAACCCGAAAGGCATTCGTAAAAAGCAATACGTACCACATGGGGTGATGAATGTTGTCTGATACGTCCATTTTGCATCATGCTTTTATATCGATATTTATTGCATTATGGGCTGTTATTACACAATATGTCACAATACTTATGCCTATTCTCTCTTATTTTACAAGGTTTACATGAAGAGGGAGAATGTCGGCAGATGGAATTCTGGGCTCGAAAAGGAGCAAATATTATAGACCTATTATGCACATCTCCAAAAGTCCTGAAACTTCATCGGAGCACGTTTCAGAATATATATAAAATATTGGGCGAAAGAAGTACCAGAGGGGGGCCACCCACCGTCCACGAGGGTGGGGGGTGCACCCTACCTCCCTGGGCGCGCCCCTGCCTCATGGGCCCCCTGGCAGCCCTCTGATACCCATCTTTGGCTATATGGAGTCTTTCGTCGAGGAAAAAATCATAAGCAAGCTTTCGGGAAGAAACTCCGCCGCCACGAGGCGGAACCTTGGCGGAACCAATCTAGGGCTCCGGTGGAGCTATTTTGCCTGTGAAACTTCCCTCCGGGAGGGGGAAATCATCACCATCGTCATCACCAACGACCCTCTCATTAGGAGGGGGTCAATCTCCATCAAAATCTTCACCAGCACCATCTCATCTCAAACCCTAGTTCATCTCTTGTATCCAATTTTGTCTCAAAACCTCAGATTGGTACCTGTGGGTTGCTAGTAGTGTTGATTACTCCTTGTAGTGGACGCTAGTTGGTTTACATGGTGGAAGGTCATATGTACAGATCCATTATGCATATTAATACCCCTCTCATTATGAACATGAATATGATTTGTGAGTAGTTACGTTTGTTCCTGAGGACATGGGAGAAGTCTTGCTATAAGTAGTCATGTGAATTTGGTATTCGTTTGATATATTGATGAGATGTATGTTGTCTTTCCTCTAGTGGTGTCATGTGAACATCGACTACATGACACTTCACCATTGTTTGGGCCTAGAGGAAGGCATTGGGAAGAAATAAGTAGATGACGGGTTGCTAGTGACAGAAGCTTAAACCCTAGTTTATGCGTTGCTTCGTAAGGGGCTGATTTGGATCCAAATGTTTCATGCTATGGTTAGGTTTACCTTAATACTTCTGTTGTAGTTGCGGATGCTTGCAATAGGGGTTAATCACAAGTGGGATGCTTGTCCAAGGAAGGACAGTACCCAAGCACCGGTCCACCCACATATCAAATTATCAATGTACCGAACGCGAATCATATGAGCGTTATGAAAACTAGCTTGACGATAATTCCCATGTGTCCTAGGAGCGCTTTCCTTTATATAAGAGTTTGTCCAGGCTTGTCCTTTGCTACAAAAAGGATTGGGCCATCTTTCTACACCTTATTTACTTTTATTATTTGTTACCCATTACGAACTACCTTATCACAAAACTGTCTGTTACCTATAATTTCAGTGCTTGCAGTGAGTACCTTACTGGAAACTGCTTATCATTTCTTTCTGCTCCTCGTTGGGTTCGACGCTCTTACTTATCAAAAGGACTATGATAGATCCCCTGCACTTTTGTATCCTCAAGACTCTTTTCTGGCACCGTTGCCGGGGAGTGAAGCGCCTTTGGTAGGTGGAATTTGGTAAGGAAAAATTTATATAGTGTGCTGAAATTTACTGTTACTTGTTACTATGGAACATAATCCTTTGAGGGGCTTGTGTGGGGTATCTTCACCCCGACTAGTAGAGCAAAGAGTTGCTCCTCAACCTACTGAACCTACTGAAGTTTTTTACTTTGAAATTCCTTCGGGTATGATAGAGAAACTGCTAGCTAATCCTTTTACAGGAGATGGAACATTGCATCCCAATTTGCACCTAATCTATGTGGATGAAGTTTGTGCATTATTTAAGCTTGCAGGTATGCCTGAGGATGTTATCAAGAAGAAGGTCTTCCCTTTATCTTTGGAGGGAGAGGCATTGACATGGTTTAGGCTATCTGATGATATGGGATCATGGAACTACAACCGATTGAAATTGGAATTTCATCAGAAATTTTATCCTATGCATCTTATTCATTGTGATCGTAATTATATATATAATTTTTGGCCTCGCGAAGGAGAAAGCATCGCTCAAGCTTGGGGGAGGCTTAAGTCAATGCTATATTCATGTCCCAATCATGAGCTCTCAAGAGAAATTATGATTCAAAAAATTTATGCTCGGCTTTCTCTCGATAACCGCTCCATGCTCGATACTTCTTGTACTGGCTCTTTTATGATGAACACTATTGAATTCAAATGGGATTTATTGGAAAGAACTAAACGCAACTCTGAAGATTGGGACCTCGATGAAGGTAAGGAGTCAGGTATAACACCTAAGTTTGATTGTGTTAAATCTTTTATGGATACCGATGTTTTCCGTGAGTTTAGCACTAAATATGGACTTGACTCTGAGATAGTTGCTTCTTTCTGTGAATCCTTTGCTACTCATGTTGATCTCCCTAAGGAGAATTGGTTTAAATGTAATCCTCCCATTGAAGTAAAAGTAGTTGAACCTATTAAAGTTGAAGAAAATACTATCACTTATAATGATCCTGTTGTTCCTACTGCTTATATTGAGAAACCATCTTTCCCTGTTAGAATAAAGGATCATGCTAAAGCTTTAAATGTGGTTCGTAAGAGTAATACTAGAACACCTACTCCCTCTGAGCAAATTAAAGTTGAACCTAGTGTTGCTATGGTTAAATACCTCTTGGCCAATAATATTGATGGGCATGTTATTTACTTCTGTGATGAAGCTGCTAGAATTGCTAGGCCCGATACTAAAAATAAATATAGACCGGTTGTAGGCATGCCTGTTATTTCTATTAAAATAGGAGATCATTGCTATCATGGCTTATGTGATATGGGTTCTAGTGCAAGTGCAATACCTCATTCCTTATATAAAGAAATTATGCATGATGTTGCACCTGCTAAGATAGAGGAAATTGATGTTACAATTAAGCTTGCCAATAGAGATACTATTTCACTAGTTGGGATTGTTAGAGATGTTGAAGTCTTGTGTGGGAAAGTTAAATATCCTGCTGATTTTCTTGTTCTTGGTTCCCCACAAGATAACTTTTGTCCCATTATATTTGGTGGACCCTTCTTGAATACTGTTAATGCTAAGATAGACTGCAATAAGGATATTGTATCTGTTGGTTTAGGGGATATGTCTCATGAATTTAATTTTGCTAAGTTTCGTAGACAACCCCATGATAAAGAATTGCCTAGTAAAGATGAAATTATTGGTGTTGCTTCTATTGCATGCCTCCTAATGATCCTTTAGAACAATATTTGCTAGACCATGAAAATGATATGTTTATGAATGAATGAAGGGAAATAGATAAAGTATTCTTTAAACAGGGACCTATCTTGAAACACAACTTGCCTGTTGAAATCCTAGGGGATCCTCCTCCACCCAAGGGTGATCCCGTGTTTGAGATTAAACCTTTACCTGATACTCTTAAATATGCTTATCTTGATGAGAAAGAGATATATCCTGTTATTATTAGTGCTAACCTTTCAGAGCATGAGGAAAAGAAATTATTGAAAACTCTGATGATCTTAAGGGCATTAGTCCCACTCTCTGCCAACACAAAATAAAACTGGGAAATGATACTAAACCGGTTGTTGACCACCAACGACGGTTAAATCCTAATATGAAAGAAGTGGTAAGAAAAGAAATACTAAAGCTTCTGGAGGCAGGTATAATTTATCCCGTTGCTGATAGTCAGTGGGTAAGTCCTGTCCATTGTGTCCCTAAGAAGGGAGGTATTACTGTTGTTCCTAATGATAAAGATGAACTGATCCCACAAAGAATAGTTACAGGTTATAGAATGGTAATTGATTTCCGCAAATTAAATAAAGCTACTAAAAAGCATCATTACCCTTTACCTTGTATTGATCAAATGCTAGAAAGAGTATCCAAACATACACATTTTTGCTTTCTAGATGGTTATTCTGGTTTCTCTCAAATACCTGTGTCAAAAGAGGATCAAGAAAAGGCAACTCTTACTTGCCCTTTTGGTACCTTTACTTATTGACGTATGCCTTTTGGTTTATGCAATGCACCTGCTACCTTTCAAAGATGTATGACTGCTATATTCTCTGACTTTTGTGAAAAGATTGTTGAGGTATTCATGGATGATTTTTTTGTATATGGAACTTATTTTGATGATTGCTTAAGCAACCTTGATCGAGTTTTGCAGAGATGTGAAGAAACTAATCTTGTCTTGAATTGGGAGAAGTGCCACTTTATGGTTAATGAAGGTATTTTCTTGGGGAATAAAATTTCTGAAAGGGGTATTGAAGTTGATAAAGCTAAAATTGATGCTATTGAAAAGATGTTGTGTCCTAAGGACATTAAAGGTATACGAAGTTTTCTTGGTCATGCCGGTTTTTATAGGAGGTTCATTAAGGACCTCTCTAAAATTTCTAGGCCTCTGACTAATCAGTTACAAAAAGATGTTCCATTTTTCTTTGATGACGATTGTGTAGAAGCATTTGAAATACTTAAGAAAGCTTTGATTTCTGCACCTATTGTTCATCCTCCTAATTGGAATTTACCATTTGAAATTATGTGTGATGCTAGTGATTATGCTGTCGGGGTTATTCTAGGACAAAGAGTTGATAAGAAATTAAATGTTATCCAATATGCTCGTAAAACTCTAGACAGTGCCCAAAGAAATTATTCTACTAGTAAAAAGGACTTTTTGGCAGTTGTATTAGCTTGTGATAAGTTCAGACCTTATATAGTTGATTCTAAAGTAACTGTTCACACTGATCATGCTGCTATTAAATATCTTATGAAAAAGAAAGATGCTAAACCGTGACTTATTAGATGGGTTCTCTGGCTACAAGAATTTGATTTGCATATTATTGATAGAAAGGGAGCTGAGAACCCCATTCTAGACAACTTGTCTAGGTTAGAGAATGTTCTTGATGACCCACTACCTATTGATGATAGCTTTCCTGATGAACAATTAGCTGTGATAAATTCTTCTCGTACTGCTCCATGGTATGCTGATTATGCTAATTATATTGTTGTCTATACCACCTAGTTTCACATACCAGCAAAAGAAAAAGCTCTTCTATGATTTAAGACATTACTTCTGGGATGACCCACATCTTTATAAAGAAGGAGTAGATGGTGTTATTAGACATTGTGTACCTAAGCATGAACAGGAATAGATCATACGCAAGTGTCACTCCGAGGCTTATGGAGGATACCATGCTGGAGATAGAACTGCACATAAGGTATTGCAATCCATTTTTTATTGGCCTACTCTCTTTAAGGATGCCCGTAAGTTTGTCTTGTCTTGTGATGAATGTCAAAGAATTTGTAATATTAGTAGACGTCAAGAAATGCCTATGAATTATTCACTTGTTATTGAACCATTTAATGTTTGGGGCTTTGATTATATGGGACCGTTTCTTTCCTCTAATGGGTATACTCATATCTTAGTTGTTGTTGATTACGTTACTAAGTGGGTAGAAGCTATTCCAACTAGTAGTGCTGATCATAACACCTCTATGAAGATGCTTAAAGAAGTTATTTTTCCGAGGTTTGGAGTCCCTAGATACTTAATGACTGATGGTGCTTCACATTTTATTCATGGTGCTTTCCTTAAAATGCTTGCTAAGTATGATGTTAATCATAGAATTGCATCTCCATATCATCCACAGTCTAGTGGTCATGTAGAATTGAGTAATAGAGAGCTTAAACTAATTTTGCAAAAGACTGTTAATAGATCTAGAAAGAATTGGTCCAAGAAACTTGATGATGCATTATGGGCTTATAGAACTGCATACAAAAATCCTATGGGTATGTCTCCATATAAAATGGTTTATGGTAAAGCTTGTCACTTACCACTCGAACTAGAACATAAGGCATATGGGACCATTAAAGAGCTCAATTATGATTTCAAACTTGCCGGTGAGAAGAGGTTTTTTGACATTAGCTCACTTGATGAATGGAGAACCCAGGCCTATGAGAATGCCAAACTATTTAAATAAAAACTTAAAAGATGGCATGAGAAAAGGATACAGAAACGTGACTTTAATGTAGGTGATTATGTATTGTTATACAACTCTCGTTTATGATTTTTTGTAGGCAAACTCCTCTCTAAATGGGAAGGTCCTTACTTCATCGAGGAGGTCTATCGTTCCGGTGCCATAAAAGTCAACAACTTCGAAGGCACAAATCCGAGGGTGGTGAACGGTCAAAGAATCAAACATTATATCTCAGGTAATCCCATAAATGTTGAAACTAATGTTATTGAAACCGTAACCCCCGAGGAATACATAAGGGACACTTTCCAGAATGTTCCAGACCCCAAAAAGGAAGAGGTATGAGGTACGGTAAGTAAACCGACTCCAAAACAGTTCTAATAGCAATTTTTATCCGTTTTGGAATATTTAAGAAAATAGGAAAATAAGAAGCACTCAGGGAAGGACACGAGGCATCCACGAGGGTGGAGGGCGCGCCCCCTGCCTCGTGGGCACCTCGTGTGCTCATCGGACTCCGTTTTCTTGCACGATACTTCTTTTGGTCGGTAAAAATTCATTATATAATTTCCCGAAGGTTTTGACCACCGTATCACGCAAATATCATATGTCTTTGTTTCGAGCTATTTCTGCTGCAGATTAGAGCAATATGTCATCCCAAGATTCGGAGGGAGAATGCTATGTGGCTGATTACCTTGCAGATCATAAGGTCTACGGGGAATTGGAGCATTGTGGTTGGACCACGGAGGAAGAAGAAGACTATGAGCCTAGGGAAAGGAGGAGACGAGCTGAGATGAAGATGAAGTCCCATTACCTCAACCTGGGGACATGTATGTGGAGTTAAAAAAGTCAAGCCTCCCCAATAGAGCAAAGAAACCTAAGATCGAGTTTATCCCTTTTCGTCTCTTGCAGGAGAACAAACAAGAACTATGCAAAAAGGTGTTAAGCCTTGAGCAGGAGATCGAGGACCTAAGGGAGCAAAATTCTATCCTCAAGCACAAATTAAGGAAGAAGCACATGCCATCAACAACTCCATCATCACCACCTCCGAAGAAAGAGACATAAACACATGGGTATGGGCACTCCCCTTAGCAACTGCCAAGCTTGGGGTAGTGCCCTAGTATTGTATCACCATCACACCTTTATCTTTACCGTTTTTCTTAGTTCGATCCTTTTGGTAATATCTTGATCTAGTAGAATAAAGTTTTAGTACGATCTAGTTTTGACTTTTGCTTTATGATCCTTCTATGTAATGAAGTCCGTGAGCTATATATAATAAAGATTAGTGTTGAGTCAAGGGCTTGATTATTTTGCTATGATCTTGAGGGAATAAAATAAAAGAGAAAGAATAAAAAGAAACAAAGAGATCATGTGGATCTTATGGAGAGTAATGACTTCACAGATAAAGAGTATGATGAATAAAAATTGTTGAGAGTTGACAAGCATAGTCTTGGTCATCGTTGCAATTAATAGGAAGTAATAAAGAAAGAGAGGTTTTCATATATAAATACACTATCTTGGACATCTTTTATGATTATGAGCACTCATTAAAATAGGACATGCTAAAGAGTTGACATTGGACAAGGAAGACAACATAGTGGGTTATGTTTTCTTACATCTGAGATAAATTATATTGTCATGGATCATCCAACATGTTGAGCTTGCCTTTCCCTCTCATGCTAGCCAAATTCTTTGCACCAAGTAGAGATACTACTTTTGCTTCCAAATATCCTTAAACCTAGTTTTGCCATGAGAGTCCACCATATCTAGCTTTGGATTGAGTAAGATCCTTCAAGTAAGTTGTCATCGTTGCAAGCAATAAAAATTGCTCTCTAAATATGTATGATTTATTAGTGCTGAGAAAATAAGATTTATACGATCTTGTGATGTGGAAGAAATAAAAGCGACGGACTGCATAATAAAGGTCCATATCACAAGTGGCAATATAAAGTGACATTCTTTCGCACTAAGATTTTGTGCATCCAACCATAAAAGCACATGACAACCTCTGCTTCCCTCTGCGAAGGGCCTATCTTTTATTCTTGTCTTGTACTTCATGCAAGAGTCACGGTGATCTTCACTTTTGCTTTTTACATTTTATCATTTGGCAAGCACAATGTGTTGGGAAGATCCAGATATATATAGCTAATTGGATGTGAGTTTTCATGAACTATTATTGTTGACATTACCCTTGAGGTAAAAGGTTGGGAGGCAAAACTATAAGCCCCTATCTTTCTCTGTGTTCGATTAAAACTTCATACCCGTAAATATTGCGTGAGTGTTAGCAAGTGTGAAATACTAAATGATAGTTGAGTATGTGGACTTGTTGAAAAGCTCTTATATTGACTCTTTCCGATGTTATGATAAATTGCAATTCCTTCAATGACAGAGATTATAATTTGTTAGTTTTCAATGAAGTTTATGATTCATACTTGAAATTGTGATTGAATTATTACTTTAGCATAAGAGATCATATGACAATATACATATATATATATATATATATATGTTATTGTTCTAACAATTATCATTGATGACCCACAAGTGTAGGGGATCTATCATAGCCTTTTCGATAAGTAAAAGTGTCGAACCCAACGAGGAGCGGAAGGAAATGATAAGCAGTTTTCAGTAAGGTATTCTCTACTAGCACTAAAATTATCGGTATCACACAGTTTTGTGATAAGGTAATTTGTAACGAGTAACAAGTAATGAAAGTAAATAAGGTGCAGCAAGATGGCCCAATCCTTTTTGTAGCAAAGGACAAGCCTGGACAAACTCTTATATAAAGGAAAGCGCTCCCGAGGACACATGGGAATTATCGTCAAGCTAGTTTTCATCACGTTCATATGATTCGCGTTCGGTACTTTGATAATTCGATATGCGGGTGGACCGGTGCTTGGGTAATGCCCTTACTTGGACAAGCATCCCACTTATGAATAACCCCTATTGCAAGCATCCGCAACTACAACAGAATTATTAAGGTAAACCTAACCATAGCATCAAACATATGGATCCAAATCAGCCCCTTACGAAGCAACGCATAAACTAGGGTTTAAGCTTCTGTCACTCTAGCAACCCATCATCTACTTATTACTTCCCAATGCCTCCCTCTAGGCCCAAACAATGGTGAAGTGTCATGTAGTCGACGTTCATATGACACCACTAGAGGGATGACAACATACATCTCATCAAAATATCGAACAAATACCAAATTCACATGAATACTTATAGCAAGACTTCTCCCATGTCCTCAGGAACAAATGTAACTACTCACAAAGCATATTCATGTTCATAATCAGAGGGGTATTAATATGCATAATGGATCTGAACATATGATCTTCCACCAAGTAAACCAACTAGCATCAACTACAAGGAGTAATGAACACTACTAGCAACCCACAGGTACCAATCTGAGTTTTGGATACAAAGATTGGATACAAGATATGAACTAGGGATTGAGAGGAGATGGTGCTGGTGAAGATGTTGATGGAGATTGACCCCCTCCCGATGAGAGGATCATTGGTGATGACGATGGTGATGATTTCCCCCTCTCGGAGGGACGTTTCCCCGGCAGAACAGCTCCACCGGAGCCCTAGATTGGTTCCGCCAAGGTTCCGCCTCGTGGCGGCGGAGTTTCGTCCCATGAGCTTGCTTATGATTTTTTTCCTCGACGAAAGACTCCATATAGCCAAAGATGGGCATCAGAGGGCCACTAGGGGGCCCACGAGGCAGGGGGCGTGCCCAGGGTGTAGGGCGCGCCCCCACCCTCGTGGACGGTGGGTGGCCCTCCTCTGGTAATTCTTTCGCCCAATATTTTTTATATATTATGAAAATAATTCCCGTGGAGTTTCAAGACTTTTGGAGATGTGCAGAATAGGTATCTAATATTTGCTCCTTTTCCAGCCCAAAATTCCAGCTGTCGGCATTCCCCCTCTTCATGTAAACCTTGTAAAATAAGAGAGAGTGGGCATAAGTATTGTGACATAATGTGTAATAATAGCCCATAATGCAATAAATATCGATATAAAAGCATGATGCAGAATGGACATATCAATCATGATGCCCGCATGTCTGTATTTTATTTTATTGACACCTCTATCTCTAAACATGTGGACATATTTATCGATATCGGCTTTCGCTTGAGGACAAGCGAGGTCTAAGCTTGGGCGGGTTGATACGTCCATTTTGCATCATGCTTTTATATCGATATTTATTGCACCATGGGCTGTTATTACACATTATGTCACAATACTTATGTCTATTCTCTCTTATTTTACAAGGTTTACAAGAAGAGGGAGAATGCCAGCAGCTGGAATTCTCGGCTGGAAAAGGACCAAATATTATAGACCTATTCTGCACATCTCCAAAAGTCCTGAAACTTCACGGGAGCACGTTTCAGAATATATAAAAAATATTGGGCGAAAGAGTACCAGAGGGGGGTCACCTACCGTCCATGAGGGTGGGGGCGCGCCCTACCCCGTAGGGCGCGCCCCTGCCTCATGGGCCCCTTGGCAGCCCTATGATGCCCATCTTTGTCTATATGGTGTCTTCCGTTGAGGAAAAAATCATAAGCAAGCTTTCGGGAAGAAACTCCGCCGCCACGAGGCGGAACCTTGGCAGAACCAATCTAGGGTTCCAGCGGAGCTGTTCTGCCGGGGAAACTTCCCTCCGGGAGGGGGATATCATCACCATCGTCATCACCAACGATCCTCTCGTCAGGAGGGGGTAAATCTCCATCAACATATTCACCAGCACCATCTCATCTCAAATCCTAGTTCATCTCTTGTATCCAATCTTTGTCTCAAAACCTCAGATTGGTACCTGTGGGTTGCTAGTAGTGTTGATTACTCCTTGTAGTTGATGCTAGTTGGTCTACTTGGTGGGAGATCATATGTTCAGATCCATTATCCATATTAATACCCCTCTGATTATGAACATGAATATGATTTTTGAGTAGTTACGTTTGTTCCTGAGGACATGGGAGAAGTCTTGCTATAAGTAGTCATGTGAATTTGGTATTCGTTCGATATTTTGATGAGATGTATGTTGTCTTTCCTCTAGTGCTGTCATGTGAACGTCGACTACATGACACTTCACCATTGTTGTGCCTAGAGAATGGCATTGGGAAGAAATAAGTAGATAATGGGTTGCTAGAGTGACAGAAGCTTAAATCCTAGTTTATGCGGTGCTTCGTAAGGGGCGGATTTGGATCCATATGTTTCATGCTATGGTTAGGTTTACCTTAATATTCCTGTTGTAGTTGCTGATGCTTGCAATAGGGGTTAATCATAAGTGGGATGCTTGTCCAAGGAAGGACAGTACCCAAGCACCGGTCCACCTGCATATCAAATTATCAAAGTACCGAACGCGAATCGTACGCGTGTGATGAAAACTAGCTTGACGATAGTTCCCATGTGTCCTCGGGAGCGCTTTCCCTTATATAAGAGTTTATCCAGGCTTGTCCTTTGCTACAAAAAGGATTGGGCCATCTTGCTGCACCTTATTTACTTTTATTACTTGTTACCCGTTGAGGGAGTACTGGATTAGGGGGTCCTCGGACAGCCGGACTATATCCCTTGGCCAGACTGTTGGACTATGAAGATACAAGATTGAAGACTTTGTCTCGTGTCCGGATGGGACTCTCCTTTGCGTGGAAGGCAAGCTTGGCGATTCCGATGTGTAGATCACCTCCCTTGTAACCGACTCTTTGTAACCCTAGCCCCTCCAGTGTCTATATAAACCGGAGGGTTTTAGTCCGTAGGACAACAACAATCATACCATAGGCTAGATTCTAGAGTTTAGCCTCTCCGATCTCGTGGTAGATCAACTCTTGTAATACTCATATCATCAAGATCAATCAAGCAGGAAGTAGGGTATTACCTCCATCGAGGGGGCCCGAACCTGGGTAAACATCGTGTCCCCCGCCTCCTCTTACCATCCGCCTTAGATGCACAGTTCGGGATCCCCTACCCGAGATCCGCCGGTTTTGACACCGACATTGGTGCTTTCATTGAGGGTTCCATTGTGTCATCATCATAAGTCTTGATGGCTCATTCGATCATCGGCAACGATGCAATCCAGGGTGAGGTTTTCCTCCCCGGACAGATCTTCGTATTCAGCAGCTTCGTACTGCGGGCCAACTCGCTCAGCCATCTGGAGCAGATCGAGAGCTACGCCCCTGGCCATCAGGTCAGGTTTGGAAGCTTGAACTACACTGCCGACATCCGCGGAGACTTGATCTTCGACGGATTCGAACCTATGTCAGGTGCGCCGCACAGTCACGATGAGCATGATTTAGCTTTGCCATCGGACAATGTTCGGGAGATCACACCTGTAGCTACCCCGGCCCTCAATCTGGAACAGATCGCGTCGTTCGAGGACGGGTGGATGGACCCCGCCACGGAGACTGCATACTCAGCGACGATAGAGCCGAATACTGACTTCACCTCCTATGAGACCTGTGTTGCCGGACACTCGGATTCGTCCCCGGCCACAGACTCTGAACCGCTCGCATCCATGCCCATCCAATCTGATTGGGCACCAATCATGGAGTTCACCTCCATGGATATCTTTCAGCACTCGCCCCTAGGTGACATGCTAAACTCATTACGGTCTCTCTCCTTGTCAGGAGACCCTTGGCCGAACTATGTCTGGCTCGAGTGGGAAGCAGACGGCGAAGAAATTCGTTCCCCACCCACCACCCACTTAGTAGCCACTATCGACAACCTAACCACATGCTCGACTTCGACTCCGAAGACATCGACGGTATGGACGACGATGCGGGAGACGAACAGGAACCACCGCCCACACGGCGGCGGACTGCCACCTCATCGTATGATATATACATGGTGGACACCCCCAAAGAAAGCGATGGCAATAAGGCAACAGAGGATAATCCCGCCAAGAAGCAATCCAAGAACCGGCGTCATCAGCGCCGCTCTAAGCCCGGCCATGGCAACAACAACGATACCGGCACAGACAATAACGCTGCAAATCGTGCCAAAGACGAAGACAATCCCCTCCAGCCAGGCTTTGTGGAGGAGGATGGGCAAGCCAGCCCCAAGCAACATGCAGCAGATGGAGAATCAGAGGATGACAATTACATGCCTCTCCGAAGACGAGGTGAGCCTCGGCGATGAAGAATTCATTGTGCCTGAGGATCCCGTCGAACAGGAGCGCTTCAAGCGCCGGCTTATTGCCACAGCAAAAAGCCTGAAGAAAAAGCAACAACGGCTTCAAGCTGAACAAGATCTGCTAGTAGATAGATGGACTGAGGTCCTGGCAGCCGAGGAACAAGAACTCGAGTGCCCAATCAAAAGTTTCCCAAAGAGCAGGTTGCTCCCCAACTTGAAGAGGAAGCATTAAAGCCTGCGCTTCCAGCATATGATGCGGCAGACCGGCCACCTCGTGGCCGAGACTAGGTGGCATATAAGCCCAAAGTCCAGCTCGCACCCCGTCGCCAGTCAAACAAAAACAGCAAGGCCCGGGGTAACATACAAGACCTGCGAGACATATTGGAAAACAAAGCAGGACACAAAAGATCGATCTTAGGATCACGAGGGCGCGCCCCAACACATCATGACGACCGTCATGCCAGATATACCAAAAGCAAATCCGGCCGGGCCGAACACAGCAGACAAGACTCGTACGAACTGCGTCGTGACATAGCCCGGCACAGAGGCGCCACACACCCCCTATACTTCACTGATGAAGTAATGGATCATGAATTCCTAGAAGGGTTTAAACCCGTGAACATTGAATCATACGATGGTACTACTGACCCCGCGGTATGGATAGAGGATTTCTTCCTCCACATTCACATGGCTGGCGGGGATGATCTACACACCATCAAGTACCTCCCGTTAAAACTCAAAGGACCAGCTCGGCATTGGCTAAATAGCTTGCCAGCAAACTCCATCGGAAGTTGGGAGAACCTGGCAGACGCATTCCTGGAAAACTTCCAGGGCACTTATGTGCGACCACCGGATGCTGATGATTTAATTCACATAACACAACAGCCCGGAGAGTCAGCCAGGAAATTTTAGACTCGGTTCCTAAACAAAAAGAATGAAATTGTGGACTGTCCGGATGCCGAAGCCCTAGCGGCCTTTAAACATAACATCCGTGACGAGTGGCTCGCCACCCATCTCGGCCAAGAGAAGCCAAAGTCCATGGCATCCCTCACAACACTCATGACACGCTTCTACGCGGGCGAGGATAGCTGGTTGGCCCGTAGCAACAACACAACAAGCAACCCTAGCACATCGGAGGCCAGAGACAGCAACGGCAAGCCACGTCGCAATAGATACAAGCGTCGCAACAACGGCGACAATGCCGAAGACACGACAGTGAATGCCGGATTCAGTGGCTCTAAATCCGATCAGCGGAAAAAGCCGTTCAAAAGAAACAATCCGGGCCCATCCAGTTTGGACCGCATACTCGACCGCTCGTGTCAAATTCATGGCACCCCCGATAAGCCAGCCAACCGCACCAACAGAGAATGATGGGTGTTCAAACAGGCTGGCAAGTTGAATGCCGAAAGCAAGGAAAAGGGGATGCATAGCAACGACGAGGAGGAGCCCCGGTCGTCGAACACAGGAGGACAGAAGAAATTTACTCCCCAAGTGAAAACAGTGAACATGATATACACAACCCATATCCCCAAGCGGGAATGGAGGCGTGCACACTCAGGGACGTCTACGCGATGGAGCCAGTCGCCCCAAATTTCAACCCATGGTCTTCTTGTCCAATCACTTTTGATCGCAGGGACCACCCCACTAGTATCCGTCATGGCAGTTCTGCCGCATTGGTCCTTATCCTATCATTGACGGATTCCACCTCACTCGAGTCCTTATGGACGGTGGCTGCAGCCTGAACATGCTTTATCAGGATACGGTGCGCAAAATGGGTATAGACCCCTTGAGGATCAAACCCACAAAAACCACCTTGAAAGGTGTCATACCAGGTGTAGAGGCCTGTTGCACGGGCTCAATCACACTGGAAGTGGTCTTCGGATCTCTGGATAACTTTCGAAGCGAAGAGTTAATCTTCGATATCGTCCCCTTTCGCAGTGGCTATCATGCACTGCTCGGACGAACCGCATTCGCTAGATTCAATGCGGTACCGCATTATGCATACCTCAAGCTCAAAATGCTAGGACCTCGCGGGGTTATAATAGTTAACGGAAACACAGAATGCTCGCTCCGCACGGAGGAGCACACTGCGGCCCTTGCAGCAGAAATGCAAAGCAGCCTTTTGAGGCAAACCGCCAGTTTGGCGACAAGGTCCATAGACACATTCAAGCGATTCCTAACCTGTAAAAGAATCGGCAGGCGCATTTAGAGCTCGCCTAGCAATTCGGCCTCCATCCTAGTCCTAGTCAAGCGACAAAATTTACGCCGTGCGTATGTAACTATGCACTAAAGATACGATGGGTATAGGCGGAGGCACGACTATGGCGTGTCCCACAATGCGGTTCAACCGCCTCAGGACCAGTATATCTTTATCATTTTCTTCCTTTCAGGACCCTATTCTCTGGAGGTCCTCTCCGATAGCTAGATTATCGGACCCATCACGAGAGGGAAGCACCAACGGAGCAAGAAGCTTTGACGTACAAGGGAATACCCAGGTGGTCTCTCATACTGATCGTTATACCTGTTTTACATACCTGCACGCAGCTCGCCCTTGGATCAGACATGTCAGATAGTCCTATTTTTGCTTATTGTACTACTTATACACATACGCTTTGACGTATCCTATAAATAACAATGTACAGCGTCAGCTTATTATTACATTTCTTCATCTTCCTTTTTTCTTTTCCTTGTTTGTCTATTCATGACAAGTTGCTCCCGTACATTCTGGTACGTTCAGTATGCCAGGGGCTTCAGTGTACCCCATAACATGGCAAGAAAAGTTCGAACACTTTCGACAGTGTGGCACCCTGAACTTATAGCATTATATGCATCAGCTCCGAATCATGTCTTGGGTCAATAGTTGGGTTTGCCCGGCTCCCATGTTTTGGTGCCTTACGTTCCGCTATATCGACTAAGGTAGCACTGGGAGAACTACTGCGATTGTGTCCCGGTTCTTCTGGACGAGCACCTCAGTAGAGAAAGCCGAAAACTGACTATCATGATGTGGCGAGAGCTGGTCGCTCTTCGAGAGGTCTCAAATCCCTAAAGATTTTTTCCGCTTCAGGCGAGGAGTCGGCCTTGTCTGATTTAGGCGTTCATAGCGCCCCAAGTTCGGCCTTCCGAATACTAGGGGCTTTGCCAAAATTTAAAATTGTAGACTTCTATGGCTAACTGAGGGTGATAAATCCTTATAGTCTGATTGCCTGGTTCGTTGTGCTGAACACCTCCTTCGAAGGACCCAAAACTGGGATAAAGAGTGATCAGATTTATCCCGAACACCTCAGTACTAGCTACATGAGGGCAGAAGCCGATGACTGGCCAACTCTCAGATTTTATAAACGGCCGCACAGAAGGTAATATTTTAAATCAACAAGCGTTATATAGCGCAGACGAACTCGTTTTTCATATTACAGGATCACATGAGTACATTCATTCAAATATTACATCCTTAGAACATTCCTCCGCCACAAGGCAGGCACGCTTCAGGACGCTATCAAAATAATTTTCGGGGCGGCGATGCTCCTTGCCCTCCAGCGGCCCCTCCTTAACCAGCTTCTCGGCATCCATCTTCGCCCAGTGCACTTTCGCTTGGGCAAAAGCCCTACACGCACCCTCAATGCAGACATACTACTTTATGACTTCAAGCCGTGGGCAGGCATTTACAAGCCGCCTCACCAGGCCAAAGTAGCTGCTAGGCAGGGGCTCGCCAGGCCACATCCGTACTATGAGGCCCTTCATGGCCTATTCGGACGCCTTGTGGAGCTCGATCAATTGCTTCAACTGGTCGCTCAAGGGCATCGGATGTTCGGTCCCAGTATACTGAGACTAGAACAACTTCTCCGTCGAGCTCCCTTCCTCGGCCCGGTAAAATTCTGTGGCATCGGACACACTGTGGGGAAGATCTACGAGCGCTCCTGGAGAGCTTCGAACTCGGGTAAGTAAAAGGAAAGTTTCCTTCACATGCTTTCTTTGCATAACGAATTCCTTACCCGCCGCTATCTTCTGGACCGCCTGAAGCTCCTGGAGGGCCTTGTGGGCTTCGGCCTTGGCATTTTTTGCATTCTCAAGGGCCTTTGCAAGCTCAGACCCTTGCGTCTTAGAGTCACGCTCCAAGGACTCGTATTTTTTGACGAAATCCTGGAGCTCTTGTTGCACCTCGTCGACTTGAGCCTCTTGCTTGTCGCGCTCGGTGCGCTCCTTGGCCGCTTTGTTTTCAGCCTCGGACCGTGCCTCCTTCAGGGATACCACTTCGGTCGCGGCCCCTAGCAAAATTTCATGATGATCCTGTGACTTAACAACCACATTATTTTTTATTCCTTATCAATATATGGACGGGTATCACTTACCTTTGTTCTCTTTGAGCTGCCTCTTGGTAAGGCCGAGCTCTTTTTCGGACCGCTCAAGGTCCCGCTTCAGTGCGGAGACCTCCGCAGTGCGAGCGGCAGCGGCCAGTAGCGAAGCCTGCTTATTCACATAAGACACATTCTGATTAGACTCCTATGATTAATATTCGATCCTCTGTTCGGCCTTTCTTTGCGAACGCCAAATAGAGCATCAGGGGCTACTGGCTATGCTATAGCATTTTCTTATAAATTGATTACTTACCTCAAAGCCTATTAAGAGGCTGGCACAGGCTTCAGTCAGTCTTCTTTTAGCGGACTAAACCTTCTCTACCACCGCACCCATGACAATGCGGTGCTCTTCGTCAATGTAAGCGCCACGAAGTGCTTCCAGCAAGTTGTCCGGTGCCTCTGGATGGACAGAGGCCATCGGCACTGCTACCTCTTGAGCAATGCGTTGGATTTCCTCGAAGAGGAAGGGATGATGCAGCAAAGTAGCGTAAGTATTTCCCTCAGTTTTTGAGAACCAAGGTATCAATCCAGTAGGAGGCTACGCTCGAGTCCCTCGTACCTACACAAAAACAATAGCTCAACTCAACCAACGCTCTTAGGGGTTGTCAGTCCCTTCACGGTCACTTACGAAAGTGAGATCTGATAGAGATGATAAATAATATTTTTGGTATTTTTGGTATAGAGATGCAAAGTAAAAATTAAAAGCAAAGTAAATGCAAAGCAATAATAAAGTGATAGAGATTGATATGATGAGAAAGAGACCCGAGGGCCATAGGTTTCACTAGTGGCTTCTCTCAAGAGCATAAGTATTCTATGGTGGGTGAACAAATTACTGTTGAGCAATTGAAAGAATTGAGCAATGTTATGAGAATATCTAGGTATGATCATGTATATAGGCATCACGTCCGAGACAAGTAGACCGAAACGATTCTGCGTCTACTACTATTACTCCACTCATAGACCGCTATCCAGCATGCATCTAGAGTATTAAGTTAAAAACAGAGTAATGCCTTAAGCAAGATGACATGATGTAGAGGGATAGTTTCATGCAATATGATAAAAAAAACCATCTTGTTATCCTCGATGGCAACAATACAATACGTGCCTTGCTGCCCCTTCTGTCACTGGGAAAGGACACCGCAAGATTGAACCCAAAGCTAAGCACTTCTCCCATGGCAAGAAAAACCAATCTAGTAGGCCAAACCAAACTGATTATTCGAAGAGACTTGCAAATATAACCAATCATACATAAAAGAATTCACAGAAGATTTAAATATTATTCATAGATAGACTTGATCATAAACCCACAATTCATCGTTCTCAACAAACACACCGCAAAAAGAAGATTACATCGAATAGATCTCCACAAGAGAGGGGGAGAACATTGTATTGAGATCCAAAAAGAGAGAAGAAGCCATCTAGCTACTAACTATGAACCCGTAGGTCTGAAGTAAACTACTCACACTTCATCGGAGGGGCTTGGATGATGATGTAGAAGCCCTCCGTGATCGATGCCCCCATCGGCAGAGCTCCGGAACAGGCCCCAAGATGGGATCTCGTGGATACAGAAAGTTGCGGCGGTGGAATTAGGTTTTTGGCTCCTGTTCTGATTGTTTGGGGATACGTGGATATATATGGGAGGAAGAAGTACGTCGGTGGAGCTTCGAGGGGCCCACGAGGCAGGGGGGCGCGCCCTCCACCCTCGTGACCACCTCATGGCTTTCTTGATGGAGAGTCCAAGTCTCCTGGATCTTATCTGATGTGAAAATCATGTTTCCGAAGCTTTCATTCCGTTTGGACTCCGTTTCATATTCCTTTTCTTCGAAACCCTAAAACAGGCAAAAAAACAGCAATTCTGGGTTGGGCCTCTGGTTAATAGGTTAGTCCCAAAAATAATATAAAAGTGGATAATAAAGCCCAATAATGTCTAAAACAGTAGATAATATAGCATGGAGCAATCAAAAATTATAGATATGTTGGAGACGTATCAGGCACAGATGGCTCGCCCCCCTTTGTGAGGGGTCGCCCGACAAAGTCCGGAACCACAGGAGGTTCCGGCGCAGTATTTGGCCGGGGGCCGGACTTGCTGCCCCCGTCATTTGGGCCCATGGGAGCCTTGCCTCCCATGTGCCCGGCATTTAGGAGGTCGCCTTGGGGCGCCCCTAGAACTACCTTCCTTTGGCTTGGTGCCCTTCGAGACAACTCCGCGGCGTCGTCCGTAGGGCGGGGGGAGGACGCGGTCGGGAGCGAATCACTGTTCATCTCCGACAGGCCCAGAGACCCATCCGAAGAGGATACGTCGAGACGGTCCTTGGGTGGGCTCTATGATGATGCTCGGCATGATAAGAAATAATAAAACAAAATATACCCAAACTGTTATGGTATCTGGATACTTATGACTTCGCCAGGGGCTTGTCCCTGGGCAACCACTCCTCGTCGTTGAACGCGGCCATGGTGGAGCAGTTTGGAAGGAGGTCTCTTCCCTTCTTGGACCCTTCGGCCTCCCCGAATGGGGCGACCTTCCTTTTCTTATCCCCCCCCCCGGCTGGATGGGGGGAATTTTCCTCTTCCTCCTCCTCGTCTTCGTGGGAGGAGGGCGTCTTGGTGTTATCGGATGACGATTCCGATAAAACCTTGTGACGGAGACCTTTCCTGGTCCCCGCGGCATTCTTCTTGGCCTTCTTCTCCAGCACCTCATAGGGCGCCGAAACCAGCATCTCCGTCCGGAGAGTACTCGCTGGATCTTCGGGCAGTGGGGCCGGACAGTCGATCCGCTCCACTGTCGCGACCCTTTCCTGTCACATAATGTGGAGACTCAGATCCCTCACATAATTATACTAGGGAAAGAAACACCTTATGAGATATAAGGAGCTTACCGGATTAGCAGGGCGCTTTGCGCTGAGTCCGCGGTCCTCGGTAAGGGGAGGAGGTACCTCGGCAGACTTGAACAGCACCCTCCAGATGTCCTGGTGCGTCGTGTAGAAGATCTCTTGCAGCGTTTGGTGCTTTGCCGAGTCGAACTCCCACATATTGAATGCCCCTCATTGACACAGGAGGATCCGGCGGAAGAGCATGACCTGGATCACGTTGACAAGCTTGATTTTCTTGCTTATCATGTTTTTAACACAATTCTGGAGTCCGGTCAGCTCCATCGATGAACCCCAAGATAAGCCCTTCTCTTTCGAGGAGGTTAGCCACATGGGGATGCCGGATCGGAATTCGGGGGCCGCCACCCAGTTGGTGTCGCACGGCTCGGTGATGTAGAACCACGCCGATTGCCACCCCTTCACGGTCTCCACGTAGGAGCCTTCGAGCCTGGTGACGTTGGGCATTTTTCCCACCATGGCACCTCCGCACTCCGCTTGCTGGCCGACCACCACCTTCGGTTTGACATTGAAGGTGTTCATCCACAGGCCGAAGTGGGGCTTGATGCGAAGGAAAGCCTCGCACACGACGATAAACGCCGAGATGTTGAGGATGAAATTGGTGGCCAGATCATGGAAGTCCAGCCCGTAGTAGAACATAAGCCCGTGAACAAATGGGTGGAGGGGAAATCCCAGCCCGCGGACTAAATGGGTAAGGAATACAACCCTTTCGTAGGGCTCGGGGGTAGGAACGATCTGCCCCACACTTGGGAGCCGCTGCGCGATATCCACGGCCAGGTATCCGGCTTCCTGGAGCTTCGTGGTGTTCTCCTCCGTAACAGAGGAGGCCATCCACTTGCCTCCCGCTCCGGACATGTTCGAGTGTTTTTTCAGAGTAGATGCGAACTTGGGAGCTGGAGCTCGAGTGCTCAAGAATGGATGGGCAGGGAAGAAGAAGGCGTGGGTAAAAAAGAGGAGTCCTTATCCCTTTATAAGGGCGGTAGAAGTTGCGTGCCTCCCCACTTGCTTGGTAAAACTCACTTATTCCCCAAGCATCGTGATTGATGGTGCGGTTGGGTTACCCATGTCCGTATTGATGATAATCCCATGATAAGTGGACACGATCTCTGCTTCGACAAGACGTGCCAAGAAAACCGCCTCGCTATATGTGCAGTAGCTGGTTGAGAAAAATGGTTCGAATAATAACCGGAGCCATGGCATGATGTCATGTTATGAAAAGTTGTCAGCAAATTAGATTTGTGGAAATATTATACTCTCTACGGTGGTATGTGAATTTGTTTTGCAGAGCCGGACACTATCCTTATGTTCAAAATCTTCTATGGAGTATTCGGAGGAGGAACCCGCCTTGCAATGCCGAAGACAATCTACCCGCCGGACTCGTCATCATTGAAGCCTAGTTCAGGGGCTACTGAGGGAGTCCTGGATTAGGGGGTCCTCAGACAGCCGGACTATATCCCTTGGCCGGACTATTGGACTATGAAGATACAAGATTGAAGACTCCGTCCCGTGTTCGGATGTGACTCTCCTTTACGTGGAAGGCAAGCTTGGCGATTCGGATGTGTAGATCTCCTTCCTTGTAACCGACTCTGTGTAACCCTAGCCCCTCCGGTGTCTATATAAACCAGAGGGTTTTAGTACGTAGAACAACAACAATCATACCATAGGCTAGCTTCTAGGGTTTAGCCTCTTCGATCTCGTGGTAGATCAACTCTTGTAATACTCATATCATCAAGATCAATCAAGCAGGAAGTAGGGTATTACCTCCATCGAGAGGGCCCGAACCTGGGTAAACATCGTGTCCCCCGCCTCCTGTTACCATCCGCCTTAGACGCACAGTTCGGGACCCCCTACCCGAGATCCGCCGGTTTTGACACCGACACCCGTTACAAACTACCTTATCACAAAACTATTTGTTACCTATAATTTAAATGCTTGAAGAGAATACCTTATCATTTCCTTCTGCTCCTCGTTGGGTTCGACACTCTTACTTATTGAAAGGACTACGATAGATCCCCTACACTTGTGGGTCATCACTATCTTCTCTTCGTCTTCTCTTGTCATGAAGATCTGGTGGTATCCTGAGTAGGAGTCAAGGAATGATAACAGATCACACCCGACCGTGGAGTCAACAATCTAGTGAATGCGCGGCAACGGGAAAGGGTCATTGGGACAAGCCTTATTGATATCTGTATAGTCAATACACAGCCTCCACTTCCCATTTGCCTTGCGCACCACCACCGGATTGGCCAACCACGTCGGATGGAGTACTCCTCTCACCAAGCCTGCCGCTTCTAACTTCCTGATCTCCTCTGTAATGAACTCCTACCATTCCAAAGCTTGCTTCCTGACCTTCTGCTTGACGGGTCGTGCATGAGGATAGACAACAAGGTGGTTCTCAATTACCTCCCTGGGAACGCCGGGGATGTCGGATGCTTCCCATGCAAACACGTTGACATTGACCCACAGGAAGGTGACGAGCACGCCTTCCTATTTGTTGTCTAGGGTGGAGCTTATGGTGAAAGCCCATCCCGTGCCATCCTCCTTGACGGACACCTTGGTCTCTGGTGGTGCAGCTCTGGATTTCTTGCTCTTGCCGGTGGAGCTCTCTGGCATGTCCTTGACGGGAGCATAGCACTCCGAAGAGGTGCGCTTGCCGGAGTGGGTGCGAGAGGTCTTGCCGGTCTTCTTCTCTCCTGGGGCTCCAGCGGCAAGAGCAAGTGCCTTGGCGGTAGTCGCTGCAACTGCTTCCCGGTAGAGTTGATCGGCGCAAATCAGTGCGTCCTTCTTGTCGGAGGGGACGGTGATGATGGTAATCGGCCCAGGCATCTTCAGCGTGTTGTAGGCGTAATGTGACGCCGCCGTGAACTTGGCTAGTGTCAGGCGGCTGAGGATCCCGTTGTAGGGAAAGGGGATCTTGGCTACATCGAAAACAATCCTCTCTGTCCTATAGTTTAACTCGCCTCCAAAAGTCACGGGCAGCGTGACATTACCCTTCGGCTGACTCCTCTCCGGGTTGACCCCTTGAAACGTGCCCGTCTCTTCAAGGTCTCCATCAGGAATCTGCAGCCTTTTGATCACAACGGGCGAGATCAAGTTTAGACCGGCCCCGCTATCAACTAGCATCTTTGTCACCTTGAGGTTGCGTATAGTTGGCGAGACCAACAACGGCAAACACCCGACCGCAATTGCGCGATCAGGGTGGTCCTCGGTGTCAAAAATGATAGGCGTGCTGGACCACTTCAGTGGCTTCTGAGCATCGAGTGATGGTTTCACTTCTGTGATCTCGCGCGCCCACTGCTTGAGCTGGCTGTGAGAGGTGTGCAGCGAGGCGCCACCATCGACGCACATGGCCTCCGTAGCCTTCTGGAACTCATGCTCGCCAGACTCGTCGTCTTCGTCATGACCATCATCTCCTTGCTTCTTGTCGCAGCCCCGATGTCGGTGTCAAAACTAGCGAATCTCGGGTAGGGGGTCCCGAACTGTGCGTCTAGGCCGGATGGTAACAGGAGGCAGGGAACACGATGTTTTACCCAGGTTCGGGCCCTCTTGATGGAGGTAAAACCCTACGTCCTGCTTGATTAATATTGATTATATGGGTAGTACAAGAGTAGATCTACCATGAGATCAAGGAGGCTAAACCCTAGAAGCTAGCCTACGGTATGATTGTTGTATATGGAGTTGATTGCCTACGGACTACAACTCTCCGGTTTATATAGACACTGGATAGGGTTAGGGTTACATAGAGTCGGTTACAATGGTAGGAGATCTTGAATATCCGCATCGCCAAGCTTGCCTTCCACGCCAAGGAAAGTCCCATCCGGACACAGGACGGAGTCTTCAATCTTGTATCTTCATAGTCCAGGAGTCCGGCTGAAGGTATTGTCCGGCTACCCGAACACCCCCTAATCCAGGACTCCCTCAGTAGCCCCCGAACCAGGCTTCAATGATGACGAGTCCGGCGCGCAGATTGTTCGGCATTGCAAGGCGGGTTCTTCTCCAAATCTTGTGTACCTGTAGGAATAATGTCTGATTTTTGTAATGTAGTGCTCCTTGGCTTCCATGCCCAATAATGGCCGTCTTCCACATGTCAAACAAATGCGAAAAGTCGGGGCGTTTTTACATCCACACCCCTAGCCGTATAAACGAGCCACCTATTTAACGGGATGGGGATTTAGGTCCAAACCACATCTTCTCCTTTCCGCGAGTTATCATCAGAGCGCTTCCAGCAAAGGTCCATTCCAACATGACCAGCCGTCTCAGCTCCTCCCCTCGCCCCTCCGGTCCCAAACCCAGGGACTGGGAGAGTTGCACCATCCCACATAGCGAGTTAGTGTTGCTTCAGGCCAAGGGATTTCTCCCTCAGGCATACATGGTCCCGGTCCGAGCCGGTCTCGCCACCTACAATGGCGGAAAACAAGCGGAGAGCACCCCCAATCCTTCTAAAGGAGAGCGGGTGTGCCTCGTCCCCTATCTAATAAGGGGACTGGGATTTCCAATTCATCCATTTCTCCGCGGGCTTCTGGAGTTCTATGGCCTCCAGCTGCACAATCTCACACCAGCCTCCGTATTGCATATTGCGGGTTTCGTCGCCCTTTGCGAGCTATTTTTAGGCGTTGAGGCTCATTTCGCGTTGTGGAAGAGGTTATTCTGCCTGGTGCCCCGTTCTCGAGAGGGGTCTATATACCAAGTGGGCGGAGCCGTAGTATGGCGCATCGCCGGGACCGGATACCTATCCGGAACCCCAAAGAAGGCGTCCAAGGACTGGCCGTCGGAATGGTTTTATATAGATGACGTCCCGCTACTGGACCCTATCCGGGTCGGTCTCCCTGAGTTCAACAATGCTCCATTGAAGAAACGCTTGAGTTGGCGTCCGCGGAGCTCTCAGAGAGAAAGCGACAGAGACGTCCTTTACCTGATGGGTCGGATAAGACTGTTGGCTCATTCCGGACTAACCATGATTGGAGTCATGGCAGCATGCATTATGCGGGGGGTGCAGCCGCTTCAATATAGAGGCCACCCCATGTGGGATTTCAATGGGGAGGATGACGCCACACGTTACGGTCGTAAGGGGCCGGCCTCAGCCGCCGCCTTAGTAAAGATCTTATCCTCTTTGTACAAGGGAGAAAAGGAGGAATTCCTCCGCGTCAACACGCGGGCCGGATTCAGCATGTACGATCCTCCAAGTTGGGTAAGTGAACAATTGCGCTTGCCCGTTTGTTTTATACTCCCATGGTTAGATAGGTAGTCTAACGACTTCAATGCAGGAACTGCGACATGAGGTAAAGGATATAAGCAGCCGCCCTCCACAGCCCGAGGACCCAGAACGGTCCCTCAATCCGGACTCCGAAGAGGATCTGGACATATCGGTGGAGCTTATCGACGGGGTGTTCCATCAGCTAAGCAAGGACAATACCTTGGTAGCCATTACGGCAGATTACCCAGGGTTAATCCCGGCCTCCCAGGTGACAAAAACTGGGGTCTTATTCCCTTGAAAGAGATTCCACCCTCACGTAGCCCGGTGTTTCTGATGACAGCCATATTTTGCAGGGAGATTTCCGAGGCAGGAGGCCCAACCTGCGGCGGCTAGCCAACGAGGGGCCGCAGGGCCCCGTGGGGCAAAAAGGAATGAAGTCCGGACTAAGATGCCGTCGCAAAGGTATAGTGCACCCTCTGTTTCCCTGGAGTTATTCTGTCAGGGCATATTAACGTTCGTGCTATCTTCAGAACGAAGAGACCTCGCCAGACTACATCCGGAGAGGTTGCCAATCGCGCCTCCACCAGCCAGGCTCCAACGTCTGGCCAGGAAGCAGAGGCGAGCACAAGGCGCGCACCGGACGCTCCTCCGACAGAGGATGTGGATAGGCTGTCTGCCACAAATTCTGAAGTGGAGAGTGCCATGAACCACAGGCGTCGCCGGACAATTCTACGCGACGCTTGTTTCTCCCAAGAGGCTTTAGATGCCTTTAATTCGGGAGATGCGTACCTCCGTGCCGCTCAAAATGCTTTAGCTAGAGCCACGGAGCAGTATGTAAAAGACATACGGGTAAGAAAATTTTGGTTGAATATATATATATATGCCAGTAGCCCCCGAGACTTGAAGCAGTTAGAGCAACTAATTTAAGGATCATTTAATATGCAGCTTCTTACAGAGAAGAATACCGTACTGTCCCAGGAGCTGGAAAAGTGCAAGGCCCAACTAGAGGCCGCACTAGCCGCAGCAGGGGAGCCCAAAGAGACCCCCTCAGGTAAGATACACTTCAAAAGATTAGTGTTGTGCGGTGTGGGTGCAAATCTGACAAATCATATTGCAGATGGCGCTGGACTCGATCCGTGTCAGGACCCCGATTCCAAGTCACATCGATTTAGCCGGTAACACTTCATATCACTTTGCGGCCTCACGCACGGTATCTCACGGGTGTCGCCTTACCATGGCCCGGAACCGTTTGCGCCTTTTGGCTCACGTATATGATAGTGTCCCTAGCATCCATATGACAGAGAATCCGGGCCGACATGGCTAGTCTTGAACCCAAAGCGGCACAGACCTATGGAGACAGGCATACATGAATCACATCGAGCATGTCGGTCATCAGCGAGTGATTCCGGGCTGTAGCACTAGGCTAACAGGACTTCGGGGAACCCAGGCTGTAGCAGGCTAGACAGGACTCCGGATATCACCGCGTGACATTTCCCCGAAGGGACAGACATAGGAACGAAGTGAAACACATGCCGGCCAGTCAAGTGTCCTGAGCAGTAGTACTGGGCTAGCAGGACTCCGGTGAACCGGGCTGTAGCGGACTACTATGGCTCGAGGAACACTAGACTACATTTCCCCATAAGAAAGGCTGCCAAGGATAAACAACTAGATTGTCGGATCCCACTCATACCAAGCATTTCAATCATACACACAATATGCCCGATATGAGTACATACAACATGGCATCACAACGAAACTCTACAACTCAAGTAATTTATTTAAAGGCTCCAGAGAGCCATACATAACATGTTCATACAGATAGGGGTCACATGACCCGACACTCAAGTCATACAAACATACAAGCACATGCGGAAGCAACTAGTCTGAGTACATACTCTAGAAAGAAAGAAGGCTTCTCGAAGCCTGTCTATCTACATAGGGCCCTCCATGGCCAGGATCACCACCTGGGTGGCTAGTCACTCGTCGACGTCAAGGTCTACGTAGAACCCATCGGAGTGGGCGGTGTCGTCTGAAAACAGCAATTAAGCAAACATGAGTACAAAGGTACTCAGCAAGTCTTACATCAGATCCTACTATACATGCTTATCCTCAAGAAGGTGGTGGGGTTAATGTAGCAAGCCAGCTTTGACTCTTGGCTAAGCTATCCTACGGAGCTCCACCAGTAAAATAGTTTTCGCACACGAGTCCACTACTCACCATCACAATACTCCACCGGGGATCCTCCCTCGTCATCCTACGAGAGGGCCATCCTCGGTACTCACGCTTATCTTGAGTCTTTTATTAGTATCCATTGACTTGTCTATGAACTGTATAGGCAACCAAGTAGTCCTTTACCACGGACGCGGCTATTCGAATAGTTTTATACCCTGCAGGGGTGTACTTCTTCATACACGCTTTCACCACTTACCGCCGCTTACACGACATGTACTCGGCAACCTTCAAGCGGAAGCCCAGCGAGGGTGTTGGCCACGGCCTACCTAAACACTTAAGTCTCTAGTCCAGGTTTATCGCCTATCCAGGTTCCATCCGCAGGGAGTCCGGCCGAGGTTTCCACTTACGGCCCCGAACGATGTGAACAGGGTTCCCGAGACACCAAACGGGTGACTCGGTACACCGTGCCACGGTGTATCTACCGCAACATAGCCCACCCCTAGGGTCAGCGCTACGCACGGCCGCCAACACATAACCTACAAACACCAGAAACTATTTGCAACTCCTGGACAGAGTACTAGGGTGGTTAAGAAGCCGAGAGGGTCCATTTGTTTCGGGCCCAATGTACGGTAGTAACTACATCTTAAATCACACATACAGATCTCAGTTCTTAGGGACGGCCTCAATGAAACAACCCACCATGTACTCCTACACGGCCTCTCATCGATACCTTTACCAAAACATGTTCAACACCTCCCTCACATTACCGACATAAGCATTTCACTCTAGCCCATCACCCAGATGAACCAGACCTGACACAACTCTAAGCATAGCAGGCATAGCAAGGTAGGAATCACACACATGGCTCAATCAACTCCTACACATGCTAGTGGGTTTCATCTAGTTACTGTGACAATGACAGGTCATGCAGAGGATAAGGGTTCAACTACCATAGCACACAGCAGTTTGAATCGCGTTGTCTTAATGTAGTAAACAAGAGCAGAAGCGAGAACATGGGTTTGTATCGGAATGATCAATGGTTGCTTGACTGATGGAGTGGTAGTGGGATACTGCCCTTCGGTTGGATACTCGTGAATATCCTCGGAGGCAGAACCTGCCACGAAGAACACATCAGAACACAATCAACACATGACGATATGCAACAATATGATGCATGCTATGACATGGCAATATGAATGTGTCTTGGCCTAATGCAAGTTATAATAGAAAGGAATGAACTCATTTGAATCTAAGATTCAAATATTAGCTCATTAAACATGGCCTAAATAGTGCATTTCCTTATTCTGCTTAAACAGCAAGGTAAACTTGTTTTGTCATGCATGAAACCATTATAGATGGATAGATTGAATTTTTCTGATCATTTTTCATATATAAATCTTTGCATTTGGAGCTATGATTGTTTTTCTATGATTTCTAGAAGTTTTAACTATTTTCTGGAATTTCCTGAATAAAGTTAAATCCAGAAAATGCATTACTGCGTCAGCATTGCGTCATGCTGACCTCAGCAGGTCAAAGGCGCCAGCCCAGGTCAAACCTGACTAGTGGGCCCCTTCTGTCAGCCTCTCAGCTAATTAACAGGGTTAGATTAACACTAATTAGCTGTCAGTGGGGCCTGGGCCCACATGTCAGTGACTAATTCAATTAAAATTAATTAAGACTAATCCTAAATTAGTTAGCAGACCGGCCCCACCTGTCATAGACTCAGGGGGGTCTACCTGGGCCCACCCAGGGGTCAAACTGGGTCAAACTCGCCGGCGTTGAGCCGCCGGCGAGGCCGAGATGGCGGAGGGCTTCGGATTTGGTCCTCCGGTGACCAAATCGACGACGGAGACGTGCTACGCATAGCCGGGGCTCGTGCGCATCTAGTGGGGCAAGTGGTTGGACACGGGGACGCCGGAAATGACGCCGGCGACGACCTCGGCGGTCGCCGGAGTTCGGGCGTGGATGGATTCGATGCTACGGTGCATGGGAGGAGGAGCTGGTGGTGGCCACGGGCTCCTAGTGTTGCACTGAGCACAACGGCGAGCTTGGCTTCAAGCCACTGTGGCTCTGGCCACGACGGCACCATGGCCGACGGCGGGGAGGTCTCGGGTGCGGTGGAAACAGCGGCTACAGAGGCCAAACGAGCACGGGAGCTAGGGGGAAAGGAAGAGGAGCTCACAGCGGAGTCGGAGAGGGGGTCAGCGAGCTCGGGGAGGTCCTGGTGACGGCGAATCGAACGACGGCGTCCGGCGGCCGTGGACGGGGAAGAAGGGCACCACGTCGTCTTGGGATCGTCCGAGCTTGCGTGAGTCGACGGAGAGGTTCAGGGCGACGAGGCGGAGCGATTGAGCTCGTCGGAGGGGCGAGGGAGGGGCTCTGGTGGCAACTACGGCGATCGGCGGCGAGGGACGCGCTCGGCCGTCGCGGGAGAGAGTGAGGGAGACGAGGGGGGGGAGTGCGAGAGGATGAGAGGGGACGTGGGGGTCACGCGGCACCTCTAGGCGTCTCCGGGCGTCGGCGGAAGCAGGAGGTGGCCAGCGCGTGGCCAGCGTGCGGCGAGCACGCGCCCCTGCCTCCTGGCGCGAGGAGGACGACGACTGGCGAAGCAAGTAGGCTGGGCCGAGCCAGGTGGGCTGGCCAGCTCAGGTAAGGCCCAGGTGGGCTTCCCTCTCCTTTTTTTAATTTGTTTCTGTTTTTCTAATTAACTGCAACTGTTAGGCTTTATTTAAAATACTAAAACGTTTCCAAAAATCCTGAAAATAATTGTGGGCTCTGTTTAGATTATTTCCAACAACAAACATTTATTTCCAGAATTATTTGGGCATTTAAATTATCTTATAGCATTTAAATGCCCAAATTCAAATAATTATGATTTAATTCAATGACCTTCTGTTGACCTAGAAAAATGTGCACCAATTTTGCCAGAGGTTTTAACCCAAGACAAAGAGGGTGAACTTTTTAGAAGGGCATTTCAGGTTCATTGAAAATAATTTTAGTAAACCCTAGTTGTTTCCAGGGGGGTGTTGGGGGTTTCTGCCTTCCCCATTTCAAACTTAAAAGAAATTTAAACATGATGCACACTCTAATGCTTGAACTAGCTAGGGTGTGACAATCCAGACAAGCAACAACTCTTACGTCGGCTAAAGGCCGGTGAGAGTACGTTGACAAAGGTGAGGCGAGAGAAGAATGATCTTCAGGATGCCAACACCAAGCTGGACGTCGAACTTAAGGATGTTTGTGGCCAGCTGTAGGACTCCACGAAGGAGAATCAGCAGCTTCGACGCGGCATTTTTAGTAAGTGCTTGAACGAACTTTGAAAAAAAAAGAGTTCGGCAAGGAAGTCGACTAACAGAGTAATGTCTGTAGGTATGCTCACAGGTCCTCCTGCAGAGGAGATGCCCGGTTCTATGGGTGACCTTCTTCCCGGACTCTTGCAACTGCATGAGCGAATTCGGCAGGCGATGCGGGATATTGCCCAAGCCTTATGGCCTGCCCACTCCGTGCCCGAGGACCTTGGAGAGCTTGCGGAGAAGCTGAAGGGAGCTCGGTGGCACTTCCGGTTGTGGAAGATATCGGCCTGCCGACAAGGCGCTAGGGAGGCCTGGGCCATGGTGAAGACCCGTTTTACGAAGTCTGACCCAAACCACATGGCCGAGGTTGGACCAGTGGGGCCTAATGGGAAGGAGATCCCTGTAAGCTTAGTATACAGTCAAGTAGAGTTGGCCGCGAAGTATTCCCAGCAGGACTGTAAATTAGATAGCCTGTTAGATGGTATAGAAGAGGAATACAATCAGTCAGAATGACTGTGTAATTTTGAATTGACATGTGTAATGCCTTCTAGCCGGATTGTAGATCGTTTGTCGTTGCTGACCTTTTCGCTTCAACCTCTGGACCTGACGGTCCGGAGTGTGTCCAAATACCCTAGAGGTTATATAAGAACCGGGGTATGCGTGGAGACCAGGCGTAGGGGTCATCAGTGCTTTATCAGACAAGTGCCCAACTAGTTATGTTATATGACATGGTTACTAAGAAACATCTTCCAGAGAGAATAGTTCCGTTAAGGGTTCCTTTCACTGGGAGGCATGCCCTAAGGTGCATGTCCGGACTGCGTGAAGAGACGCAGAAAAAAAGGCATCTGGGGGCGCATAGAATGAGTAAAAAGATCATCTTTTGTTTCACCGACCGAATATTCCCTTAAGAACGCTAGCTTTCGGCTTCACCCAGTCTGAGGTACACATCCGGCTGACCCGGTAGTAATAATCGCAGAGGTGCTCCCTTTACCGCCTAGCCGAACAATCGGGAACGTAGGGGTAAGCACAGGAGCCAGGCAACCCAGCTTGGCCAAAACTTAAGTCATATCGATGCATATAATGGTGAAGAAAAAAGGTACATGCGGAAGTTTGACGCATGTGTTGGGCGTGAAGCCCGTATAAATAAGCTTCTGTTAAAGAAGCCCCCAGGTTTAATGAGCGCGAGTGGCGCGTCACTAGATGAGCCTTTAAGGGCTATGAAAGAAAAAAATGGGAAGGAGAGAAATGTAAGACAGAAAAATACAAAAAGGGATGGACAGAGGAAGGAGACAAACACAAAGTCCGGCGCTAGGCATAGAATCTTCGGAGACGGGTGGCGTTCCACGGGTTCGGCTCGAGTCGGTTGTTCGATGCATCTTACAGGCGGTACGCCCCACCAGTCAGGACTTGGTCAATTATGAATGGACCTTCCCACTTGGGCTTGAGTTTGTCCTTTTTCTTATCCGGCAGGCGTAGAACTAGTTCGCCAACATTGTAATTTTTGGCCCGTACTTCTCTTCATTGATATCTTCGGGCCTGCTGTTGATAAAATGCGGAACGGGCTTTTGCCACATCGCGCTCCTCCTCCAAGGCGTCCAAGTTGTCTTGCCGATCGAGCTCGGCTTCTCTTTCTTCGTACATGCGCACTCTAGGTGAGTCATGAATTATGTCGCAGGGCAGAACTGCTTTTGCGCCGTACACCATAAAAAATGGTGTGTTGCTGCAATGTACAATAACATTGGTTCGCCGGTGATTGGCGCGGCCAGGACTGGGTTTGTTGCCAATATGGCTTTTATTTCATCAAGTACGGCCGTGGCGGCATCCGTCCACTCAAAGTGTTCGGTGCGCCGAAGGAGGCGATAAAGGGGTAGTGCCTTTTCTCCCAAGCGGGAGATGAAGCCGCTTAAAGCCGCCACGCACCCGGTTAATTTTTGTATTTGTTTAAGGTCCTTTGGGACATCCAATTGTGACAAAGCTCGGATCTTGGCTGGGTTTGCTTCAATTCCTCTACCGGATACAATGAAGACCAAGAGCTTTCCGGCTGGAATGTCGAAGACGCATTTTTCTGGGTTGAGCTTGATGTCATATTGTCGGAGGTTATCGAATGTAAGCCTCAAGTCGTTTACTAGGGATTCGACATGTCTTGATTTGACGACCACATCATCCACATACGCCTCCACTATTTTGCCGATCTGGTTTACCAGACATGTCTGGATCATGCGCTGATATGTTGCGCCGGCGTTTTTCAGCCCGAAGGGCATTGTGTTGAAGCAGAATGGGCCGTATGGTGTGATGAATGCTATTGCAGCTTGGTCTGATTCTGCCATCTTGATTTGATGGTAACCGGAGTATGCGTCGAGGAAACACCACAAATCGTGTCCTGCGGTGGCATCGATAATTTGATCGATGCGGGGGAGGGGGAAGGGATCCTTTGGGCAAGCCTTGTTAAGGTCTTTAAAATCGACACACAGGCACCAAGATTTGTCCTTATTTGGTACCATCACCAGGTTTGCTAGCCAGTCCGGATGTTTTATGTCTCTGATGAATCCGGCCTCCAATAGCTTGGCTAGCTCCTCTCCCATAGCCTGTCTCTTGGGTTCGGAAAAACGCCGAAGGGCTTGTTTGACAGGTTTAAATCCTTTTAGGATATTTAAGCTGTGTTCGGCCAGCGTGCGTGGGATCCCTGGCATGTCTGAAGGGTGCCAGGCAAAGATGTCCCAGTTCTCTCGTAGGAACTCTCGCAGTGCGGCGTCTGCATCAGGGTTCAGTCGTGCCCCGATTGAAGCTGTTTTATTGGGGTCCATTGGATGGACCTGGAATTTGATTATTTCGTCGGCTGGCTTGAAGGATGTGGATTTGGATCTCTTATCGAGTATCACATCATCCCTGTTAACCGTGGAGCGCAGCGCAGTCAGTTCCTCGGCCGCTATGGCTTCGGATAGCGCCTTAAGGGCTAATGCGGCCGTCTTGTTTTCGGTGCGGAATGCTATGTCCGGATCACTAGCTAGAGTGATAATTCCAATCGGCCCGAGCATCTTAAGCTTCATGTACCCGTAATGGGGTATTGCTTGGAAGATTGTGAATGCTTCCCGCCCTAGTAAAGCGTGATATCCGCTCTTAAACGGGGCCACCTGAAACGTGACTTCTTCGGACCTGTAATTATCCGGCGTGCCAAACACCACATCTAGTGTGATTTTTCCTGTGCAGCGCGCTTCCCGACTGGGGATTATTCCTCTAAAGGTTGTGCTGCTTCGCTCAACGCGGTTCCAGTCTATTTCCATTTTTTAAGGGTTTCCTCATAAATGAGGTTCAGTCCGCTGCCTCCATCCATGAGCACCTTGGTGAGGCGAAAGTCGTCCACTATGGGACTGAGGACCAATGCAGCTGGCGCTCGGGCTGTTTGGAATCTAGGTTCATCACTTGCGTTGAAGGTAATGGCAGTGTCGCTCCATGGATTTATTGTTGCAACTTGATAGACTTCGGCAAGGCTGCAGAGTGTTCTTTTTCGCACATTGTTTGATGCGAAAGTCTCGAAGACTGTTAGAACGGTACTGGTGTCCTTGGGCTGGCTTTCTGCGGCCTCCGGAATTAAGAGGTCCTCGCCGATTTTGGCCACCTGCCGGAGTATCCAACATGCTCTAAGGCTGTGAGTTGGTGTGGCGTCCTCTGTACTGTGAATTCTACAGGGTCCATCAAGCCATCTTTCCAGTACGGTTCCATGCCCTGTAGAGGGTTTTGGCTTTTTGGTGTTTATCACGAGTGTCCTGTGATGATGCACCCTCTTAGTTCGAACGGGATTACTATTTAAGGACGGATTATCCCAAAAATTTATTTCGGTTTTCTAGGCGCTTTCCATCGCACGGTATTTGTGTACTATGGACGCCAAGTCAGCGAAGTGTGTGATATCATGACGGCTTACGGCATTGAGGATTCCCTTGTCCGTGCAATTACCACAAAAAATTGAGATTGCATCTTCCTCGCGGCAATCCTTTATCCTGTTCATAACCAGGAGGAATCTGGTCCAGTAATGATGTACTATTTCCTCGGGCCTCTGCCTGATTTGGGAGAGATCGCTTATGATTGGGTGGGCAGGTGTCGTTGAATCTGAAACCTCACCCAATCCAAGATTCGGAGGCAGAAGAGTTTCCGAACTCTGAAGTTCAGATTCTTGGATGTTGTCCAGTGAATCTGGCTCGTTGCCTGATCCTAAGCTCAGGTCTTGAGTTATATCTCCCCCTCCACGGGTATCCGGCTTGGAGGGGTCGGGAATTCGGACGTAGCTAGTCCTAAAAATAGATGAAGGGTCACCGCACAGCGTCTCTACCACGGCAATGTGGTGGGTGACTTGGGGAGAGTTAATTTCTCTTAGATCGGGTTTAAGCCCAACCTGGTCGTAATCCGTAGCGACCCCCAGGGCGGCGATGCGATCCAAGAGCTCGTTCACGGAAGAGAGCTCCATTGGATCTAGCTGCTCGACGAGCTCCGAGCTGACGTGTAGGTTGCTTTTGATGACCCGAGAGGTCACCGTCGGCGCAACAGCCGAACATGCGGTCATGAGGAAACCACCTAGCCGAAGGGTTTGGCTGACAGCCAAGGCTCCCTTAGCAACGGCACCGTCTTTAAATATGGGAGGAGGCATCCTTCCTGATTGTGACGGCACAGAGGAACTCTCAATAAAAGAACCAATGTCGGTGTCAAAACCGGCGGATCTCGGGTAGGGGGTCCCGAACAGTGCGTCTAGGTCGGATGGTAACAGGAGGCAGGGAACACGATGTTTTACCCAGGTTTGGGCCCTCTTGATGGAAGTAAAACCCTACGTCCTGCTTGATTAATATTGATGATATGGGTAGTACAAGAGTAGATCTACCACGAGATCAAGGAGGCTAAACCCTAGAAGCTAGCCTACGGTATGATTGTTGTATATGGAGTTGATTGCCTATGGACTACAACCCTCCGGTTTATATAGACACCGAACAGGGTTAGGGTTACATAGAGTCGGTTACAATGGTAGGAGAACTTGAATATCCGCATCGCCAAGCTTGCCTTCCACGCCAAGGAATGTCCCATCCGGACACGGGACGAAGTCTTCAATCTTGTATCTTCATAGTCCAGGAGTCCAGCTGAAGGTATAGTCCGGCTACCCGAACACCCCCTAATCCAGGACTCCCTCACCTGAGCAGGCCTCTCTTGCTGGTTATCCTTTCCACGGCGACCTCCTTGGCCGCCACGCTTCTTACCAGATCCCTCGGCACCATCCTGGCCCTTCTCCTTGTCCCGCCTCTCGTACTCAGCTTTTTGCTTCTCAGCAAGCAGCTTGACTTGCCGGCAGTTCTAGAGGTCGTGGCCCTTGGTGCGGTGGATCTTGCAGTATTGCTTGTCGGAGCCTCCTGGCTTGTAGGCAGCCGCCAAGGCCCAGCAGGCGACGCACCTGGCAATTTCCTTGCCGGGGTCGTCTGCCTTGGCCTTCTTGGCAGCGCCGGTGTCCTCGGATCCCTCGACGGCAAGCACGGTCTTGCCCTTGCATTTCCTATTGTGGCGCCAGCCCTTCTTCGTTGGGTTGGGTATGTCTTTGTGTGTGGAGTCGGTTTCCACACCGGCGTCCTCGCCGGGGTACTTCCTCCCCTCTTTAGCTCGGGCGCACCTATCGACCAGAATGTAAAGTTCGGCCACATCTTTGACCTTGTTCATCGCCAACTCTTCACGCATCTTGTGGTTGCGCACATTCTGATGGAATGTGCTGATCACGGCGGCGGGATGAACATCTGGGATGTTTGTACTGTACCCGGCTGAACCTCTGTATGTACTTGCGCAGGTTTTCACCTTCCTTCTGGGGGATGATATGCAAATCGCTCGCCTGGCCATGAGCTTGGTGGCCTCCCGTGAAGGCGCCAACGAACTCATGACACAAATCCGACCAAGAAGAAATGGAATCCGTCAGCAAGTGCATCAACCATGACATGACATTGGGTTTGAGTGCCAACGGGGAGTAATTGGCAAGCACCTTATCGTCACAAGCTCCAGCAGCTTGCATGGCGATGGTGTAGATGCTGAGGAACTCCGATGGATGGGTCTTCCAGTTGTACTTCTTGCCGACATCGGGCTTGAACGTGCAATGGGAGGGCCACTAGAACTGCCGCAGCTCACGGGTAAAGGCTGGGCAACCTACCTCATAGGGTAGGCCGCCAGAGCATCCCGGTGTTGGGTGGTCCATAGTGGGCCCCGCCTGCCTATCTGAATGGTGGCGTGCGTTGCGCCGACACTCGATGGTGGTTCCAGCATCTTCTTGGATCGCTCCGGAAGAACTTGACGCTGATCGCGGTAGGTCCATGGGTCGGACGATGCTATGGAGATGTTTGATACGTCTCCAACGTATCTATAATTTATGAAGTATTCATGCTATTATATTATCAACCTTGGATGTTTTATATGCATTTATATGCTATTTTAAATGATGGGACTAACCTATTAACCTAGTGCTCAGTGCCAGTTTCTGTTTTTTCTTTGTTTTTGAGTTTTACACAAAAGGAATACCAAACGGAGTCCAATTGACGTGCCAATTTTTGACGATTTTTTATGGACCAAAAGAAGACCCCGGAGTTAAAGAGTTGGGCCATAAGAGTCTCGGGCCGTCCACGAGGGTGGGGGCGCGTCCACCCACCCCCCCCGGGCGCGTGGGCCTACCTCATGCACGACTCGGGCACCTCCTTGACGTGAGACCGATGCCAAAAATTCCTATAAATACTGAAACCCCCAGAAAATAACCTAGATCGGAAGTTCCGCCGCCGCAAGCCTCTGTAGCCACGAGAAATCAATCTAGGCCCTCTCTGGCACCCTGCCGTAGGGGGCCATCATCACTGGAGGCTATGGAGGAGGATCCCGGAGGGGCCATCATCACCATGAAGGCCAAGTAATAGAGGGAGAACCTCTCCCCATCCAAGGGGGAGGCCATGGAGGAGGAAGCACAAGGGGGAGAACCTCTCCTCCTCTCTCTCAGTGGCACCGGAGTTCCATCGAGAGGGGAATCATCACTGCGGTGATCGCCTTCATCAACATAACCATCATCATCACCATCCTCATCTCTTTTACGTGGTCCACTCTCCCGCGTCCCGCTGTAATCCCTACTTGAACATGGTGCTTTATGCCACATATTATGATCCAATGATGTGTTGCCATCCTATGATGTTTTGAGTAGATATCCTTTGTCTTTGGGTTGATTGATGATCTAGATTGGTATGAGTTGTATGTTTTACTTTGGTGCTGTCCTATGGTGCCCTCCGTGTCGCACAAGCGTGAGGGATTCCCGTTGTAGGGTGTTGCAACATGTCCATGGTTTTCTTATTGTCTGTGTTGCGTGAGTGACTGAAACACAAACACGAATAAGCGAGACATGGTGTATGGGAATAAAGAGAACTTGATACTTAATGCTATGGTTGGGTTTTACCTTAATGATCTTTAGTAGTTGCGGATGCTTGCTAGAGTTCCAATCATAAGTGCATATGATCCAAGAAGAGAAAGTATGTTAGCTTATGCCTCTCCCTCATATGAAACTGCAATAGTGATTACCGGTCTTGTTAACAATTTCCTAGGACAATTCCGCACATCGATCCACCATTATTCCACACTCGCTATTTATAATATTTAGTAATATATTCTAACTTTTATGATAACAACACCTACTTTCATATTTTATCTCTCCGATATCATGCAAAGTTATCCTCTTCATACCCACAACGTAGTTTTATTTCTCGTTTCTAGTTGGAAGCAAACGTTCGGTGTACGTAGAGTCGTATCAGTGGCAGATAGGGATTGAGAGAATACTGATCTTACCCTTAGCTGCTTGTGGGTTCGACACTCCATACTTATCACTTCCACCTTTGGAAATTGCTACGATGATTCCCTGCACTTGGGGATTATCAAGCTCTTTTCTGGCGCATTTGCCGGGGAGCAATAGCGTGGGGTTGATATTTTCGTGTATGCTTGTTTGCTTTCTTCACTAAGTAGATTTTGTTTTTCCTTTTTGTTTCTGTTTAGTTGTGGGTAAAATATACAAAAAAATTAAATAATGAAAATACAAAAAATAATTACTTGCCTCTCATACCTAAAAAGTTTTTCAAAAAGAGAAGTGATTGGAAAGTTATGCATTGAAGAAGTGAGGGTCGACCTTGAGCACTTGTGTTCATGCTCATAGAAACAATGTAGAATTTTTCATGGAAGTTTCTCTGTAAATAATTATCCCCTTATATATCCATTGTATTATTAAAATAATGTGCCAAGATTTGGTTTTATGATGATTAGATTGCTTGTTTACTACGTGCAGAACAAAAAACAGAAACTTTGGCTGTAGCGTGTGATTTTACATTTTTTACTGGAAAGTCAAATGGGTCTGAAACTTTTTGCAGATTACTTATGTACAAATGTTTCAAATTTTAAAACTTATTTCATAATTTTTGGAGTTAGAGAAGTTTACTAAACCTCCAGATTACTACACACAGTCCTTTTTTAGACAGATTGTGTTTTTCGTGTGTTGTTTGCTTATTTTGAAGCATCTATGGCTAGTATCGGAGGGTATGAACCATAGAGAAGTTGTTATACAGTAGATATAGTTCTAATATGAAATTGGAATGAGTTTTAAACAGTACCTAAAGGTAGTGATTTGCTATTATACTAACGGATCTCACAAAGTTTTTGTTAAAGTTTTGTGTGGATGAAGTGTTGGAACAACGAGGATTTACTGATGTGAGAATAATAAAGAGAGGCAAGATCTAAAGATTGGGGATTCCCAAGGCACCCCAAGTAAATATTCTAAGTATACTCAAGCATCTAAGCTTGGGGATGCCCCGGTTGGCATCCCATCTTTCTTCTTCAACAATTATCGGTATACCTCGGTTTTTGTTTTGTTCACATGATTTGTGTCCTTTGTGTTTTTCTTTTTCTTTAAGAACCATGCTAGTATGAGATGTCCCTTCATAAATTTATAAAATACTTCATGTGCTTCACTTATATCTTATAAGTATGATCTTATAGAATTGCTCTTTGAGCTTCACTTCAATCTTTTGAGTATGGCTTTATAGAATGCTTCGTGTGCTTCACTTATACATTTTGATCTCGGATATTGGTTAGTCTATATTAATTGTAGAACGCTCCATAAACTTCACTTATATATTTTGGAGTATGGATAATACTATCATCTAAAGCGGGTTTGTAAGAGTGTCAACTTTAGTAACTAGTGATCCCGCCATTCCGAATGGGGAGAATTTTTCTTATGTGGAGAGTAGTAAAATTTCTATGCTCGTAGATCATGAAAAGAATGCTTTATGTGATGGTAATATTGTTGAACTCAATCATGATGCTACTGAAAATTATTATGTGGGAGGAATACATGTTTGTAGGAGTTTCAATAATATCAAGTTGCTTAAAGTTTTGAAGTTATACTTGTTTTTCCTTCCTATGCTAGTTGATTCTTATTCCTATAAATTATGTGCTCAAAAAATCCCTAGGCATAGGAAGTGGGTTAGATTTAAATATGCTAGTCATATTCTTCATGATGCTCTCTTTATGTTTAAATTCTTATCTTTTATGTGAGCATCATTGAAATCATCATGCCTAGCTAAAAGGCATTAAAGAAAAGCGCTTGTTGGGAGACAGTCCAATATTTACCCTTACTTCTTTTGTGTGTTCTCATGATTAAGATGCTGTATTAATCATGTATTATAGCTTTCGTTTCAATAAAGTGCCAAGTAAGACCTTTGGGAAGACTTGGGTGAAAGTTAATGTGATCTTGCTGTAAAAAAATAGAAACTTTGCGCTCACGAGATTAGCTGCCATTTTTTTACAGAAGAGTGCGATTGAGTTGGTTCCTTTTTCAGAAGATTAATAGAAAAATTCCTCATGTCCACCAATTTATTTCAGAATTTTTGGAGTAGCAGAAGTATGGTTGGTGTTCAGATCATTACAGACTGTTCTGTTTCTGACATATTATGTCTTCATTGCATAGTTTGCTTGTTTTCTAGCTTCTATGGCTTATATTCCTCAATATAAATTGTAGAAATGACATGCAACAGTAGGCATTGTGTGAGAACAATTATGATACTTATCTTTGACAGTACAAAAGTGAATTGTTTACTCCTTATCATACTAACCTATCTCACGAAGTTCCGTTAAGTTTTGTGTGATTGAAGTTTTCAAGCTTTGGTTGGCATATCGAAATGAGCAGAATACGAAGTGGAAAGACCCTAAGCTTCGGGATTCCCAAGGCACCCCAATGTAATATTCAAGGAAGACTCAAGCGCCTAAGCTTGGGGATGCCCCGGAAGGCATCCCCTCTTTCGTCTTCAAAATTATCGGTATACCTTACTCGGAGCTATATTTTTATTCGTCACATGATATGTGTTTTTCTTGGAGCGTATTTTCAATTTTACTTGCTGTTTGAATAAAATTATTGGATCTGAAATCTTGAATGAAAAAGAATCCTCCCATGGCTAGTTAATTATTTGACTACTCAATGTCCTTCACTTATATCTTTTTGGAGTAGTTTGTCATTTACTCATGTGCTTCATATATATATCCCATGAGTAAATAGTTGAATGAATTGAATATCATAAATCTGAATTTATATATGTTTAGTATGCTTATACCATGGGGAGTAATGACTTCACACAGAATAAGTATAGGTAGTAAACTTATTGAAAGTTCGCGAACGTAGAATTAGTCACTTGAACAATTCATGAAAGAGTATTGAAGGAAGAGAGATTTCACATATAAATATACTATCTTGGACATCTTTTGTAATTGTGAGCACTCATTAAAATATGACATGCTAAAAGGTTTATGTCGGACAAGGAAGACAACGTAATGGGTTATGTTTTCTTATATCTGAAATAAAGTATATTGTCTTGGATCATCCAACATGTTGAGCTTGCTTTTCCCCCTCATGCTAGCCAAATTCTTTGCACCAAGTAGAGATACTACTTGTGCTTCCAAACATTCCTTAAACTAGTTTTGCCATGAGAGTCCACCATACCTACTATTGGATTGAGTAAGATCCTTCAAGTAAGTTGTCATCGGTGCATGCAATAAAAATTGACCTCTAAATATGTATGATCTATTAATGTGGAGAAAATAAGATTTATACGATCTTGCGATGTGGAAGAAATAAAAGCGACGGACTGCATAATAAAGGTCCATATCACAAGTGGCAATATAAAGTGACGTTCTTTTGCATTAAGATTTTGTGCATCCAACCATAAAAGCGCATGACAACCTCTGCTTCCCTATGCGAAGGGCCTATCTTTTACTTTTATCTTCTACCCTTATGAAAGAGTCATGGTGATCTTCACCTTTCCTTTTTACATTTTATCCTTTGGAAAGCACATTGTGTTGGAAAGATCCTGATATATATATCCAATTGGATGTAAGTTATCATGAACTATTATTGTTGACATTACCCCTAAGGTAAAAGGTTGGGAGGCGAATCTATAAGCCCCTATCTTTCTCTGTGTCCGACTAAAACTTTGAACCATTAAATATCACATGAGTGTTAGCAATTGTGAAAGATTAAATGATAGTTGTGTATGTGGAGTTTGCTAAATCAAAGCTCTGACATAGACCCTTCCTGAAAATAAGATGAATTGCAATTGTTTGATGACTGAGAATATAGTTTGTTAGTTTCAAGAAAGTTTATGATCTATGCTTTAACATGTGAATAGCTTGTTACTTGATCATGAAAAGTTTTATCAAAATGAGCTACTATTATGATATATAATGATGCTAGAAAAAGTGATTGGAACTATCATTGATGGAACTTATGCACTTGCTAGCATTCACACTTCATAAATTATTTCTTTTATCATTTCCCTACTCGAGGACGAGCAGGAATTAAGCTTGGGGATGCTGATACGTCTCCAACGTATCTATAATTTACGAAGCATTCATGCTATTACATTATCAACCCTGGATGTTTTATATGCATTTATATGCTACTTTAAATGATTTTTGGGACTAACCTATTAACCTAGTGCCCAGTGCCAGTTTCTGTTTTTTCCTTGTTTTTGAGTTCTACAGAAAAGGAATACCAAACGGAGTCCAATTGACGTGCCAATATTTGACAATTTTATGGACCAAAAGAAGACCCCGGAGTAAAAGAGTTGGGCCAGAAGAGTCCCGGGCCGTCCACGAGGGTGCCCCCCAGGCGCGTGGGCCTGCCTCGTGGATGACTCGAGCACCTCCTTGGTGGGAGGCTGACTTGTGGGCCTACTAAGTTGACGGGGATGAAGGGCTTTGTCAACTTAGTCAATATGAACGATTCTAGCTCCAGTGACCATACGATGTCCATCCAACGGCCGTAGTGCTTCTTCAACCTCTCGTCTTCTTGCTCCAGCCGCCCAAAGCAGTGCCGGTCGTGCCACATGCTCCTGCCTCCCATGGCCGGATGTGCTGTCGCGGAGGCCTCACCGCCCCCTACTATTCCCACCGATGGCCAGGACCTGCGGCGACAGCAGCCTCACACTGCAGCCGAACCAGTGAACCCTCCTACTCCTCTCCGCGTGAGCTTCCACTACCGCGTTTTCCCTGGCTCCGCGTCGTCCCCTTCCTAGGCCTCACCGTCATCCACCGCTGTGGTACTCTCCACGCGGCGTGGTCAATGTGGTCAAGGAACGACTTCCATCATAAGAGTACTGTACGTGGAGAGGCTGACAACTGGGTCCACTGCCACAGCCTAGTTTTTTTGTGATTTGCCAAGTAAGTCGCTTTGTCAGGCTTGTTGGGCTGCGAATCTTTCAAAACAAGGAGAGCTTTCATTCGGCCGGCCGAGAAAATGGCCCATCAGTAATGAGAAATGGATTGTACATTTTTAAAACACATCAAACCGGCAACTAGTTTCAAATATCTTTTTTTTTCATTTTGAGATTTTAAATTACATTAATTTTTATGCATGGAGAATTTGTTGGATTTTATATTGATATACATTTATTTTTAAAATCAGTTTGAATGTGAGTCAAAATTTCGGGATTAAAAACAGTTCGGACCGCACCGAAATATGCAAAATTTCGTATAATTTTTTAACCGTGGCCACAATATGGGTTTTAATGCTAACAAAAAGAATATGGGCTCCAAAAAAACCTTAAGAATTAGCAAATGGGCTGTAAATTATTAGAAATAATGGCAGATGGGCTGTATGCCGTTTTCCACAGATTTGAGGCTTTCCTAAAAAAGGTTGACGCACAAGCAGTGACTGTTGGATGTCCATCGAATGGCCGTCGTGCTTCTTCAATCTCTGCTCTTCCTGCTCCAGCCGCTCAAACAAGCGCCGGCAGGACTGCCTGCTCCCTCCTCCCCGCGACCGGCTGTGCTGCCGCATAGGCCTCACCGCCCCATCGTACTCCCATCGCTAGCCTAGCCATCCCTCTACTCACCCACACCTGCTGTTATTCTCCGGCGACGACAGACGAACCAGTAAACCCTCGTATAGTCGTACTCCCCTCCGTGTGGGAAACAACTGTCGAGTCTTCCCTGCCTCTGTGTCGTTCCCTTCTTAGGTCTCGCCGTCGTCCACCGCCCTGGTGCTCTCGGCGCGACCTGGTCAACATGGTCAACGACCGACATGCATCTGAAGTGGACTGTACGTGGAGAGGCCGACAGCTGGGTCCACGGCCGCACGCAAGGAAATGCCTCCTTGTTACGCGCAAAATAATGATTCCTCCACCTGACATCAGGGACCCACCGAAAGGGCCTCTGTATTTCGCGAAAAAACGTTACTGTCGCTGACAGCTCGGACCCACCAGCTATATCTTCGCACGCAAGGAAGTGCCTCCTTATTACGCACAAAAAATGAATACTCCCCCTGTTAGCTGGGACCCAGTATAATGGCAGGCTAGCTTGTGGGCCTACTAAGTTGATGGGGACGGAGGGCTTTGTCAACTTAGTCAATATGCACAATTTTAGCTCTAGTGACTGTACGATGTCCATCCAACGGCCGTAGTGCTTCTTCAACCTCTGATCTTCTTGCTCCAGCCGCCCAAACCAGCGCTAGTCGTGCCTCGTGCTCCTGCCTCCCGTGGCCGGCTATGATGTGGCGGAGGCCTCACCGCCCCCTACTATCCCCACCGCTGGCCAGGCCATCCCTCTACTCACCCACACCCCCTGTTATTTTGCGGCGATGGCAGCCTCACACCATAGCGAACCAGTGAACCCTCATACTCCTATATGTGTGGGCATCCACTGCTGCGTCTTCCTTGGCTCCACGTCGTCCCCTTCCTAGGCCGCACCGTCGTCCACCGCCCTGGTGCTCTCAGCGTGGCGTGGTCAACATGGTCAAGGAACGGCTTTCATCGGACATGGATTGTACGTGGAGAGGCTGACAGCTGGGTCCACGGCCGCAGCAAGGAAGTGCCTCCTTATTACGTGCAAAATAATTATTCCTCCACCTGACAGCAGGGACCCACCGGACGGGCCACCATATTTCGCGAAAAAAACATTTGCCCATGACTGCTGGGACCCACCAGCTACATCTTCGCACGCAAGGAAGTGTGTCCGGGCAAAAAAAACGATTCGCCCCCCTGACTGCTGGGACCCACCAGCTACATCTTCGCATGCAAGGAAGTGCCTGACAGTCGGGACCCACCTGGTCGAAGCGTAAGTAGCGTTGTCATTCTGGTCGTGAACGTGTACGTACATATATACTGGTGGATGTATAGGCGCGCACGTGTCGTTGTAGAGGAGCGTACGTGTTGTAGTAGAGGCGCGCACGTAGCATGTACACGTACGTACAGCGGCCAGGGTGCAAGAAAGAAAATATGGCCACGTATGTGTACATATGGGTGGAGTCTCGAACGCCTACTCGCGCATACATACGGCCAGGGCTCGTGTACATGGGTGGGTTGGAACAGAGAAACATCGCCATCGTCTTGTTCATGGGGAGGCAACGAAATGCGTCGTGTTCATGAGGAGGCAATGGAATGTGTCGTATTCATCGAGAGGCAACGGAACGCGTGGGAGCCAACCAGCTGGGTCGGAACGGAATGCGTGGTCATGTTCATCGTGAGGGCTTGGACGGAACAAGTGATGGAACCGAGGCCTGGCGTACCGCACAACAAAACGAACCTCCTACATTCGGAACGGGGTCCTATTGATCGGGAGGGGTCTGGCGTACCGCAAAACGGAGGAAACGGACCTCCTACGGTCGAAACGGGGGTCCTGTTGATCGGGAGGGGTGTGGCGTACCGCAAAACGGACGAAACGGACCTCCTACGGCCGAAACGGGGGTCCTGTTGATCGGGAGGGGTGTGGCGTACCACAAAACGGACGAAACGGACCTCCTACGGTCGAAACGGGGGTCCTGTTCATTGGGAAGGGTGTGGCGTACCGCAAAACAGGCTACCGTCGACCTCCTCCAGCCTCCACGGGCTCCTGTTCATCCAGCCTCCACCGCGCGCTACTCCATCCGCTACTGTTCAACCACCCCTCCACCGTCTACTGTTCATCCAGCCCTCCACACCACGGGGTCCTATTCAACCACCCCTCCACGGGCACCCCTCCACAGTCTACTGTTCATCCAGCCCTCCACCACACCACGGGGTCCTGTTCATCCAAAGGCAACGCCACCGCTCACTGTTCATCCACGCCCCCCCCCCGCGCAACACTCACTGTTCATCCCAGAGGCAGCATCGATCGGGTTCAGTTAGCAGCAGTAGCGAAGGAATTGCTCGATCGGGTTCAGTTAACAGCCATCGATCGATCGCTCGGGGTCAATAACGCGTAGCCTGCAGTGCAATCACTCAGGTTCAGTTAGAGCCCAACGCCTCGCTCGGGTTCAGTTAGAGCCAACGCCTCGCACACACGCGCGCACGTGTACGAGAGAAATGCGCATCGCTCGGCCCCCGACCTCCCACCGTAACCGGGAACTCCCCGAAATTTTCCTCGCCCTCGCTTCTACCACGGTTTTTTCCGTCATGGACGGCCCAAAGAATGTCATGCAGCTGCGTCTCCGGCCGCCCATCAACACTACTAGCAACCCACAGGTACCAATCCCAGACTTGGAGACAAGAATTGGATACAAGAGATGAACTAGGGTTTGAGAGGACATGGTGCTGGTGAAGATGTTGATCGAGATTGACCCCCTCCCAATGAGAGGATCGTTGGTGATGACGATGGTGATGATTTCCCCTCCCAGAGGGATGTTTCCCTGGCAGAACAGCTTTGCCAGAGCCCTAGATTGGTTCTGCCAAGGTTCCTCCTCGTGGCGGCGGAGACTCGTCCCGAAAGCTTGCTTATGATTTTTTTCCTCAACGAAGGACTCCATATAGTAGAAGATGGGCATCGGAGGGCCACCAGGGGGCCCTCGAGGCAGGGGCGCACCCAGGGGGGTTGGGCGCGCCCCCACCCTCGTGGCTAGGGTGTGGCCCCCTCTAGAAGTTCTTGCGCTCATTATTTTTTATATATTCTGAAAATGACTTCCGTGAAGTTTCAGGACTTTTGGAGCTGTGCATAATAGGTCTCTAATATTTGCTCCCTTTCCAGCCCAAAATCCCAGCTGCCGGCATTCTCCCTCTTTATGTAAACCTTGTAAAATAAGAGAGAATAGGCATAAGTATTGTGACATAATGTGTAATAACATCCCATAATGCAATAAATATCGATATAAAAGCATGATGCAAAATGGATGTATTAGAGAGCAGCGAGACAGAGTGGGGAGTGGGGGCAGCACCAGCACCGACCGGTCTTTTGACCGGTCCATCAAACAGAGGCATACGGCGCCGTCAAACACTGTCTAACAGCTGTCGAGACGGCCGACGGTGCCACGTACGCAAAAAAAGGGGCCCACCTGTCATAAATAAGCTTAACTGACCCCAATCCGCCGACCAATGCTTTCTGCAAAAAGATTACGAAAGACATGGTGTTTTCTGCAAAACAATTGTAGTGGTTTCCGCAAACCTTGCCTTCAAAGTGGTAGTTTTGTGCAATTTACTCGGAAAATGAAGACCTCAAGTCAATAAGTGTTCACCCCAACTTTTTCGATATCATTAAGGAACCTTTTGCTACAAATGAATTTCTTGATTTCTTGCCCAGGAGTTTGATCATTAACAAAAAAAAGAGAACCTCCTAGGGGTTATGTGTGTTCAATTGAAGAATACCTATATCTGTTCTTGTTTTTATGCCTAGCTAGGGGCATTAAACAATAGTGCTCGTTGGGAGGCAACCCAATTTTATTTTTGTTCTTTACTTTTTGTTCTTGTTTAGTAATAAATAATTCATCTAGCTTCTGTTATGATTGTGTTTTTTATGTTTTAATTAGTGTTTGTTCCAAGTAAAGCCTTCAGGATCTTCTTGGGTGATTGTTGTTTGATCTTGCTGATAAAAACAGAAAGTTGCACTCACGAAAATAATTTTCATTTTTTTACCAGAGAGCAATAAAATACCAATTCCAACTACAGTAGGTCAATATACAAATTATTGTGGTCTTCCTAATATTTTAGTATTTTTGGAGTTACATAAGTATTCTAAAGTTGCGATTGCTACAGACTGTTCTGTTTTTGACAGATTCTGTTTTTTTTGCGTGTTGTTTGCTTTTTTTAATGCATCTATGGCTAGTATCGGGGGGTATGAACCATAGAGAAGTTGGAATACAGTAGGTTTAACACCAATATAAATAAACAATGAGTTCATTACATTACCTTAAAGTGGTGGTTTATTTTCTTATACTAACGGAGCTCATGAGATTTTCTGTTTAAGTTTTATGTTGTGAAGTTTTCAAGTTTTTGGGTAAAGATTTGATGGATTTTGGAATAAGGAGTGGAAAGAGCCTAAGATTGGGGATGCCTAAGGCACCCCAAGGTAAAATTCAAGGACAACCAAAAGCCTAAGCTTGTGGATGCCCCGGAAGGCATCCCCTCTTTCATCCTCATCTATCAGTAACTTTACTTGAGGCTATATTTTTATTCACCACATGATATGTGTTTTGCTTGGAGCGTCTTGTATGATTTGATTCTTTGCTTTTTATTTTACCACAACCATTCTTGTTGTACACACCTTTTGGGAGAGACACGCGTGAATCGAAATTTATTAGAATACTCTATGTGCTTCACTTATATCTTTTGAGCTTGATAATTTTGCTCTAGTGCTTCACTTTTATATTTTTAGAGCATGGTGGTGGTTTTATTTTATAGAAATTATTGATCTCTCATGCTTAACTTATATTATTTTGAGAGTCTTTTAGAATAGCATGGTAATTTTCTTTGGCTATAAAATTAGTCCTAATATGATGGGCATCCAAGATGGGTATAATAAAAACTTTCATATAAAGTGCATTCAATACTATGAGAAGCTTGATTCCTTATGATTGTTTTGAGATATGAAGATGGTGACATTAGATTCATGCTAGTTGACTAGTTGTGAATTTGAGAGATACTTGTGTTAAAGTTTGTGATTCACGTAGCATGCACGTATGGTGAACCGTTATGTGATGAAGTCGAAGCATGATTTATTTTTTGATTGTCAATCTTATAAGTGGCGGTCGGGGACAAGGGATGGTCTTTTCCTACCAATATATCCCCCTAGGAGCATGCGCGTAGTACTTCGTTTCGATAACTAATAGACTTTTGCAATAAGTATGTGAGTTCTTTATGACTAATGTTGAGTCCATGGATTATACACACTCTCACCCTTCCACCATTGCTAGCCGCTCTAGTACCACGCAACTTACGCCGGTACCATAAACCCACCATTTACTTTCCTCAAAACAGCCACAATACCTACCGATTATGGCATTTCCATAGCCATTCTGAGATATATTGCCATGCAAATTTCCACCATTCCGTTTATTATGACACGCTTCATCATTGTCATATTGCTTAGCATGATCATGTAGTTGACATCGTGTTTGTGGCAAAGCCACCGTTCATAATTTTTCATCCATGTCACTCTTGAATCATTGCACATCCTGGTACACCGCCGGAGGTTTTCACATAGAGTCATATTTTGTTCTAAGTATCGAGTTGTAATTCTTGAGCTGTAAGTAAATAAAAGTGTGATGATCGTCATTATTAGAGCATTGTCCCATGTGAGGAAAGGATGATGGAGACTATGATTCCCCCACAAGTCGGGATGAGACTCTGGACGAAAAATAAAAAAAAAGAGGCAAAAAGAGAGAAAAGGCCCAAATAAAAAAATGAGAGAAAAAGAGAGAAGGGACAATGCTACTATCCTTTTTCCACACGTGTGCTTCAAAGTAGCACCATGATCTTCATGATAAAGAGTCTCCTATTTTGTCACTTCCATATACTAGTGGGAATTTTTCATTATAGAACTTGACTTGTATATTCCAATGATGGGCTTCTTCAAAATGCCCTAGGTCTTCGTGAGCAAGCATGTTGGATGGACACCCACTTAGTTTCTTTTTGAGCTTTCATACACTTATAGATCTAGTGCATCTGTTGCATGACAATCCCTACTCACTCACATTGATATCTATTGATGGGCATCTCCATAGCCCGTTGATACGCCTAGTTGATGTGAGGCTATCTTCTCCTTTTTGTCTTCTCCACAACCACCATTCTATTCCACCTATAGTGCTATGCCCATGGCTCACGCTCATGTATTGCGTGAGGATTGAAAAAGTTTGAGAACATCAAAAGTATGAAACAATTGCTTGGCTTGTCATCGGGTTTGTGCATGATTTAAATATTTTGTGTGATGAAGATAGAGCATAGCCAGACTATATGATTTTGTTGGGATAGCTTTCTGTGTCCATGTTATTTTGAGAAGACATGATTACTTTGTTAGTATGCTTGAAGTATTATTATTTTTATGTCAATATAAAACTTTTTCTTTGAATCTTTTGGATCTGAACATTCATGCCACAATAAAGAAAATTACATTGATAATTATGCTAGGTAGCATTCTGTCACGCCCTCGATGCGGCTATATCTCCCACGTGTCGAAGCACGACTTAGAGGCATAACCGCATTGAAAGCAATGTCGCAAGTGAGGTAATCTTCGCAAACAACCCATGTAATATAATAAGGGAAAAGAGATACATAGTTGGCTTACAATCGCCACTTCACACAATTACATGAATAAAGCATTACATCATCCAAATACAGTCAAGGTCCGACTACGGAACCAAAATAAAAGAAGAACCCCAAATGCGACAAGGTCCCCGATCGACCCCAACTGGGCTCCACTACTGATCAACTAGAACGAAACAACACAAAGGACAAGATCTTCATCGAGCTCCTCCTGAGCTTGGTCGCGTCAACTGCACGGACTCATCGGCACCTGCAAGCTGGTTTTGGAAGTATCTGTGAGCCACGGGGACTCAGCAATCTCGCACCCTCGCGATCAAGACTATTTAAGCTTATGGGTAAGGCAAGGTAAAAATGTGGAGCTGCGGCAAGCGACTAGCATATATGGTGGCTAACCTATTCGCAAAAGAGAGCGAGAAGAGATAGCAAAGCACGATCGAGAAACTATGATCAAGAAGTGATCCTAGAACAACCTACGTCAAGCATAACTCCAACACCGTGTTCACTTCCCGGACTCCGCCGGAATGAGACCATCACGCTTACACACGCGGTTGATGCATTTTAGTTAAGGTCAACTTCAGGTTTTCTACAACCGGACATTAACAAATTCCCATCTGCCCATAACCGCGGGCACGGCTTTCAAAAGTTCAAATCCCTGCAGGGGTGTCCCAACTTAGCCCATCACAAGCTCTCATGGTCAACGAAGGATATTCCTTCTAGCGGGAAGACCCGATCAGACTCGGAATCCCGGTTTCAAGACATTTCGACAATGGTAAAACAAGAGCAGCAAAGCCGCCCGATGCGCCGACATCCTGATGGGAGCTGCACATATCTCGTTCTCAGGGAAACACCGGATGAGACATCCTACGAGTAAAACCAACCCTCAAGTTTCCCCGAGGTGGCCCCGCAGTCTACTCAGTTC
>NC_041382.1:432828700-432955289 GCF_002162155.2 Triticum dicoccoides
GGGGGTTAAAATAAAGATGACCCTTGGGCTGGCCTATCCTAAGGAAAAAAGAGGCTAGGTGGCGAATGGTAAAACCAAGGTTGGGCCTTGCTGGAGGAGTTTTATTCAAAGCGAACTGTCAAGGCGTTCCCATTATACCCAACCGCGTAAGGAACGCAAAATCCGGGAACATAACACCGATATGACGGAAACTAGGGCGGCAAGAGTGGAACAAAACACCAGGCATAAGGCCGAGCCTTCCACCCTTTACCAAGTATATAGATGCATTAATTAAATAAAAGATATTGTGATATCCCAACAAGTAAACATGTTCCAACAAGGAACAACATCTCCATGTTCCAACAAGGAACAAACTTCAATCTTCACCTGCAACTAACAACGCTATAAGAGGGGCTGAGCAAAGCGGTAAAATAGCCAAACAACGGTTTGCTAGGACAAGGTGGGTTAGAGGCTTGGTTCAATAATATAGGAGGCATGATAAGCAAGTGGTAGGCATCGCATCATAGACATAGCAAATGAGCGAGCATCTAGCAAAGCAAAGATAGAAGTGATTTCGAGGGTATGCTCATCTTGCTTGAAATCCCGCAAGGAAGAAGAACGAGTCCATGAAGAAGACAAACGGGCGTAGACGAACGGGTCCTCACAAACACGACGTTATCGAAACTAACCCGAAGAAGCAAACACCAGAAAGAAAGCACACAACATAGTAAACAAACCACACATGAACATGGTATGATATGCGAGATGCGGTATGCGATGCATATATATGATTTGACAAGGAATGATTGGACCTGGACTCAACTTGGAAATCCAAGTATGCCACTGGAAAGGTGAGATGATTTCGCTTGAAAACGATATAAAGAACGCCGGAATCGGAGACATGGTTTGGAAATGGCAAGCAATTCAAATATGGCACCGGTCTGCGATATACAGCAAGTAGCCATCTAAATGCAACAAGATGAACATGCTACAGCACTCAAACATGGCAACAAAATACATGGCAAGAATCCATTCATGATGCTTAACAAAAGATGAACACCGAGCTACGGCCAATTCATCCATTAACAGGTTCAAACAAGCATGGCAAAAATGCAATTGGTAAACAGATCTCAGACTTAGTGAAATTAACACTTGTCTGGAATTTCAGATCAGGTAGCACACTTGGGAGCATGAAAAATATATGCTACAGGGCCTGAACATGGCAAAGTAAATCATGGCATGGAGCTACTCAAAGAGATTAACAAAAGTCCCTTAGTGACCTTGAGCCAAAAGGGATCAGAAAATGCATTTGCAAGCATGTGAACATGGCAAAAACATAATCAACTCACAGACTTAGTGAAAAACTGGAGCATGCAAAACAGATATCAAGTAGGCATGTTTACGACCTCGATGCACTCACTACAGAGCATGTCATGACAAACTAAGCATACAACCATCGAGAAAACATAATATACAAGCTATACATGGCAAGAACAATAACATAGCATGCACGGATCAACAACAACATCCTTGGCAAAATCGCTAACAAGTAGACAATCTGCCCAGATTCACGAAATGACAAAAGTAGAGCTTGATTGACTCAAGCTAGGGTGCTCCATAATTGCAAACAAAGACATGGATGGATAGAGCACTACAAGATTAACAAATCATGCTTACTGGTCATCCTCAAAAGAGGCACGGATCACTAGAAAATAACAAGAACATATGGCATATTGATAAAAAAACAGATCAAAGACTTAGTGGAATTGCTAAGTCCCTGAAATCAGCATTAACGAATGTACCACTTTGCAAGCTTGTGCTAGTCACCACAGATATCCCAAAAATACATGGATAGAACCTCTGGAAAGATGGTGTTGCATATAACAAAACACATGTAGAGCTCAGGGGCATATCATGCACACATAATTCATGGCAAAAATGACAAATAGCTATTTGGAGTAGCAAATCTGACAATTATCCCAAATAGCACTCTTCCAACAGCATTCCGGGCATCAAGATGAACTCAAATGAAAATGATGCAATGAGACGAAATGATGTGCTCTCTGAGTCGAACATTTTGATATGCTATTGTAGGATCTAGAAGTAGATGTGTCTAGAGGGGGGTGATTAGACATTTAGTGCTAAAGTTGCAATTTTTAGGCCTTTTTGGTTTGAGTGGAGTTTTAGGCACAATTTCAACATATCAAGCAAGCATGCAAAGAGTATATGAGCAGCGGAATGTAAAGCATGCAACTTGCAAGAATGTAAGGGGAAGGGTTTGGAGAATTCAAACGCAATTGGAGACACGGATGTTTTTCCCGTGGTTCGGATAGGTGGTGCTATCCTACATCCACGTTGATGGAGACTTCAACCCATGAAGGATAACGGTTGCGCGAGTCCATGGAGGGCTCCACCCACGAAGGGTAATGGTTGCGCGAGTCCACGGAGGGCTCCACCCACGAAGGGTCCACGAAGAAGCAACCACCCACGAAGGGTCCACGAAGAAGCAACCTTGTCTATCCCACCATGGCCATCGCCCACGAAGGACTTGCCTCACTAGCGGTAGATCTTCACGAAGTAGGCGATCTCCTTGCCCTTACAAACTCCTTGGTTCAACTCCACAATCTTGTCGGAGGCTCCCAAGTAACACCTAGCCAATCTAGGAGACACCACTCTCCAAGAAGTAACAAATGGTGTGTTGATGATGAACTCCTTGCTCTTGTGCTTCAAATGATAGTCTCCCCAACACTCAACTCTCTCTCATAGGATTTCGATTTTGTGGAAAGAAGATTTGAGTGGAAAGCAACTTGGGGAAGGCTAGAGATCAAGATTCATATGGTAGGAATGGAATATCTTGGTCTCAACACATGAGTAGGTGGTTCTCTCTCAGAACATATGAGTTGGAATTGTGTATGTGTTCTGATGGCTCTCTCAACTAATGAAGAGGAGGTGGAGGGGTATATATAGCCTCCACACAAAATCCAACCGTTACACACAGTTTTCCAATCTCGGTGGGACCGAATCAACAAACTCGGTCGGACCGAAAAGGTAAACCTAGTGACCGTTAGAGATTTTCGGTGGGACTGACATGCAACTCGGTAGGACCGATATGGTTAGGGTTTGGGCATAACGTAATCTCGGTGAGACCGATTACACAAACTCGGTGAGACCGAGTTTGGTAATAAGCTAACCAGAGAGTTGGTCAGGTAAACTCGGTGGGACCGATTTGCTCTTTCAGTGAGACCGAAAAGTTACAAAAAGGAAACAAAGAGTTTACACTGCAATCTCGGTGGGACCGATTCACTCTTTCGGTGAGACCGAAAAGTTACGAAAGGGAAACAGAGAGTTTGCAATCCCATCTCGGTGAGACCGAGATCCCTATCGGTAGAACCGAATTGCTAGGGTTTGGCAGTGGCTTATGACAAGTGAAACTCGGTGGCGCCGGATAGAAAGAATCGGTAGGACCGAGTTTGGCTTAGGGTTTAGGTCATATGTGGATATGGGAAAGTAGTTGAGGGTTTTGGAGCATATCACTAAGCACATGAAGCAAGAGGCTCATTAAGCAACACCTCATCCCTCCTTGATAGTATTGGCTTTTCCTAAAGACTCAATGTGATCTTGGATCACTAAAATATAAAATGAAGAGTCTTGAGCTTGAAGCTTTAGCCAATCCTTTGTCCTTAGCATCTTGAAGGAGTTCCCACAACCTTTAGTCCATGCCACTCCACTGTTGAACTTATCTGAAACATGCTAGATAGAAATGTTAGTCCAACAAGAAATATGTTGTCATCAATTATCAAAACCACCTAGGGAGCACTTGTGCTTTCAGCTATATGCATGAATCGGAGCTATGGATGCAAAGTTACGACATGATGAACATGGGCATATGAAACATGGAAATTTCAGGGACTTAGTAGAAATTATACCCCGCGGAAAAAGTCAACGCGGCGCAGAGAACGAGGATGGCGGCGGATCTAGCCGGAACTTCGCCGGAGGAGGAGAGGACGGCGGCCAGAGAGGACGGCGGCCGGAGAGGACGGGGGGCGCCGGAGGAGAGATCCCGGCCGGATCCGTGCAGGGGCGAGGCGCGGCCGCCGGTGGCGCGGTGGTCGCGGCCGGGCACGGCTCCGGTGCGGAGGCAGGCTCGCCGGAGTTGCCCCGGTGATGCGGCTCGGTGGCGAGGTCGCGCATGGTGGCAGCGAGGCGGAGCCGGCGCTGTGGCGGTTGGATGCGGCGGCGCTGGGCGGAGGAGGCAAAGGCATCGGGCGGCGGCAGCGCACCGGGCCGGGGGGCCGAATCTGGGCCTCCCGGGCCCGCACGGGAGAGGCGGCGGGGCAGGCCAGGTGGCGGCGCGTGGTACGCTGGCGTCGGGGGCGGGGTGACGTGTCGCCTCCCGGTTGGTCGGGGCGACGTGGCGGTGGGATGGACGCGTCCGCCGGCGGGCGGACATGTCCGGCGGTGCGAAGAGAGGTGAGATCTAGGGTTTCATCCGAAATTTCGGGGAGATGCACATATTTATAGGTAGAGGGAGGTAGGAGAGTCCAAAAGAGGTGCGGTTTTTGGCCACGTGATCGTGATCGAATGACCGAGATGATGGAGGAGGTTTAGGTGGGTTTTGGGCCAAATTGGAAGGGTGTTGGGCTGCAACACACACGAGGCCTTTACGGTCCCTCAGTTAACCGTTGGAGTATCAAACCAAGTCCAAATGGTACGAAACTTGACAGGCGGTCTACGGGTAGTAAACCAAGGCCGCATGACAAGTCTCGGTCCAATCCGGAAATGTTTAACCCCCACACATGAAAGAAAGGTAGAAAGGACCACCGGAGGAGAACGGAGCGCCGGAATGCAAAACGGACAACGGGGAAAAGCTCGGATGCATGAGACGAACATGTATGCAATTGAAATGCGCATGATGACATGATATGCAATGCATGACATGCAAGCAATGACAAGGCAACAACAACGAATAACTAGAGGACACCTGGCACATCGGTCTCGGGGCTTTACACATTCCACATCAAAAATTCTGTTTTCATCATTTACCTACTCAAGGACGAGCAGGAATTAAGCTTGGGGATGCTTGATACGTCTCCAATGTATCTATAATTTTTGATTGTTCCATGCTATTATATTATCTGTTTTGGATGTTTAATGGGCTTTAATATGCTCTTCTATATTATTTTTGGGACTAACCTATTAACCGGAGGCCCAGTGCCAGTTTCTATTTTTTTGCCTATATTAGAGTTTCGCAAAAAAGGAATACCAAACGAAATCCAAATGGAATTAAACCTTCGCGATGATGTTTCTTGGACCGAAAGCAAACCAGAAGACTTGGAGTTGAAGACTAGAATGCCACGAGGCGGCCACGAGGCAAGAGGGCGCGCCCCCACCCTCGTGGGCCCCTCATAGCTCCACCGACATACTTCTTCCTGAAAGCACAAGTGCTCCCTGGGTGATTTTGGTAATTAATGTCAACATATCTCTTGTTGGACTAATGCTTTCATCTAGTATTGTCATGGTATTTCTCACGGGGGGCTTGCGAGTCGACAGATGCCACAAGGGCTTAGTGTGTGGGTAAGACTGCTGCTGATTGGCCCGGGAGCGGGTATGCGAGTAGCACGCGGTGGTTTACCCAGCTTCGAAGCTCTCCGTAGAGATAATACTCATACTGCTGCATGTCTGAATGTATCTATCTAGGGTGTACATCGGGCAGTACAAAGTGCTCCTGCAGCTGTATCTGGGATCAGTGCCCAGTGCATATGATCTGGTATATGCCTATTCGAGGAATGCTAGTGGCCGGCCATGTATGGCCATGGCTTGTGGCCGTGAGTGTGTGTGAGTGAGTCCATGTGTGTCTCTTCCCGGATGGATGGATGGATGCTCATATATATAGTGTGGCTGGCTTATCATCTAAGATAAGTGGTGGCATGGGCAAGGCATGGTGGGGTGTCATGCTTGTCCCCTGCGTCACTTCATAAATAGTGCCAGGGGACAAGTGACACTATACATGATGACTGAGATGACGCGTGAATAGTGCTCGAGTACATCCGTCTCGTCGGTGTCTTGTCGGTGTCGGGTCGGGCTGTAGTCGGCAGCCGGCTGGTTGGCGCAGTCGGCAGCCGGCTGGTTGGCGCAGTCGGCAGCCGGCTGGTTGGCGCAGTCGGCAGCCGGCAGGCAGATTGAGGGGCTTTGCTAGCCCCGATGTCTTGAAATATCGTCTTGCCGTCCTCGGGGTACCCGTGGTCGATTACTCCGACAAGTATGCTTCAGATAAGTTCAACAATGGAGTGGCATGCACTAGAGGATGTGGATCCCTTTCGAGATGATAAGGACAAAGGATTGGCTCAAGCTCAAAGCTCATGACTCTACATTTTCATTTTAGTGATCCAAGATCACATTGAGTCCATAGGAAAGCCAATACTATTAAGAGGGGATGAGGTGTTGCTTAATGAATTGCTTGCTCAAAGTGCTTAGTGATATGCTCCATAGCCCTCAACCACTTTCTCACATCCACATATGTCCCAAACCCAAAGTCAAACTTGGCCCTACTAAAATTTTCTATCCGGCGCCACCGAGTTTTCTTGACATAGCCACTGTCAGAAACCCTAATCAATTCGGTCTCACTGATGGGATCTCGGTCTCACCGAGATGGGCTTGCAAACTCTTTGTTGCCTATTGCATTAATTTCGGTTCCACCAAAATATGAAATCGGTCCCACCGAGTTTTCTTGGCCAACTCTCTGTTTAGCTTATTACCAAAATCGGTCCCGCCGAGTTTGTGTAATCGGTCCAACCGATATGAGGCTTTACCCTAACCCTAGCACATCGGTCCCACCGAGTTGATCATGTCGGTCCCACCGAAATGCCTAAAGGTCACATTATGAACCAAATCGATCCGACCGAGTTTTATGATTCGGTCCCACCGAGTTTGGTGATTTGTGTGTAATGGTTAGATTTTTGTGGAGGCTATATATACCCCTCCACCCACTCTTCATTCGTGGAGAGAGCCATCAGAATATGCCTACACTTCCAACATACATTTTCTGAGAGAGAACCACCTACACTTGCGTTGAGGTCAATATATTCCATTCCAACCACATAAATCTTGACCTCTAGCCTTTCCCAAGTTGCTTTCCACTCAAATCATCTTTCTACCAAATCCAATCCCATGAGAGAGAGCTGAGTGTTGGGGAGACTATCATTTGAAGCACAAGAGCAAGGAGTTCATCATCAACACACCATCTATTACCTTTTGGAGAGTGGTGTCTCCTAGATTGGTTACGTGTCACTTGGGAGCCTCCGTCAAGATTGCGGAGTTGAACAAAGGAGTTTTTATGGGCAAGGAGATCGCCTACTTCATGAAGATCTACCCTAATGAGGCAAGTCCTTCATGGGCGATGGCCATGGTGGGATAGACAAGGTTGCTTCTTCGTGGACCCTTCGTGGGTGGAGCCCTCCGTGGACTCACACAACCGTTACCCTTCGTGGGTTGAAGTCTCCATCAACGTGGATGTACGATAGCACCACCTATCGGAACCACGCCAAAAATCTATGTGTCTCCAATTGCGTTTGCACACTCCAATCCCACCCCTCTACATTCTTGCAACTTGCATGATTTACTTTCCGCTGCTCATATACTCTTGTCATGCTTGCTTGATATGTATTGTGAATGTTTGAACTTGTGCTAAAACTCCACTTCAACTTAAAGAATTTAAAAACTGCAACTTTTCTTGCTAAGAGTCTATTCACCCCCCTCTAGACACCTCTTCTCGATCCTTTCAATTGGTATCAGAGCCTTGGTCTCCATTGCTTTGGTTTAAACACCTTTGGAGGAAGATGGATGAGTCTACGTTGGGGAGTCTTAGATGTAGAGTGCCTACTCTTGATGGAGAGTATTTTCATGAATGGAAAAATGAGATGCTTGAGATTTTCAATGAATATCATTTGACCAAGTACATTACTACTCCTTGTGCTCGCATTGTTGATCCCTTGCATCCCACACCCTATGAGGATCTTGACATGATTCACAATCTTAGAACTATCAATCTTATTGTGAAAGGATTGCCTAAAAATTTGATTGCTAGCTTACCTACTCTTGATTGTGCCTACACCATATGGAGATTCCTTGAGGAACGATTTCCAAACTATTCCTTGAAAAACTTAGATGAGATTCTTCATAAGTCTATTGCCTTGAGTAAAATGAGTTCCAATGATCCCAAATTTGGTGATTGTTTATTTGAGCTTACAAATCTTACGAGTGCCAAAGGTGATGTTGGAATCATTAGCAATATCATTTCCGAAGTCATTAGAATTCATAGAGATGAACATTGTTACAGTCATACTTCTAATGAATCACTCTCTCTAGGAATTGATCCACCACATGACGATGTTGAACATGGATGCTATGATGAGGATGATGATAGTGACTATGATCTTGATGATGCGATGAGACACTTTGGTATTATGGCTAATCTTCGTGGCTACATGGCTGGAGGAAAGGAATGGGTCCTTGATAGCGGATGTACTGATCATATGACCACAGACAATGATATGCTTCGTGAGCTTGCTGAAAACAACGTCCCTCAAAAGTATGTCACTTTCAGTGATAACTCCAAGGGTAAGGTGGTTGGCCTTGGTAAGGTGGCCATCTCACATGATAGCTCCATACAAAATGTTATGCTCGTTGAATCTCTTGGCTACAATTTACTTTTCGTATCTAGACTTGCTGACTTTGGTTTCAATGTCCTATTTACTGAAGTAGATTACCAAGTGTTTCGTAGAAATAATCATAAAATGGTCTTTACCAGTACACATAGAGGTGATCTTTACATTGTTGATTTCACTAAAAAGGCTCAACCTAGAACTTGCCAAATTGCTAAATCCTTGAAAGGTTGGTTGTGGCATAGAAGGTTAGGTCATGTGGGCATGCGAAATCTTGATAAGCTTATTAAAGCTGATCATATCTTTGGAGTAAAAGATGTTATATTTGACAAGGATAGACTTTGTAGTGCTTGTCAAGCAGGAAAACAAGTTGGAGGAAGCCACCCCGTGAAGAACATTATGACCACGAGAAGACCGCTCGAGCTACTTCATATGCATCTCTTTGGTCCCAATGCCTACAAGAGTCTCAGTGGTAACTCATTTGGTCTAGTTATAGTTGATGATTTTTCAAGATTTACGTGGGTTTTCTTTCTTGATGATAAGTCACAGGTCCAAAAGATCTTCAAGAACTTCTCTAGGAAGGCCCAAAATCAATTTGAAGTGAAGATCAAGAAGGTTCGCAGCGACAACAGAACGGAGTTCAAGAACGCAAATGTGGATACCTTTCTTGACGAAGAAGGGATTTCTCATGAGTTCTCGGCTACGTACACGCCTCAACGAAATGGAGTTGTTGAGAGGAAGAACCAGACTCTTATTGAGATGGCGAGGACGATGCTTCATGAGTACAAGACTCCAAAGCACATTTGGGCGGAAGCCGTTGAGACAGCTTGTATGCAACAAATCACTTGTATCATTACAAGCTACTCGGCAAGATGGCATACGAGATCCTCACCGATAACAAAACCCAAGTTGGATACTTTCAAGTATTTGGCTCAAAGTGTTACATTCTTGACAAGCATCGTCATTCTAAATTTGCTCCTAAATCTCACGAAGGTTTCCTACTTGGTTATGGCTCAAACTCTCATACTTACTGTGTCTACAAAAATTTCACCCGAAAGGTTGAAGAGACGGTAGATGTGAAGTTTGATGAATCTAGCGGCTCGCAAGTAGAGAAATTGCCAATTGATGTAGGAGATAAAGACCCTTCGGAAGAAATCCAAGACTTGTCTATTGGAAAGATTCGTCCAACGGAGGTGAAGGAGAGTACCTCGTCCATCCAAGTAGAGGCTTCCACCTCACGACAAGGTGAACCAAGAGTTGACATGGAAGCATCCACAAGTGGGACACACCAAGATGAAGAAAACGAGGAAGTACACCAAGATGAACCTCATCAACCTCCTTCTCCACCACGACAAGGAAATGACAACGTCAACAATGAAGAAGGACGAGATGATGAAGAAGATGTTCCACCTCAAACAAAACAAAAGCTCTCACGAGTTCGAGCAAGAGTCGCTAGAGACCATCCCGTCGAGCAAATCTACAATGGTATCCAAACCAGGAGAATCACTCGCTCTAAATCTCGTTTGGCTAATTTTTGTGAACATTACTCAGTCATCTCTAGTATTGAACCTATGAAGGTTGAAGAAGCATTGGAAGATACAGATTGGATAAACGCCATGCATGATGAGCTACACAACTTTGAGAGAAATCAAGTGTGGACATTGGTCGAGAAGCTCGACAACAACCACAACATCATTGGTACCAAATGGGTGTTTCGCAACAAGCAAGACGAAGATGGTTAAGTCGTCTGCAACGAAGCTCGTCTCGTCGCCCAAGGCTACACTCAAGTCGAAGGTATGGACTACGGTGAGACATATGCCCCCGTTGCTAGACTTGAGTCCATCCGCATCTTGCTTGCCTATGCTAATCACCATGATATCACTTTATACCAAATGGACATTAAAAGTGCTTTTCTAAATGCTGAAATTGAGGAGGAAGTTTATGTTAAACAACCTCCTGGCTTTGTCAACCCTAAGAAACCCAATCATGTTTACAAACTTCACAAAGCTCTTTATGGTCTTAAACAAGCTCCTAGAGCGTGGTATAAATGCTTGACCAAGTTCCTTATTGAGAAAGTCTCTGAGGTTGGAAAGATAGATTCTACTCTTTTTACTAAAAGGGTGAATGGTGAATTATTTGTATGCCAAATTTATGTTGATGATATCATATTTGGTTCGACTAACCCTCATTTTAGTGAAAAGTTTGGGAAGCTAATGTCGGAGAAGTTTGAGATGTCTATGATGAGTGAACTCAAGTTCTTTCTTGGTTTGCAAATCAAGCAAACTAAGGAAGGCACCTTTGTTTCTCAAACAAAGTACACCAAAGGACTTATTCAAGAAGTTCAACATGCAAGAAAGCAAAGGTATGAAAACTCCCATGCCTACTAGTGGACATCTTGATTTGACTAAGGATGGTAAACCGGTTGATCAAAAGGTTTATCGCTCTATGATTGGTTCATTGTTATATCTATGTGCCTCTCATCCTGATATTATGCTAAGTGTGTGCATGTGTGCACGATATCAAGCGCCCCCCAAAGAATGTCATCTTAAGGTTGTGAAAAGGATAGTGAGATACTTAATACATACACCAAATTTTGGCATTTGGTATCCTAAGAGGTCCTCTTTTGATCTTGTTGGCTATTCCGATTCGGACTATGCTGGAGACAAGGTTGATAGAAAGTCCACTTCGGGTACTTGTCAATTTCTTGGTAGATCTCTTGTACCTTGGTCCTCCAAGAAACAGAACTCGGTATCCTTATCCGCCGCTGAAGCGGAATACATTGCCGCCGGTTCATGTTGTGCTCAATTACTTTGGATGACCCAAACTCTTAAAGATTATGGGATCAATGTGAAACATGTTCCATTACTTTGTGGCAATGAAAGTTATATTTAATATTGCTCACAACCCCGTGCAACATTCCCAAACTAAGCATATTGAAGTTCGTCATCATTTCATTCGAGATCATGTTGCTAAAGGGGACATTGATCTTAAGCATGTTCGTATCGATAAGCAATTGGCGGATATATTCACCAAACTGCTTGATGAGAAAGTCTTTTGCCGTTTGAGAGGCGAATTGAACATCATTGATGCTTCAAAGTTGGAATAGGAACTCCATTTGGATACATGCAAGGCATGAATCTATGACTAATCGTTGATATTTCTCTTATGATGATATTCATATGTCTTGTATATTTGCACCCTTGCATGTTACCTAACCCTTGTAGGTACTTGGATGAATCTAAATCCATGAGATTGTAACTCACTCACATCTTGAGAAATCTCTACATTACCAAGTCTCTACACAATGGTGGTTGAAGACAAGGAAGCATGAAACCCTTCAACATATACTTTGACAAATTTCATTTGGTATCAAATTTCATGATTGTCATTTTGGATACACAAGTGCTCTTCCTTGCAAGACTAACCCATGTAGGTAGATGAACTCACTTAAAAGTGGTGCTCCCGACTACATCAACCTTGATCAACTCACACAAGTTTAACTACATGATCAAGATCAACACCACCACCCAAGGTATGTCGTTCCATCTTAGAGAAGCTTTACCCCAAGTCATAGGTCAAAGCAACTCAACAAGATGTGAATACATCAAATTCTTAAACGCAAAAATGGTAACACCATTTTGAGCTGAAACGATGAGTATGACTTATGATCAAGTGTTCTCACTTGACTCCTTAGTCAATATACTCTAACATAGGTGACCTTGTCACCGCCCAATTCTAGATGATGTTCTCTAGTGTTTCCTTGAGTTTTTGCATTTGTCCTTTGCATATTTATTCCCTTTCCTTTATTAAAAAAACTTCATCTAGATTTTCTTTTCTCTTTTTTGTTATGTATTCCATGCATCCAATTCATTGCAAATCTTTCAGTTAATTCCTTGCAAATGTTTGTGAGATCTTATTGGCCTAGTGAGCTGAGGTGACAAGTGTTCTCTCTGTGTTGAACTCGGTCATTACCGATATGTTGTTTTTGGTCAAACCGAACCAACTCAGTGCCACCGAAAACTACAACTCGGTATCACCGATTTCACTGCAGAGAAGACAATTTGCCATCTATTCCTATAGTTTTATTCCAGCTCCACTCGATGATTCTTGTCCTCTACCAGCATCACAACCTATATGCTGCTTTGATCTATGACTCAAGGACCAAACCTATTTTGACTCACACTCCAAAAGATCCCTTCTTGGAAATTGATGTCAAAGGGGGAGAGAGATCACATCAAATCTTATTCTTTTCAAAGGGAGAGAAAGAAAAAGGGGGAGAGAGAGAAAAAGGGAGAGAGGGGTAATTACTTCAAAGGCCCTAGATGCTTGGTGTTCAAGAGGAGAGAAGTCACATGTCTTTAAGAGGGGAAAGACATGTCTATGTTTATGTTTATGATCTGTTTCGCTCTGATTTTGTTTCCCTATGTTCTCCCATTATCCGGTATAAGATTTAGGGGGAGAAAGACTGCTAGGGAAGGAAATCTTTGAATTCATTGCATATCTTTACCTTTTGGGGACATGTCTACATCAAATAGAGTACTCGGTACTCACTCTCTACATGTCATCCCAGTCTTGGTACTCTTGTGGTTTCCTTTGGTTGCTCTAGCTTGTAGATGTACCTGTGTTATCTAACCTTGTTTACTCAGGTTCATCTCCTTCTAAGCCAGCTCAAGACCACAAGGTAAGTATATGCATCACACTCATGTGCATGAGGATTTCTTGCTGATGTACATATTGTTTGCAAGAAAGACGCATGAGCATGTAGGTACATTTCCTATATACTTACATCATTTGCTCTGATGCATATAGCCAAGATACATGTAACACATTGCTTACTCTGTCATGCTTATGCATTCACAGGCTCTTATATTCCATATTTACATGATTTCATACATATAGGGGGAGCCTATGCATGTTACATGTCTTTCCAAAGCTTTACTTGCTATTCTCTATATCTTTATCTAAAGCTTTGATGTATGTTGTCATCAATTACCAAAAAGGGGGAGATTGAAAGCACAAGTGCTCCCTGGGTGATTTTGGTAATTAATGTCAACATATCTCTTGTTGGACTAATGCTTTCATCTAGTATGCTTCAGATAAGTTCAATAATGGAGTGGCATGGACTAGAGGATGTGGAACCCTTTCGAGATGATAAGGACAAAGGATTGGCTCAAGCTCACAGCTCAGGACTCTACATTTTCATTTTAGTGATCCAAGATCACATTGAGTCCATAGGAAAGCCAATACTATTAAGAGGGGATGAGGTGTTGCTTAATGACTTGCTTGCTCAAAGTGCTTAGTGATATGCTCCATAGCCCTCAACCACTTTCTCACATCTACATATGTCCCAAACTAAAAGTCAAACTTGGCCCTACCGAAATTTTCTATCTGGCACCACCGAGTTTTCTTGACATAGCCACTGCCAGAAACCCTAATCAATTCGGTCTCACCGAGATGGGCTTGCAAACTCTCTGTTGCCTATTGCATTAATTTTGGTCCCACCGAAATATGAAATCGGTCCCACCGAGTTTTCTTGGCCAACTCTCTGTTTAGCTTATTACCAAATCGGTCCCGCCGAGTTTGTGTAATCGGTCCAATCGAGATGAGGCTTTACCCTAACCCTAGCACATCGGTCCCACCGAGTTGATCATGTTGGTCCCACCGAAATGCCTAACGGTCACATTATGAACCAAATCGGTCTGACCGAGTTTTATGATTCGGTCCCATCGAGTTTGGTGATTTGTGTGTAACAGTTAGATTTTGTGTGGAGGCTATATATACCCCTCCACCCACTCTTCATTCATGGAGAGAGCCATCAGAATATGTCTACACTTCCAACATACATTTTTTGAGAGAGAACCACCTACACTTGTGTTGAGGTCAATATATTCCATTCCAACCACATAAATATTGATCTCTAGCCTTTCCCAAGTTGCTTTCGACTCAAATCATCTTTCTACCAAATCCAATCACATGAGAGAGAGAGAGAGAGCTGAGTGTTCGGGACACTATCATTTGAAGCACAAGAGCAAGGAGTTCATCATCGACACACTATCTATTACCTTTTGGAGAGTGGTGTCTCCTAGATTGGTTAGGTGTCACTTGGGAGCCTCTGTCAAGATTGTGGATTTGAACCAAGGAGTTTGTACGGGCAAGGAGATCTCCTACTTCTTGAAGATCTACTCTAGTGAGGCAAGTCCTTCGTGGGCAATGGCCATGGTGGGATAGACAAGGTTGCTTCTTCGTGGACCATTCGTGGGTGGAGCCCTCCATGGACTCGCGCAACCATTACCCTTCGTGGGTTGAAGTCTCCATCAACGTGGATGTACAATAGCACCACCTATCGGAACCACGCCAAAAATCTCCGTGTCTCCAATTGCGTTTGCACACTCTAATCCCCTCCCTTTACATTCTTGCAACTTGCATGATTTACTTTCCGTTGCTCATATACTCTTGTCATGCTTGCTTGATATGTATTGTGAATGTTTGAACTTGTGCTAAAACTCCACTTCAACTTAAAGAATTTAAAAACTGCAACTTTTCTTTCTAAGAGTCTATTCACCCCCCTCTAGACACCTCTTCACGATCCTTTCACTTCCGCCTATATATACTCTTATACCCTAGATCGTTCGCAAGGAGCCACGAAACCACTTTTCCACCGCCGCAACCTGCTGTACATGTGAGATCCCATCTTGGGGCCTTTTCCCGCGATCTGCCGGAGGGGGAATCGATCACGGAGGGCTTCTACATCAACACCATAGCCTCTTCGATGAAGCGTGAGTAGTTTACCACAGACCTTCAGGCCCATAGTTATTAGCTAGATGGCTTCTTCACTCTCTTTGATTCTCAATTCAAAGTTCTCCTCGATGTTCTTGGAGATCTATTCGATGTAATATTCTTTTGCGGTGTGTTTGCCGAGATCCGATGAATTGTGGGTTTATGAACAAGATTATCTATGAATATTATTTGGTTCTTCTCTGAATTCTTATATGCATGATTTGGTATCTTTGCAAGTCTCTTTGAATTATCGGTTTAGTTTGGCCTACTAGATTGATCTTTCTTGCAATCAGAGAAGTGCTTAGCTTTGGGTTCAATCTTGCGGTGTCCTTTCCCAGTGACAGTAGGGGAAGCAAGGCACGTATTGTATTGTTGCCATCGAGGATAAAAAGATGGGGTCTATATCATATTGTTTGAGTTTATCCCTCTACATCATGTCATCTTGCTTAAAGCGTTACTCTGTTTTTATGAACTTAATACTCTAGATGCATGCTGGATAGCGGTCGATGTGTGGAGTAATAGTAGTAGATGCAGAATCATTTTGATCTATTTGACACGGATGTGATGCCTATATTCATGATCATTGCCTAGATATTCTCATAACTATGCGCTTTTCTATCAATTGCTCGACAGTAATTTGTTCACCCACCATAATACGTGCTATTTTGAGAGAAGCCACTAGTGAAACCTATGGCCCCGGGTCTCTTTCTTATTATATTGCATCTCTTTTATTTGCATTGCATCTCATTTACTATTTTGCAATCTTTACTTTCCGATCTATACAACAAAAATACCAAAATATTTATTTTACTATTTTTATCAGATCTCACTTTTGCGAGTGACCGTGAAGGGATTGACAACCCATTTATCGCGTTGGTTGCAAGGTTCTTATTTGTTTGTGCAGGTACTACGTGATTTGCGTGTAGTCTTCTACTGGATGGATACCTTGGTTCTCAATAATTGGGGGAAATACTTACGCTACTTTGCTGCATCACCCTTTCCTCTTCAAGGGAAAACCAACACATGCTCAGGAGGTAGCAGGCGCGCCCCACAAGCTTGTGGGCCCCCGTGGCACTTCCAACCCTAATTTTTCTTCTATAAATACCCAAATATTCCCAGTAGACCAGAGGGCACACCAAAAATACTTTCCCGCCGCAGCAAGTTCCAGAACCACGAGATCCCATCTGGAGGCCTTTTTTGGTACTCTGTCGGAGGGGGATTCGACCACGGAAGGCTTCTACATCAACCTTGTTGCCCTTCCGATGACGTGTCAGTAGTTTTACACAGATCTATGGGTCCATAGCTAGTATCTAGATGGCTTATTATCTCTCTTTGATCTTCAATACAATGTTCTCCTTGATGTTCTTGGAGATTTATTCGATATAATCTTCTTTTGATGTGCGTTTGTTGAGATCCGATGAATTGTTGGTTTATGATCAGATTATCTATGAATATTATTTGAGTCTTCTCTGAACTCTTTTATGCATGATTAAGATAGCTTTGTATTTCTCTCCTATCTATTGATTTGGTTTGGCCAACTAGATTGATTTTTCTTGCAATTGGAGAGGTGCTTTGTATTGGGTTCAATCTTGCGATGCTTATTCCCAGTGACAGAAAGTGACATGACACGTATTGTATTGTTGCCACTAAGAATAAAAATATGGGGTTTGTTCATATTGATTAGATCTATCCCTCTACATCATGTCATCTTGCTTAAGGCGTTACTCCGTTCTTGTTAACTTAATACACTAGATGCATGCTGGATAGCGGTCGATGTGTGGAGTAATAGTAGTAGATGTAGGCAGGAGTCGGTCTACTTGTCACGGAAATGATGCCTATCTTCATGATCATTGCCTTAGATATCCTCATAATTATTTGCTTTTCTGTCAATTGCTCAACAGTAGTTTGTTTACCCCCCGTATGCGTTCTTTCAAGAGAGAAGCCTCTAGTGAAAACTATGGCCCCTGGGTCTATTTTTTATCATATTATTTTCAGATCTATAAAACCAAAAATAACTTGCTGCAATTTATTTACCTTTACTTTATTTTGCGATTTTACTTATCTTTTATACTTATCTCTATCAGATCTCATCCTTGCAAGTAACCGTGAAGGGATTGACAACCACTTTATCGCGTTGGGTGCAAGTATTTGTTTGTTTGTGTAGGTGAAATCATTGGTGACTCGTGTGTTTCTCCTACTGGATTAATACCTTGGTTCTCAAACTGAGGGAAATACTTATCTCTACTTTGTTGCATCACCCTTTCCTCTTCAAGGGAAAAACCAACGCAAGCTCAAGAAGTAGCAGCGGTGTGTTTTTTGGGACCCGCTGAATTGTGGGTTTATGATTAGATTATTCATTGGAAGTAATTGAGTTATTTATCAACTTTATTATGTATGGTTGTTATAGCTATGTAATGCTTTCCGATCTATGAGTTTTCTTTGGCCAAGTAGATGAGTAGATTGTCATGGAAGTGGTGCATAGTAGTAGGTTCAATCTGGCGGTATCCTCACCTCGTGACCGAAGGGGTAGCGAGGCACATATTTGTATTATTACTACTAAGGGTAAAACGATGGGGTTCGATCATATTGGTTGGTCTTATTTTGTCTACATTATGTCATCATGCTTCAAACATTATTCTGTTTGTGAATCTAATACGTAGAGAGGCAAGCATAGAAGTGAAGGGGAATGTCGCATGCAATTTCAAAACAATTCCTACAATCAAGATCTATCTAGGAGATGCATAGCAATGAGAGGGGGAGAGTGTGTCCACGTACCCTCGTGGACCGAAAGCGGAAGCGTTAGGTTAACGCGGTTGATGTAGTTGAATGTCTTCACAATCCAACCGATCTAGTACTGAACGTACGACACCTCCGAGTTCAGCACACGTTCAGCTCGAGGACGTCCCTCGAACTCTTGATCCAGCAGAGGGTCAAGGGAGAGTTCCGACAGCACAACGGCATGGTGATAGTGATGCTGATGTGATCCGCGCAGGGCTTCGCCTAAGCACTACGACGCTATGACTGGAGGAGTAAACTGTGGAGGGGGGTACCGCACACGGCTAAGAGCACAACTGTTGTGCCATGAGGTTCCCCCTGTCGCCGTATATAAAGGAGGGGAGGAGGAGTCCGGCCACCAAGGGGCGTGCCATGGGGGGAGTCCTACTATGACTCCACTCCTAGTAGGATTCGCCCCCCCCCCCTTTTCCTTTCTCATCGGAGGGGAAAATGAAGGAGAGGGAGAGGGAGAGGGAGAGGGAAAGGGGCCCCGACCCCTCCCCTAGTCCAATTCGGACTCCCATGGGGGGGCGCGGACACCCCTTGCGGGCTCCTCTCTCTCTCTCTCCACTAAGTCCCATGTAGGCCCAATAATTCCCCGGGGGTTCCGGTAACCCCTCGGTACTCCTAAATATACCCGAACCTATCGAACACCATTCCGGTATCCGAATATCATCGTTCAATATATCAATCTTTACCTCTCGACCATTTCAAGACTCCTCATCATGTTCGTGGTCTCACCAGGGACTCTGAACAAACTTTGGTCATCAAAACACATAACTCATAATACAAATCGTCATCGAACGTTAAGCGTGCGGACCCTACGGGTTCGAGAACTATGTAGACATGACCGAGACACATCTCCGGTCAATAACCAATAGCGGAACCTCTATGCTCATATTGGTTCCTACATATTCTATGAATATATTTTATCGGTCAAATCGCAATAACAACATATGTTATTCCCTTTGTCATCGGTATGTTACTTGCCCGAGATTCGATCGTCGGTATCCTCATACCTAGTTCAATCTCATTACCGGCAACTCTCTTTACTCATTCCGTAATGCATCATCCTGCAACTAACTCATTAATTAGTCACATTGCTTGCAAGGCTTATAGTGATGTGCATAACCGAGAGGGCCCAGAGATACCTTTGCAATACTCGGAGTGACAAATCCTAATCTTGATCTATGACAACCCAACAAACACCTTTCTAGACACCTGTAGAGCATCTTTATAATCACCCAGTTACGTTGTGACGTTTGATAGCACACAAGGTGTTCCTCCGGTATTCGGGAGTTGCATAATCTCATAGTCAGAGGAATATGTATAAGTCATGAATAAAGAAATAGCAATAAAACTTAACGATCATTATGCTAAGCTAACTGATGGGTCTTGTCCATCACATCATTCTCTAATGATGTGATATCGTTCATCAAATGAAAACACATGTCTATGGTCAGGAAACATAACCATCTTTGATTAACGAGCTAGTCAAGTAAAGGCATACTAGGAACACTCCGTTTTGTCTATGTATTCACACATGTACTAAGTTTCGGTTAATACAATTCTAGCATGAATAATAAACATTTATCATGATATAATGAAATATAAATAACAACTTTATTATTGCCTCTAGGCATATTTCCTTCAGTCCCACAATTGCACTAGAGTCAATAATCTAGATTACATAGTAATGATTCTAACACCCATGGAGTCTTGGTGCTGATCATGTTTTGCTCGTGGAAGAGGCTTAGTCAACGGGTCTGCAACATTCAGATCTGTATGTATCTTGCAAATCTCTATGTCCCCCTCCTTGACTTGATCACGAATGGAGTTGAAGCATCTCTTGATGTGTTTGGTTCTCTTGTGAAATCTGGATTCCTTCGCTAAGGCAATTGCTCCAGTATTGTTACAAAAGATTTTCATTGGACCTGATGCACTAGGTATTACACCTAGATCAGAAATGAACTCCTTTATCCAGACTCCTTCATTTGTTGCTTCAAAAGTAGCTATGTACTCCGCTTCACATGTAGATCCCGCCACGACGTTCGGCTTGGAACTGCACCAACTTACAGCTCCACCATTCAGTATAAATACATATCCGGTTTGCGACTTTGAGTCATCTGGATCAGTGCCAAAGCTTGCATCGACGTAACCATTTACGACAAGCTCTTTGTCACCTCCATAAACAAGAAATATATCCTTAGTCCTTTTCAGGTATTCCTCGATGTTCTTGACCGCTGTCCAGTGATCCACTCCTGGATTACTTTGGTACCTCCCAGCTAAACTTATAGCAAGGCACACATCAGGTCTGGGACACAGCATTGCATACATGATAGAACCTATGGCTGAAGCATAGGGAATGACTTTCATTTTCTCTCTATCTTCTGCAGTGGTCGGGCATTGAGTCTGACTCGATCAACTTCACACCTTGTAACACAGGCAAGAACCCTTTATTTGACCGATCCATTTTGAACTTCAAAACTTTATCAAGGTATGTTCTTTTTGAAAGTCCAATTAAGCGTCTTGATCTATCTCTATAAATCTTGATGCCCAATATATAAATAGCTTCACCGAGGTCTTTCATTGAAAAATTCTTATTCAAGTATCCTTTTATGCTATCAAAAAATTCTGTATTATTTCCAATCAACAATATGTCATCCACATATAATATTAGAAATGCTACAGAACTCCCACACACTTTCTTGTAAATATAGGCTTCTCCAAAAGTTTGTATAAAACCATATGCTTTCATAACACTATCAAAGCATATATTCCAACTCCGAAACGCTTGCACCAGTCCATAAATGGACCGCTGGAGCTTGCACACTTTGTTAGCACCTTTAGGATCGACAAAACCTTCTGGTTGCATCATATACCACTCTTCTTTAAGAAATCCATTAAGGAATGCAGTTTTGAGATCCATTTGCCAAATTTCATAGTCATAAAATGAGGTAATTGCTAACATGATTCGGAAAGACTTAAGCATCGCTATGGGTGAGAAAGTCTCATCGTAGTCAACTCCTTGAACTTGTCGAAAACCTTTCGCAACAAGTTGAGCTTTGTAGACAGTAACATTACCGTCAGCGTCAGCCTTCTTCTTGAAGATCCATTTATTCTCTATGGCTTGCCGATCATCGGGCAAGTCAAACAAAGTCCACACTTTGTTCTCATACATGGATCCCATCTCAGATTTCATAGCCTCAAGCCATTTCGCAGAATCTGGGCTCATCATTGCTTCCTCATAGTTCGTAGGTTCGTCATGGTCTAGAAACATGACTTCCAGAACAGGATTACTATACCACTCTAGTGCGGACCGTACTATAGTTGACCTACGAGGTCCGGTAGTAACTTGATCTGAAGTTTCATGATCGTCATCATTAACTTCCTCACTAATTGGTGTAGGCATCACTGGAACTAATTTATGTGATGAACTACTTTCCAATTCCGGAGAAGGTACAATTACCTCATCAGGTTCTACTTTCCCCCCACTCACTTCTTTCGAGAGAAACTCCTTCTCTAGAAAGGATCCATTCTTAGCAACGAATATCTTGCCTTCGGATCTGTGATAGAAGGTGTACCCAACAGTTTCTTTTGGGTGTCCTATGAAGACACATTTCTCCGATTTGGGTTCGAGCTTATCAGGTTGATGCTTTTTCACATAAGCATCACAGCCCCAAACTTTAAGAAACGACAGCTTAGGTTTCTTGCCAAACCACAGTCCATATGGAGTCATCTCAACGGATTTATATGGTGCCCTATTTAACGTGGATGCAGCCGTCTCTAATGCATAACCAGAAAATGATAGTGGTAGATCGGTAAGGGACATCATAGATCGCACCATATCTAATAAAGTACGGTTATGAAATTCAGACACACCATTACTCTGTGGTGTTCCAGGTGGTGTGAGTTGTGAAACTATTCCACATTGTTTCAAATGAAAGACCAAACTCATAACTCAAATATTCACCTCCATGATCAGATCATAGAAACTTTATTTTCTTGTTATGATGATTTTCCACTTCACTCTGAAATTCTTTAAACTTTTCAAATGTTTCAGACTTATGTTTCATTAAGTAGATATACCCATATCTGCTTAAATCATCTGTGAAGGTCAGAAAATAATGATACCCACCACGAGCCTCAACACTCATCGGACCCCATACATCAGTATGTATTATTTCCAATAAGCCAGTGGCTCGCTCCATTGTTCCGGAGAACGGAGTCTTAGTCATCTTGCCCATGAGGCATGGTTTGCAAGCATGAAGTGATTCATAATCAAGTGATCCCAAAAGCCCATCAGCATGGAGTTTCTTCATGCGCTTTACACCAATATGACCTAAACGGCAGTGCCACAAATAAGTTGCACTATCATTATTAACTTTGCATCTTTTGGCTTCAATATTATGAATATGCGTATCACTACGATCGAGATTCAACAAAAATAGACCACTCATCAAGGGTGCATGACCATAAAAGATATTACTCATATAAATAGAACAACCATTATTCTCTGATTTAAATGAATAACCGTCTCGCATAAAACAAGATCCAGATATAATGTTCATGCTCAACGCTGGCACCAAATAACAATTATTCAGGTCTAAAACTAATCCCGAAGGTAGATGTATAGGTAGTGTGCTGACGGCGATCAAATCGACCTTGGAACCATTTCCGATGTGCATCGTCACCTCGTCCTTAGCCAATCTTCGTTTAATCCGTAGCCCCTGTTTCGAGTTGCAAATATGAGCAACAGAACCAGTATCAAATACCCAGGCGCTACTACGAGCATTAGTAAGGTACACATCAATAACATGTATATCGAATATACCTTTCACTTTGCCATCCTTCTTATCCGCAAAATACTTGGGGCAGTTCCGCTTCTAGTGACCAGTCCCTTGTTAGTAGAAGCACTCAGTTTCAGGCTTAGGTCTAGACTTGGGCTTCTTACCTTGGGGAGCAACTTTCTTATTCTTCTTGAAGTTCCCCTTCTTCCCTTTGCCCTTTTTCTTGAAACTAGTGGTCTTGTTAACGATCAACACTTGATGCTCCTTCTTTATTTCTACCTCCGCATCCTTTAGCATTGCGAAGAGCTCGGGAATTGTCTTTTCCATCCATTGCATGTTATAGTTCATCACGAAGCCTTTATAGCTTGGTGGCAGTGATTGAAGAACTCTGTCAATGACACTGTCATCAGGAAGATTAACTCCCAGCTGAGTCACGTGGTTATGGTACCCAGACATTCTGAGTATGTGTTCACTGACAGAACCGTTCTCCTCCCTTGTTGGAGACTTCATATCTCTCAACTCGGGCATTTGCTTGAAATATTAACTTCAACTCTTGGAACATCTCATATGCTCCATGATATTCAAAACGTCTTTGAAGTCCTGATTCTAAGCCGTAAAGCATGGCACACTGAACTATCGAGTAGTCATCAGCTTTAGTCTGCCAGATGTCCATAACGTCCGGAGTTGCTCCTACAGCGGGTCATGCACCTAGCGGTGCTTCTAGGGCATAATTCTTCTATGCAGCAATGAGGATAATCCTCAAGTGACGGACCCAGCCCGTGTAGTTGCTACAATCATCTTTCAACTTAACTTTCTCTAGGAACGCATTAAAATTCAAGGGAACGGTAGCATGGGCCATTGATCTACACCAACATAGATATGCAAAAACTATCAGGACTAAGTTCATGATAAATTTAAGTTCAATTAATCATATTACTTAAGAACTCCTACTTAGATAGACATCCATCTAGTCATCTAAATGATCACGTGATCCATATCAACTATACCATGTACGATCATCACGTGAGATGGAGTAGTTTTCAATGGTGAACATCTCTATGTTGATCATATCTACTATATGATTCACGTTCGACCTTTCGGTATCAGTGTTCCGAGGCCATATCTGCATATGCTAGGCTCATCAAGTTTAACCCGAGTATTCTGCACATGCAAAACTGTCTTACACCCGTTGTATGTGAACGTAGAGCTTATCACACCCGATCATCACATGGTGTCTCGGCACGACGAACTGTAGCAATGTTGCATACTCAGGGAGAACACTTATACCTTGAAATTTAGTGAGGGATCATCTAATAATGCTCGGCGATGCGATACAAGATCTCGTTTACGGAAGAGAGCTCCATTGGATCTAACTGCTCGGCGAGTTCCGAGCTGACGTGAAGATTGCTTTTGATGACCCGAGAGGTCATCATCGGCGCAACAGCCGAACAGGCGGTCATAAGAAAACTGCCGAGCCGGAGAGTTTGGCCGACAGCCAAAGCTCCCTTAGCAACAGTGCCGTCTTTAAAGACGGGAAGAGGCATCCTTCCTGATTGCAACGACACAGAGGAACTCTCAATGAAAGCACCAATGTCGGTGTCAAAACCGGTGGATCTTGGGTAGGGGGTCCCGAACTGTGCGTCTAGGCGGATGGTAACAGAAGACAAGGGACACGATGTTTTTACCCAGGTTCGGGCCCTCTCGATGGAGGTAAAACCCTACTCCTGCTTGATTAATATTGATGATATATGTAGTACAAGAGTAGATCTACCACAAGATCAAGGAGGCTAAACCCTAGAAGCTAGCCTATGGTATGATTGTTGTATGATGAAGTTGTCCTACGGACTAGAACCCTCCGGTTTATATAGACACTGGATAGGGTTAGGGTTACACAGAGTCGGTTACAATGGTAGGAGATCTTGAATATCCGCATCGCCAGGCTTGCCTTCCACGCCAAGGAAAGTCCCATCCGGACACGGGACGAAGTCTTCAATCTTGTATCTTCATAGTCCTGGAGTCTGGCTGAAGGTATAGTCCGGCTATCCGAACACCCCCTAATCCAGGACTCCCTCAGGAACGTAGCATGCAATTTCAAAAATTTCCTACGATCACACAAGATCTATCTAATAGATGCATAGAAATGAGAGGGGGAGAGTGTGTCCACGTACCCACGTAGACCGAAAGCGGAAGTGTTAGGTTAACGCGGTTGATGTACTCGAACATCTTCATGATCCAACCGATCTAGTATCGAACATACGGCACCTCCGAGTTCAGCACACGTTCAGCTTGATGACGCCCCTCGAACTCTTGATCCAGCACAGGGTCGAGGGAGAGTTCCGTCAGCACGACGGCGTGGTGACAGTGATGGTGATGTGATCCGCGCAGGGCTTCGCCTAAGCACTATGATGCTATGAATGGAGGAGTAAACTATGGAGGGGGGCACCGCACATGGCTAAGAGAACAACTATTGTGCCATGAGGTGCCCCCTGCCCCCGTATATAAAGCAGGGGAGGAGGAGGCTGGCCACCAAGGGGCGTGCCATGGGGGGGAGTCCTACTAGGACTCCACTCCTTTCTCATCAGAGGGGAAAAGGAAGGAGAGGGAAAGGGGTGTCGGTGTCAAAACCAGGGGATCTCGGGTAGGGGGTCCCAAACTGTGCGTCTAAGGCAGATGGTAACAAGAGGCAGGGGACATAATGTTTACCCAGGTTCGGGCCCTCTCGATGGAGGTAATACCCTACTTCCTGCTTGATTGATCTTGATGATATGAGTATTACAAGAGTTGATCTACCACGAGATCGTAGAGGCTAAACCCTAGAAGCTAGCCTATGATTATGATTGTCGTTGTCCTACGCACTAAACCCTTCGGTTTATATAGACACTGGAGGGGGCTAGGGTTACACAGAGTCGGTCACAAGGGAGGAGATCTACATATCCGAATTGCCAAGATTGCCTTCCACGCAAAGGAGAGTCCCACCCGGACACGGGACGAAGTCTTCAATCTTGTATCTTCATAATCCAACAGTCCGGCCGAAGGATATAGTCCGGCTGTCCGAGGACCCCCTAATCCTGGACTCCCTCAGTAGCCCCTGAACCAAGCTTCAATGACGATAAGTCTGACACGCAAATTGTCTTCGACATTGCAAGGTGGGTTCCTTCTCTGAATACTCCATAGAAGATTTCGAACACAAGGATAGTGTCCGGCTCTGCAAAACAAATTCCACATACCACCGTAGAGAGTATAATATTTCCATAAATCTAATCAGCTGAAAATTTTTCATAACGTGACATCACGCCATGGCCCGGTCATTATTCGAACTATTTTTCTCAACCAGCTACTGCACATATTGCGAGGAGGTTTTCTTGGCACGTCTTGTCGAAGCAAAGATCGTGTCCCCTTATCACGGGATTCTCATCAATACGGGTGTGGGTAACCCAACCGCGCCATCAATTACGGTGCTTGGGGAATAAGTGAGTTTACCAAGCAAGTGGGGAGGCGCAGAATCCCTACTGCCATTATAAGGGGATAATGACTCCCTTTCGCACCCACGCTTTCTTCTTCCCGATCCATTCCCCTTCGCCCGAGCTCCAGCGCCCGAGCGTTCGTCTTCTCCGCCCACAAAGGCCTTCCGAAAATGTCCGGATCCGGAGTAGGAGGCAAGTGGATGGCCTCTACCGTCCAGGAGAAGCATATCAAAAAGCTTTAGGAGGATGGGTATCTGGCCAAAAAAATCAGCCACTGTCTCCCGACGGCGAGACAGATCGTTCCTACTCCGGAACCCCAAGAGAGGGTTGTATTCGTCCCTCATTTTGTCCGCGGGCTAGGGTTTCCCCTCCACCCGTTCGTTCGCGGCATCATGTATTATTATGGGATCAATTTTCACGATCTATCCCCCAATCCCTTCCTCAACATCTCGACATTCATCATCATGTGCGAGGCTTTTCTCCACATCTCACCACACTTCGGCTTATGGCTGAAGATCTTTAATGTGAAGCCCAAGGTGGTGAGCGGCGAGCACGCCGAGTGTGGGGGCGCCATGGTGAGAATGATTCCCAATGTCACATGGCCAACAAGTACTTTTAATGATTCCATCAAAGAATGGCAACAACAGTGGTTTTACATTACTGAGCCGTGCGGCATGGAATGGGCCGCTGCTTCAGAGTTCCGATCCGGAGCCCCTCTGCGGCTTATGTCCTGGCCCAAGAAGGGCCTGAACTGGTCTTCGTCCAACAAACTGTCAATGCTCCAGACGTGCGTTAAAGATATGGAAGACAAGAACATCGAACTTGTCAATGTAGTCCAGGTGATGTTAGTTCGCCGGATCCTGCCTTGTCAGCACCAGACTTGCAATCTATGGGAATTCGATTCGGCCAAGCACGAGACCCTGCGAAAGCTCTTTGGCACCTCGCACGAAGACATCTGGAAGGTTCTTTTCAAGTCTGGAAAATCATGGCCAGACCCGGCCGAGGACCGTGGGTATCAACTGTTCCGCCCTGCAAGCTCGGTAAGTTTTTATGCATTTTGCCCGCATAACCCAAGGGAAATGCTTAATGTGTTTTCCTCAACTCCCTTAGGGCTGGACGAAGAAGGCGGGGCGGATCCACTGTCCTGCCCTGTTGCCCGAAGAACCGGCCGGCCCATTTCTGACGAAGATGTTGGCCCCGGCACCGTACAAGGCACCGAAGAAGAAGACCGAGAAGGAGGCCAAAAAAACCCGAGACGGCCTTCGTCGCCGCGGCACTTCAAGCACAATATCTGAAGGCTCCAACATCCGTTCTACCTCTAAAGAGGACGACGAGGAGGAGGAAGACAAATCCCTAGTGGGGGGAGAAAGAAGAGGGCGGCCTCCATACACTTGGAGGCCGAGTCGCCTAAAAGGGGAAAAACTCCTCTTCCGGAAGAGTCCACTGCCGCCGCCGATAGCAGCCCGGCGTGGGATCCCAGGGCCCAGCCCCTGGTGAACTCGTGAGTATAAAATCCGAACACGTTTATGCATCCAGACTCATCATGGCATAATATTTTAACCTGAGCTATATTTTTTGTAGTCCGGCGAGGTCCCGCACCGAACAATCCTCATCAGAGGATTCGCTGAGCTCGAATGCTATAGAGAGCGGGATGCCCCCGAAGGCCCCTTCCCCCAAATATGTGCAGAACACCAAGCCTTCGTCCTAGAAGGACCCCGGCCAAGGAGGGGGGGAAGAGATCGTGAAAGCGGCGCCTGGAGGTCAAACTTGTTGGGAAACGTAGTAATTCCAAAAAAAATCCTACGCACACACAAGATCATGGTGATGCATAGAAACGAGAGGGGAGAGTGTTGTCTATGTACCCTCATAGACCATAAGCGGAAGTGTTTATCAACGTGGTTGATGTAGTCGTAAACCTGCATGATCCGTCCCGATCAAGTACCGAACGTACGACACCTCCGCGTTCAGCACACGTTCAGCTCGATGACGTCCTCGCCTTCTCGATCTAGCAAGAGGGGCGAAGTAGTAGATGAGTTCCGGCAGCACGATGGCGTGGTGACGGTGTTGGTGAAGAACAATCTACGCAGGGCTTCGCCTAAGCACTACGGAAACTATGACAAAGGATAAACTAGAGGGGACGGGGTAGCCGGCACATGGCTTGGTGTTTCTTGATGTGTCTTGGGTGCTAGCCCTACCCCTCTATTTATATGTTGAGCCTTGGGGTCGAAACTTGGAGTAAAAGCCTCCACAAAGTGGGTTTCACCCGAAAGGCAAGAGTCCTTCTCGGACTCCAGGGCTAGACGCTAGGGTTCTCGGCGTCTGGACCCAGACGCCAGGGACCCTAGCTTCTGGCCCCTGGACTCCGCAAAACTTCCTTTTGTGCTTTCCAAAAACCTTGTGGGCTTTCCCCTTTGGCCCAAATAAAGTGTTCTCGTACCCAAACATTTCGGGAAACATCCGAAACCCCTTCCGGTGAATTCCGGAACCCTTTCGGAGTCCAAACACTATTATCCTATATGTCAATCTTTATCTCCGGACCATTCCAGAGTTCCTCGTCATGTTCGTGATCTTATCCGGAACTCCAAAAACATTCGGTCACCAACATACATAACTCATAGTACTATATCGTCAACGAACGTTAAACGTGCGGACCCTACGGGTTCGAGGACTATGTAGACATGACCAAGACACCTCTCTGGTCAATAACCAATAGCGGGACCTGGATGCCCATATTGGCTCCTACATATTCTACGAAGATCTTTATCAGTCAGACCGCATAACAACATACGTTGTTCCCTTTGTCATCGGTATGTTACTTGCCTGAGATTCGATCATCGGTATCTCAATACCTTGTTAAATCTCGTTACCGGCAAGTCTCTTTACTCGTTCCGTAATACATCATCCCGCAACTAACTCATTAGTTGCAATGCTTGCAAGGCTTATAGTGATGTGCATTACCGAGTGGGCCCAGAGATACCTCTCCGACAATCGCAGTGACAAATCCTAATCTCGAAATAAGCCAACCCAACAAGTACCTTTGGAGACACCTGTAGAGCACCTTCATAATCACCCAGTTACGTTGTGACGTTTGGTAGCACACAAAGTGTTCCTCCGATAAACGGGAGTTGCATAATCTCATAGTCATAGGAACATGTATAAGTCATGAAGAAAGCAATAGCAACATACTAAACGATCAGGTGCTAAGCTAACGGAATGGGTCAAGTCAATCACATCATTATCCTAATGATGTGATCCCGTTAATCAAATGACAACTCATGTCCATGGCTAGGAAACTCAACCATCTTCGACTAACGAGCTAGTCAAGTAGAGGCATACTAGGACACTCTTTTGTCTATGTATTCACACATGTATTATGTTTCAGGTTAATACAATTCTAGCATGAATAATAAACATTTACCATGAAATAAATAATAACTTTATTATTGCCTCTAGGGCATATTTCCTTCAGTCTCCCACTTGCACTAGAGTCAACAATCTAGTTCACATCGCCATGTGATTTAACACCAATAGTTCGCATCACCATGTGATTAACACCCATAGTTCACATCGCCATGTGATTAACACCCATAGTTCACATCGTCATGTGACCAACACCCAAAGGGTTTACTAGAGTCAATAATCTAGTTCACATCGCTTTGTGATTAACACCCAAAGAGTACTAAGGTGTGATCATGTTTTGCTTGTGAGAGAAGTTTATTCTACGGGCCTGCCACATTCAAATCCGTATGTATTTTGCAAATTCCTATGTCAACAATGCTTTGCATGAAGCTACTCTAGCTAATTGCTCCCACTTTCAATATGTATCTAGATCGAGACTTAGAGTCATCCAGATCGGTGTCAAAGCTTGAATCGACGTAACTCTTTACGATGAACCATTTGTCACCTCCATAATCGAGAAACATATCATTATTCCACTAAGGATAATTTTGACCGCTGTCCAATGATCTACACCTAGATCACTATTGTACTCCCTTGCCAAAAACAGTGTAGGGTATACAATAGATCTGGTACATGGCATGGCATACTTTATAGAACCTATGGCTGAGGCATAGGGAATGACTTTCATTCTCTTTCTATCTTCTACCGTGGTCGGGCTTTGAGTCTTACTCAATTTCACACCTTGTAAAACAGGCAAGAACTCTTTCTTTGACTGTTCCATTTTGAACTACTTCAAAATCTTGTCAAGGTATGTACTCATTGAAAAAACTTATCAAGCATCTTGATCTATCTCTATAGATCTTGATGCTCAATATATAAGTAGCTTCACCGAGGTTTTTCTTTGAAAAACTCCTTTCAAACACTCCTTTATGCTTTGCAGAATAATTCCACATTATTTCTGATCAACAATATGTCATTCACATATACTTATCAGAAATGTTGTAGTGCTCCCACTCACCGCTGGCAGGCAAGTCTGGGGACCCCCGTCCCTAGAACGTCGACAGTAGCCCCCGGGCCCATGGTGTGCGCGGGCTTGGCTTTGCGGCGTAGCCAAGGGTGAAACCCGAAGCGCCACGGGCCCCCAACTCCTGTAGCCTCGGTTGACGCATGGTGGTTGATTGGACATGGGCATCTCCGCTTCCCCACGCTGCCTTTGAATCCGCCCGGCTATGCGGCGCCGCTTCTTGCACAGTTACTTCTTCCCTCTTCGCGCCTGGCTCTTCCAATCTTCCAACCTCCCTACTTCCTCATCGCCTTGCTCCGCCTTCCTAGTCCAACCAGTGTTCCGCTCGCTTTACCGCCATGGCGCCGAAACAATCAAACAAGGGGAAGAAACCTCTGTCCTCGCCAACTGCGCCTCCATCCTTCGAGGCAAGGTGCTCCCCAGGCTTGCCTCCAGCTTCAACGAGTGGGGAGAGACGCCGGCCTGGCCTGCGTCTCGCTCTAGCATGGCTTGAGAAGTCACCGAGATCCCGATCTTCATTGACGCCCTTTGGGCCGGCCTGCTTCCTCCCTTCTCCGCCTTCTTCAACGCGGTGCTCGAGCACTACCAGATCCATATGCTTCATCTCGACCCTCAATCTGTGACCCTCCTTGTTGTCTCCGCCTTCGTGTGTGAGGCCATGGTGGGCCTCACCCCCTCCATGGCGCTCCTTCGCCACCTCTTCTCGCTACATCTCATCGGTTCCCGGTAGAGCTCAGGGTGCGTGGGCTTTCAGGCCGTGGCGGCGATAGTAGGCATGGGGACCGACTTCGAGCTTCCTTCATCCGCGAGAGAATTCCGCACGCGATGGGTGTTTGTTGATGTGGGCATGCTCAACCCTCTGCTCCAAGCTCCGGTGGGGCCTACCATTCCAAACTCCGACTGGGGTCACCAGAGGCTCACGAGCCCCTACCTTGCCCCCGTCTGGGCCAGACTGCAGTGGTTGAAGGACCTTGGTGTGACTGCGCCCATGGTGGTGAGGGAGTTCGTCAGGCGTCGAGTTGCCCCGCTTCAGCGTCATTCTCACCTAATGTGGGACTTGCTCAGCGGTCGGGACAACATGAGGTTTCAGGAGGAGGGGCTTCCTGTTGCTGCACGGCACACTGTGCTCACAGTGCTATCCAGTGTCCCTCTGCCGGACGAGATGCCTAGGAAGAGCTGCGCATTGTACCGCAGCGAGAACAAGGTTACCTTTGTTGCGACCATGCCTTCCTTTGATGAGTGGGGGCTGCGCCCAATCGGCTTGGAGGGACCCCGCGAGAATCCCGTCATCGTGGTCCCATTCTTCGCCGCCGATGATGAGCTCGCCCCAGGTGATGGTGCAGGGGAGTGAGCTGCGATGGGGGCTTGCTGCTCAGGTGCTGAGGAGCACGTGCCGAGCAGTGATCCAGGGGCGTCGTCCTCAGGAGCTTGCGACGCCTCTCCTGAGGCGCCAGTCGCTGATGAGGTGCGGCATGCGGCTCCCGAGGCCGAGGCTTCAGGGGCCTCGGGAGGTTGCAGCGAGACAGAGCTGGGATGTTCGCCGCAGCCGGGCTCCCCTGAAGCCACTCCTCTTGGTTCTTCTTCGGCTCCGCCGCTCTCCGGCCGTCACGTCTAGCGTTTCAGACACCTTTGCGTGGACTTCGAGGAGCTCCGCAAGAGGAAGGGATCCCCTAGCGGTGGCATCGTCTTTGAACCGTTGAAACGATAGAAGTACATTGCCATCGACGAGTAAGTACCTCTCCTTGGTGATCTTGTATGTGCCACCTTCCCTTCCTGACGATTGCCCCCTCAGGTCCCCTTCTACTAAGGCCGCAAAACCTCCAGAGAAGCAGCTCCCTCTCGTCCCATCACACTCGCCAAGCTTCAGTGCTTCAGGCTCAGACGCTGCCCGCGGCATGGGATTAGCCTCGGGAGCTGGTTCGTCGTCCAGGCGCCCCGAGCTTGTGCCTTCGTCGTCCTTCCTACGTGGCCGTGCTCGGAGTGCAGCGGGCGTGCCAAGGGCTCCTCCCTTGGTCTCGGTTGGTGGATGGCTAGCCGTGATGCTGGAGCCTCCTTCAAGCAGCGGGCCTTGTTCGGTCCGGGCCCCTCGCGAGGGTCAGGTGGCGCCTGGGGCCGTGCCAGCCCCCAACCCCAAACCGGGAGATGGCGCCTCACTTGATGCTCCACCCGCAGCCCCCGAGGCGGAGGACGAGATGGGGCGAGAATTCGAGCTCGAGCGCGGGCGCAACGTGGTCCGCCATGAGCTCTTCCAGGAAGCGATGGATGCGATGAACCGCCTTGGTGAAGAGCTTGCTGGCATCGACTCGCGTCTTGAGGCCGAAGGTCTTCGGTTGGTGGAGGAGTGGCGCAAGCTGCGAGTGGCCATCAACCTTGGCCGTTATCATCGCGACCTCGAGAATACGAAGGCCGAGGCGTCCCTCAAGATTGCCAAATGAGGCCCGCTCGCGAGCTTTGGAGGAAGCTCGCGAGGCCGATCGCCGTTGCGAGGCTGCGGAGGAGCACGCGTGAGAGCTCCAGGCCTGGAGCGCGTCCCTTGAACAGCAAGTCGAGGCACATGGGGCTGAAGGAAATATGCCCTAGAGGCAATAATAAAGTTATTATTTATTTCCTCATATCATGATAAATGTTTATTATTCATGCTAGAATTGTATTAACCGGAAACATGATACATGTGTGAATACATAGACAAACATATAGTCACTAGTATGCCTCTACTTGACTAGCTCATTAATCAAAGATGGTTATGTTTCCTAACCATTGACATGTGTTGTCATTTGATTAATGGGATCACATCATTAGGAGAATGAGGTGATTGACATGACCCATCCCGTTAGCTTAGCACTTGATCATTTAGTATTCTGCTATTGCTTCCTTCATGACTTATACATGTTCCTGTAACTATGAGAATTGTGTAACTCCCGTTTACCGGAGGAACACTTTGGGTACTACCAAACGTCACAACGTAACTGAGTGATTATAAAGGAGTACTACAGGTGTCTCCGAAGGTACATGTTGAGTTAGCATAATTCGAGATTAGGTTTTGTCACTCCGATTGTCAGAGAGGTATCTCTGGGCCCTCTCGGCAATACTCATCACCTAAGCCTTGCAAGCATATAACTAATGAGTTAGTTATAAGATGAAGTATTACAGAACGAGTAAAGAGACTTGTCGATAACGAGATTGAACTAGGTATTGGATACCGACGATCGAATCTCGGACAAGTAACATACCGATGACAAAGGGAACAACGTATGTTGTTATGCGGTTTGACCGATAAAGATCTTCGTAGAATATGTAGGAACCAATATGGGCATCCAGGTCCCGCTATTGGTTATTGACCAGAGATGTGTCTCAGTCATGTCTACATCGTTCTCGAACCGTAGGGTCCGCACGCTTAAGGTTTCGATGACAGTTATATTATGAGTTTATGTATTTTGATGTACCGAAGGTTGTTCGGAGTCCCGGATATGATTACGGACATGACGAGGAGTCTCGAAATGGTCGAGACATAAAGATTGATATATTGGACGGATATATTTGGACACCGGAAAGGTTACGGAGAAGTTTGGAGCCCCGGGAGGTTACCGGAACCCCCCGGGAGGTATATGGGCCTTATTGGGCCCATGTAGGAGGAAGAGAGAAGGAGCAAGGGAGGGGGGCGCGCCCCCCCAAGCCCAATCCGAATTGGGGAGGGGGGCCGCCCCCCCCTTTCCTTTCTCCTTCCCCCTCTTCCTATTACTACTACTAGTACTACTTCCTAATACTACTGCTCTTTCCTTCCCCATCCAAATAAGATAAGGAAAAGAGAGGGAAACCTACTTGGAGTAGGTTTCCCCCTCCTCATGGCGCCCCCCCTAGGGCCGGCCACCTCCTCCCTCCCTCCTTTATATACGGGGGTAGGGGGGCACCCTAGAACACACAAGTTGATCATTGATCGTTCCTTAGCCGTGTGCGGTGCCCCCCTCCACGATATTACACCTCGGTCATATTGTAGCGGTGCTTAGGCGAATCCCTGCAACAGGAGAACATCAAGATCGTCACCACGCCGTCGTGCTGACGGAACTCCCCCTCGGCGCCTCTGCTGGATCGGAGATTGAGGGTGCGTCATCGAGCTGTACGCGTGTCAAGAACTCGGAGGTGCGGAGTAACGGTACTTGGATCGGTTGAACCGGAGGACGTACGACTACTTCCTCTATGTTGCGTCAACGCTTCCGCTTCGGTCTACGAGGGTACGTAGACAACACTCTCCCCAAATTGCTATATCATCACCATGATCTTGCATGTGCGTAGGAATTTTTTTTGAAATTACTACGTTCCCTAACAGTGGTATCAGAGCCAGGTTTTATGCGTTGATGTTATATGCACGAGTAGAACACAAGTGAGTTGTGGACGATATAAGTCATACTGCCTACCAGCATGTCATACTTTGGTTCAGCGGTATTGTGAGATGAAGCGGCCCGGACCGACATTACGCGTACGCTTACGCGAGACTGGTTTCACCGTTACGAGCACTCGTGCTTAAAGGTGGCTGGCGGGTGTCTGTCTCTCTCACTTTAGTTGAACCGAGTGTGGCTACGCCCGGTCCTTGTGAAGGTTAAAACGGAGTCTATTTGACAAACTATCGTTGTGGTTTTGATGCGTAGGTGAGATTGGTTCTTGCTTAAGCCCGTAGCAGCCACGTAAAATTTGCAACAACAAAGTAGAGGACGTCTAACTTGTTTTTGCAGGGCATGTTGTGATGTGATATGGCCAAGACATGATGCTATATTTTATTGTATGAGATGATCATGTTTTGTAACCGAAGTTATCGGCAACTGGTAGGAGCCATATGGTTGTCGCTTTATTGTATGAAATGCAAACGCCCTGTAATTGCTTTACTTTATCTCTAAGCGGTAGCGATAGTCGTAGAAGCAATAGATGGCGTAACGACAACGATGCTACGATGGAGATCAAGGTGTCGCGCCGGTGACGATGGTGATCACGACGGTGCTTCGAAGATGGAGATCACAAGCACAAGATGATGATGGCCATATCATATCACTTATATTGATTGCATGTGATGTTTATCCTTTTTGCATCTTATCTTGCTTTGTTTGACGGTAGCATTTTAAGATGATCTCTCACTAATTATCAAGAAGTGTTCTCCCTGAGTATGCACCGTTGCAAAAGTTCTTCGTGCTGAGACACCACGTGATGATCGGGTGTGATAGGCTCCACGTTCAAATACAACGGGTGCAAAACAGTTGCACACACGGAATACTCAGGTTATACTTGACGAGCCTAGCATATACAGATATGGCCTCGGAACACGGGGACCGAAAGGTCGAGCGTGAATCATATAGTAGATATGATCAACATAGAGATGTTCACCATTGAAACTACTCCATCTCACGTGATGATCGGACATGGTTTAGTTGATTTGGATCACGTAATCACTTAGATGACTAGAGAGATGTCTGTCTAAGTGGGAGTTCTTTATTAATATGATTAATTGAACTTAAATTTATCATGAACTTAGTACCTGATAGTATTTTGCTTGTCTATGTTTGTATGTAGATAGATGGCTCGTGCTATTGTTCCGTTGAATTTTAATGCATTCCTTGAGAAAACAAAGTTGAAAGATGATGGTAGCAATTACACGGACTGGGTCCGTAACCTAAGGATTATCCTCATTGCTGCACAGAATAGTTACGTCCTGGAAGCACCGCTGGGTGCCAGGCCTGCTGCTGATGCAACTGACGACGTTAAGAACGTCTGGCAGAGCAAAGCTGATGACTACTCTATAGTTCAGTGTGCCATGCTTTACGGCTTAGAACCGGGTCTTCAACGACGTTTTGAACATCATGGGGCATATGAGATGTTCCAGGAGTTGAAGTTAATATTTCAAGCAAATGCCCGGATTGAGAGATATGAAGTCTCCAATAAGTTCTACAGCTGCAAGATGGAGGAGAATAGTTCTGTCAGTGAGCATATACTCAAAATGTCTGGGTATAATAATCACTTGATTCAACTGGGAGTTAATCTTCCGGATGATAGCGTCATTGACAGAATTCTCCAATCACTGCCACCAAGCTACAAGAGCTTTGTGATGAACTATAATATGCAAGGGATGAACAAGACTATTCCCGAGCTCTTCGCGATGCTGAAAGCCGCGGAGGTAGAAATCAAAAAGGAGCATCAAGTGTTGATGGTCAACAAGACCACTGGTTTCAAGAAAAGGGGCAAAGGGAAGAAGAAGGGGAACTTCAAAAGGAACGGCAAACAAGTTGCTGCTCAAGTGAAGAAACCCAAGTCTGGACCTAAGCCTGAAACTGAGTGCTTCTACTGCAAGCAGACTGGACACTGGAAGCGGAACTGCCCCAAGTATTTGGCGGATAAGAAGGATGGCAAAGTGAACAAAGGTATATGTGATATACATGTTATTGATGTGTACCTTACTAATGCTCGCAGTAGCACCTGGGTATTTGATACTGGTTCTGTTGCTAACATTTGCAAGTCGAAACAGGGACTACGGATTAAGCGAAGATTAGCTAAGAACGAGGTGACGATGCGCGTGGGAAATGGTTCCAAAGTCGATGTGATCACGGTCGGCACGCTACCTCTACATCTACCATCGGGATTAGTTTTAGACCTGAATAATTGTTATTTGGTGCCTGCGTTGAGCATGAACATTATATCTGGATCTTGTTTGATGCGAGACGGTTATTCATTTAAATCAGAGAATAATGGTTGTTCTATTTATATGAGTAATATCTTTTATGGTCATGCACCCTTGAAGAGTGGTCTATTTTTATTAAATCTCGATAGTAGTGATACACATATTCATAATGTTGAAGCCAAAAGATGCAGAGTTGATAATGATAGTGCAACATATTTGTGGCACTGCCGTTTAGGTCATATCGGTGTAAAACGCATGAAGAAACTCCATACTGATGGACTTCTGGAATCACTTGATTATGAATCACTTGGTACTTGCGAACCGTGCCTCATGGGCAAGATGACCAAAACTTTCTCCGGATCTATGGAGAGAGCAACAGATTTGTTGGAAATCATACATACAGATGTATGTGGTCCGATGAATGTTGAGGCTCGTGGCGGATATCGTTATTTCCTCACCTTCACAGATGATTTGAGCAGATATGGGTATATCTACTTGATGAAGCACAAGTCTGAAACATTTGAAAAGTTCAAAGAATTTCAGAGTGAAGTAGAAAATCATCGTAACAAGAAAATAAAGTTTCTACGATCTGATCATGGAGGAGAATATTTGAGTTACGAGTTTGGTTTACATTTGAAACAATGTGGAATAGTTTCGCAACTCACGCCACCTGGAACACCACAGCGAAATAGTGTGTCCGAACGTCATAATCGTACTTTACTTGATATGCTGCGATCTATGATGTCTCTTACCGATTTACCGCTATCGTTTTGGGGTTATGCTTTAGAGACGGCCGCATTCACGTTAAATAGGGCACCATCAAAATCCGTTGAGACGACGCCTTATGAACTATGGTTTGGCAAGAAACCAAAGTTGTCGTTTCTCAAAGTTTGGGGCTGCGATGCTTATGTGAAGAAACTTCAACCAGATAAGCTCGAACCCAAATCGGAGAAATGTGTCTTCATAGGATACCCAAAGGAGACAATTGGGTACACCTTCTATCACAGATCTGAAGGCAAGATTTTCGTTGCTAAAATCGGATCCTTTCTAGAGAAGGAGTTTCTCTCGAAAGAAGTGAGTGGGAGGAAAATAGAACTTGATGTGATAACTGTATCTACTCCCTTATTGGAAAGTAGTTCATCACAAGAACCGGTTCCTGTGACAACTACACCAATTAGTGAGGAAGCTAATGATATTGATCATGAAACTTCAGATCAAGTTTCTACTGAACCTCATAGGTCTACCAGAGTAAGATCCGCACCAGAGTGGTACGGAAATCCTATTCTGGAAGTCATGTTACTAGACCATGATGAACCTACGAACTATGAGGAAGCGATGATGAGCCCAGATTCCGCAAAATGGCTAGAGGCCATGAAATCTGAGATAGGATCCATGTATGAAAACAAAGTATGGACTTTGGTTGACTTGCCCGATGATTGGCAAGCCATTGAGAATAAATGGATCTTTAAGAAGAAGACTGACGCTGATGGTAATGTTACTGTCTACAAAGCTCGACTTGTTGCAAAAGGTTTTCGACAAGTTCAAGGGGTTGACTACGATGAGACTTTCTCACCCGTAGCGATGCTTAAGTCTGTCCGAATCATGTTGGCTATTGCTGCATTTCATGATTATGAAATTTGGCAAATGGATGTCAAGACTGCATTCTTGAATGGATTTCTAGAAGAAGAGTTGTATATGATGCAACCTGAAGGTTTTGTTGATCCAAAAGGTGCTGACAAAGTGTGCAAGCTCCAACGTTCCATTTATGGACTGGTGCAAGCATCTCGGAGTTGGAATAAACGTTTTGATAGTGTGATCAAAGCATATGGTTTTATACAGACTTTTGGAGAAGCCTGTATTTACAAGAAAGTGAGTGGGAGCTCTGGGGCATTTCTAGTTTTATATGTTGATGACATATTATTAATTGGAAATGATATAGAATTTCTGGATAGCATAAAGGGATACTTGAATAAAAGTTTTTCTATGAAAGACCTCGGTGAAGCTGCTTACATATTGGGCATCAAGATCTATAGAGATAGATCAAGACGCTTAATAGGACTTTCACAAAGTACATACCTTGAATTTTTTTTGAAAAAGTTCAAAATGGATCAGGCAAAGAAAGGATTCTTGCCTGTGCTACAAGGTGTAAAGTTGAGTCAAACTCAATGCCCGACCACAGCAGAAGATAGAGAGAAAATGAAAGATGTTCCCTATGCTTCAGCCATAGGCTCTATCATGTATGCAATGCTGTGTACCAGACCTGACGTATGCTTAGCAATAAGCTTGGCAGGTAGGTACCAAAGTAATCCAGGAGTGGATCACTGGACAGCGGTCAAGAACATCCTGAAATACCTGAAAAGGACTAAGGATATGTTTCTCGTATATGGAGGTGACAAAGAGCTAGTCGTAAATGGTTACGTCGATGCAAGCTTTGACACTGATCTGACGATTCTAAATCGCAGACCGGATACGTGTTTTTATTAAACGGTGGAGCTGTAAGTTGGTGCAGGTCTAAACAAAGCGTCGTGGCAGGATCTACATGTGAAGCGGAGTACATAGCTGCTTCTGAAGCAGCAAATGAAGGAGTCTGGATGAAGGAGTTCATTTCCGATCTAGGTGTCATACCTAGTGCATCGGGACCAATAAAGATCTTCTGTGACAATACTGGTGCAATTGCCTTGGCAAAGGAATCCAGATTTCACAAGAGGACCAAGCACATCAAGAGACGCTTCAATTCCATTCGGGACCAAGTCCAAGTGGGAGACATAGAGATTTGCAAGATACATACGGATCTGAATGTTGCAGACCCGTTGACTAAGCCTCTCTCACGAGCAAAACATGATCAGCACCAAGACTCCATGGGTGTTAGAATCATTACTATGTAATCTAGATTATTGACTCTAGTGCAAGTGGGAGACTGAAGGAAATATGCCCTAGAGGCAATAATAAACTTATTATTTATTTCCTCATATCATGATAAATGTTTATTATTCATGCTAGAATTGTATTAACCGGAAACATGATACATGTGTGAATACATAGACAAACATATAGTCACTAGTATGCCTCTACTTGACTAGCTCATTAATCAAAGATGGTTATGTTTCCTAACCATTGACATGTGTTGTCATTTGATTAATGGGATCACATCATTAGGAGAATGAGGTGATTGACATGACCCATCCCGTTAGCTTAGCACTTGATCGTTTAGTATTCTGCTATTGCTTCCTTCATGACTTATACATGTTCCTGTAACTATGAGAATTGTGTAACTCCCGTTTACCGGAGGAACACTTTGGGTACTACCAAACGTCACAACGTAACTGGGTGATTATAAAGGAGTACTACAGGTGTCTCCGAAGGTACATGTTGAGTTAGCATAATTCGAGATTAGGTTTTGTCACTCCGATTGTCGGAGAGGTATCTCTGGGCCCTCTCGGCAATACTCATCACCTAAGCCTTGCAAGCATATAACTAATGAGTTAGTTATAAGATGAAGTATTACAGAACGAGTAAAGAGACTTGTCGATAACGAGATTGAACTAGGTATTGGATACCGACGATCGAATCTCGGACAAGTAACATACCGATGACAAAGGGAACAACGTATGTTGTTATGCGGTTTGACCGATAAAGATCTTCGTAGAATATGTAGGAACCAATATGGGCATCCAGGTCCCGCTATTGGTTATTGACCAGAGATGTGTCTCAGTCATGTCTACATCGTTCTCGAACCGTAGGGTCCGCACGCTTAAGGTTTCGATGACAGTTATATTATGAGTTTATGTATTTTGATGTACCGAAGGTTGTTCGGAGTCCCGGATATGATTACGGACATGACGAGGAGTCTCGAAATGGTCGAGACATAAAGATTGATATATTGGACGGATATATTTGGACACCGGAAAGGTTACGGAGAAGTTTGGAGCCCCGGGAGGTTACCGGAACCCCCCGGGAGGTATATGGGCCTTATTGGGCCCATGTAGGAGGAAGAGAGAAGGAGCAAGGGAGGGGGGCGCCCCCCCCCCAATCCCAATCCGAATTGGGGAGGGGGGCCGGCCCCCCTTTCCTTTCTCCTTCCCCCTCTTCCTATTACTACTACTAGTACTACTTCCTAATACTAGTGCTCTTTCCTTCCCCATCCAAATAAGATAAGGAAAAGAGAGGGAAACCTACTTGGAGTAGGTTTCCCCCTCCTCATGGCGCGCCCCCCCTAGGGCCGGCCACCTCCTCCCTCCCTCCTTTATATACGGGGGTAGGGGGTACCCTAGAACACACAAGTTGATCATTGATCGTTCCTTAGCCGTGTGCGGTGCCCCCCTCCATGATATTACACCTCGGTCATATTGTAGCGGTGCTTAGGCGAATCCCTGCAATAGGAGAACATCAAGATCGTCACCACGCCGTCGTGCTGACGGAACTCCCCCTGGCGCCTCTGCTGGATCGGAGATCGAGGGTGCGTCATCGAGCTATACATGTGTCAAGAACTCGGAGGTGCCGGAGTAACGGTACTTGGATCGGTTGAACCGGAGGACGTACGACTACTTCCTCTACGTTGCGTCAATGCTTCCGCTTCGGTCTACGAGGGTACGTAGACAACACTCTCCCCTCGTTGCTATATCATCACCATGATCTTGCATGTGCGTAGGATTTTTTTTTGAAATTACTACGTTCCCCAACAGGGGCCGCCCTTCGTCGATGAGGGGGGCGCCTACGGAGGAAGAGGAGATCCGGCGGCGCGAGGAGGCACTGGCCCTGGAGGCCGTGGAGCACAGCCTCGAGCTCGAGCGACTGGAGATGAGGGAGCATCAAGTCGCTCAAGCTGAAGATGCCGTCGGGGCCCGCGAGGCCAGAGTCGAGGAAGAGACCAATCGCCAGGTGGCCGTGGTTCGTGCTGATCTGGAAGGCAGATACAGCTTGAGGCTGGAGCTCGCTGGACAGGAGGGCCCGGACAGGGCCGCTGCCCTCAGGCCCAGGCTGGACGAGGCCGAAAGGCGTGCTGAGGCCACAACCACCGCCCTGGTTACGGCGCAGGCGAACCTGGCCTCCGCCCGCGCCGAGCTGCTTTCCCTCCGACGGCGAATTGACGATGCCGAGGCCGTTGCTTGGCAAACAGAGAAGAAGTGCTCCAACGCCGAACGCTGGAGCGCGAGCATGCCCCTATGCTTCAAGATCTTCGGAATAGGGCCAACGCCGCCCTGGGCTATATCTGCGACGAGAACGCCCCAACCCCTCACTCGAGTGACTACGCCAGCCACCTGACCTTCTTCACCGAGGTGGTGACGCGCCTGGAGGCTCAATCTGCCAGTGCTCGGCAGCTTATGGAGGAGAGGGGTCGTGGCCTGCTTTAGCACGCTTTCCCCTGTGTCTTCAGCCACCTCTTGAACGCCGACCCCAACTTCGATTTTGATGCCACCATTGCTCCTGTGCCCGTTGCCGTCTGAGGTGACTTGGCGCGTTGGGTAGAGGATCATGTCGACGCATTGGTCAGGGCCTTCACCTCAGAGAACGATGGGGTGGTGGTCGTCATAGACGAAGGTGACATGGTCAACGACAGCGATGGGGGCGTCGCCGACGGCGGTGATGATTTCGACGATGGTGATGATGATGCGACCGACGCGTCCCTGGATGACGCAGCGAGCGATATCTCTAGCTGATCCCATATTCTCCTGTTGTTTCATTCTACACGCAAAACTCGGGCGTGGCCCTTGGAAAACTTGTGAGAGCATTTTGAGAGGGGGAGTCCCTCGTGTAAGCAAATCATAGTTTTTACTTTCCTATGAAATGTGGGTATGTGTCCTCGTGATCTCGTGAAGCTGGGGGTGAGTTTCCAGACGTGGATTACCTTAGTCATCGCCTGCTTAGGGCTGGGTCGTGAGGCGACGAGTTCCCGAGAATCCTACGGAGCCTATCGCCCTGTTTGAAGTGGGGTGCCGGAAAGGGTGAGCACCAGGCGTATTGCTAGTGCATGCTTTGCGCGGTCCAGCTCGCGAGGAGCTTTGCGAGGGTGAGGCGACGGACGTGGGTCCGAAACCAAACAAGATCCAGAAGGTGAGAAACGGCTCGAATGAGAAAAGGCACCCCCCGGCGCGCAATGATAAAAATTCAGCTTCAACTTAAGTCCAGAATCAGAAAGCAAAGCCACAGAAAGAGAGATCCAAAGCAAAAGACCGCGTCTGGCACCTAGTCTAGTCTTTGGGTCTTCAAGTCTTCTCACCAGCGCGGAGCTAAGTGCTGTCCACTAGGCGTGGGAGGGAGCCCCAGGGCCTGAGGCCGGCGCTCCTAAGACTCCAGGGCGTGTACAACCCCAACTCATTATTACGTGAGAGTGTCACGGGCGGCGAGCTTCACAGGCACCGGGCCTTCTTCACAGGTACTGGCCTTGCTTCATATCGCCAAACGAGGGCCCCGCCTTGCGCCACTCTTGACCTCCTTTGAGCCGGCTGGAGACCAGGACGGCACAAAGGAGGGAAAGAGGACGTCAGCGGTTCCCTCGGCGACCACGGGTCCTCTGCTGGAGGAAAGGTCGTTGAAGCCACCCCAGCAGAGGGCCTACCTCCAGGTGTCCCCTGCTTTCGCGTGCCTTGGGGAGGGGCCTTGCTCCTGGCTCCCTTTCGGCGGCCCCCAGCGTGTCTCCCTTGTTGAGACGGGTGCCGCCATGCCGGGGTCGTCGACCGGTGCTGCAACCTGATTCATCGGTAGCCCATGGTTAGCATAAGCCTGTTCTTGAGAGGTTAGCGGTACCCTGTAGTTGCCGTCGCCGGCGCATTCGCTATGGTTCTCCGCTGGCTCTTGGAAGGCTTCGACTCCTAGCGCCCCTTCTCCCCAGTCTTCTCCAACGAATGAGCCGACGTCGTCCTCTGGTGCGTACCCTTGGTCCATCATGCGGGGCACGTAGGCTTCCGGGGCCGTCACCCCGAACACCTCGCCGTGGTGCCCCACACTCCATGTTGCTCCGCCCATGATGGTGTCCTGGCGATGATAATACGGCATCCGGCTGGGACCATGAGGGGTGACGCTTGCGATCGTGCTTCTCGAGGGCGGCATGGGGGGATTGGAGCCCCCTACGCCGCCAGCCGTGCTGATGTTGGCGAAGCCCCCAGGCATAGTCGACGACGCGCAGATGTGGTGAGGCTCGCCGCGCGACCTTGCATTGGCCTGGGGGGGAGTCGATAGTTGAAGGGTGGCGCTCCCGACGCCGCTGCGTACAGCAACTCAGCAACACGCTCAAGCAGCGTGTCCCGGCCGCTCTCCAACAGCCTACATCGCAGCAGCTCCCTTGCCACTTTGAGTGCCGCCCGCATGTTCTTTTGCTCCCGCCATGAGTGCGACGCCGTTGCAGCGGCGTGACTTGCTGCTCTCGCTGCGGCTTGTGCTTGCCGCAGGGTGAGGGTGGATGATGCCTAGCCGCGCTACCCACGCCCGACAGAGCTTGGTGATGCCCGCACCACCTGGGGTGCGGGGTCAAGATCTTCAGTGGCAAGAGGCACCGTCCGGGCCGGCCAGGCTGCCCAGCGGTCAGATCCGGCTCTTGGGTCACCAGACATCATAGCCGGTGAACGTCGGAGAGCTGATTGGCGGAGAAAAGGCTCCGGCACACCCCTACCTGGCGCGCCAAATGTCAGGGTATGGTGTCCCGGCAAACCCTTAAGGTTCGAACACTGGGGTGCGCGCGAAGTCTTTCCCTCCAATCGATCTACGCTCTAGCTTGCTAGGATCTTGCGGACAAACTCGACGAACTCACAACACAGAAGGACACAGGGTTTATACTGGTTCGGGCCACCATTGTGGTGTAATACCCTACTCCAGTGTGCTGGTGGTGGATTGCCTCTTGGGCTGATGATGAACAATACAAGGGAAGAACAGCCTCCTGAGGTTGAGGCATTCTTGAGCTCGGTGAGCTTGTGTGCGTGGGGATGGTCTCTCTACAGCTCAGATGAGATCTCCCTCCCACTGTGGTGGCTAGTCCTATTTATAGAGGCCCTGGTCCTCTTCCCAAATATCGAGCGGGAAGGGAGCCAACAATGGCAGGCTAATTTGAAGGGGGGACAGCTAGTACAAGCTATCCTGACAAAAGTAGTCTTCGCCTGCACAAAGTTCTGGTGGTGACACTGTTCTGGGCTCCATGGTGACCTCCGTCTTGCAGTCCATGGTCTTGCACTTGTTGCACTGGAATGACAACCTTTGCCTGAGGCCTTGGTACTCCGCGGCTGCGCTTGCCCCCTTTGCACCAAAGAGGAAACAAGGACACTGTGCGCGCTGGCGCCCGCCTGGTGTCGATCGTCACGGCTCACGTCACAAGAACCTCGTGAGGTTTGCCTCGCCTTGATATCTCTGCTCCTTGTGAGCCTTCCTAGTTAGGCCACTCCGGAGGAAGTCTTGCGTCGTCCGCCTTGCGAGGCTTGGCCCCTCGCGAGGGTCTTGGGTGCTTCGTTGGTGAAGAAGGGTCGTACGGCCTGCTGGCTTAGCCACGCCGCGGGCCGCAGGCAGGCAAGTCTGGGGACCCCTGTCCCCAGAACACCGACAAGTACTTTGCCTACAAGATGGAGGAGAATAGCTCAACTCAGCCAATGAGCATATGTCTGGGTACTCCAATCGCTTGAATCAAGTGGGAGTTAATCTTCCAGATAAGATAGTGATTGACAGAGTTCCCTAGTCACTATCACCAAGCTACTAGAACTTCGTGATAAACTATAATATGCAAGGGATGACAAAAACGATTCCCGAGCTCTTTGCGATGCTGAAATCAGCGAAGGTAGAAATCAATAAATAGCATCAAGTGTTGATGGTTGACAAGACCACTAGTCTCAAGAAAAAGGGCAAGGGAAAGAAAGGGAACTTCAAGAAGAATGCAAGCAAGTTGCCACTCCCATGAAGAATCCCAAAGCTAGACCTAAGCCTGAAACTGAGTGCTACTACTACAAAGGGAATGGTCACTGGAAGTGGAACTGCCCCAAATACTTGGCGGATAAGAAGGATGGCAAAGTGAACAAAGTTATATTTGATATAGATGTTATTGATGTGTATTTTACTAGTGTTCGTAGTAACCCCTAGGTATTTGATACCGGTTCAGTTGCTAAGAATAGTAACTTGAAACAGGAGTTGTAGAGACTAGTTAAAAGCTAGGTGATGATGTGTGTTGGAAATGATTCCAAGGTTGATACGATCACCATCGCACACTTTCAGGATTGGTGTTGAACCTAAATAAAAGATATTTGGTGTCTGCGTTGAGCATGAATATGACTGGATCATGTTTATTGCAATATGGTTATTCATTTAAGTCGGAGAATAATTGTTGTTCTGTTTACATGAATAAAACCTTCAATGGTCATACACCGAATGTGAATGGTTTATTAAATATCGATCGTAGTGATACACATATTCATAATATTGATGCCAAAAGATACAACATTCATAATGATAGTGCAACATACTTGTGACACTGCCGTTTAGGTCATATTGGTGTAAAGCACATGAAGAAACTCCATGCGGATGGACTTTTGAAATCACTTGATTATGAATCATTTGATACTTCTGAACCATGCCTCATGGAAGATGACTAAAACTCTGTTCTTAGGAACAATGGAGCGAGCTAATGACTTATTGGAAATAATACATACCTATGTATGCGGTCCGATGAGTGTTGAAGCACACGGCGGGTCTCGTTATTTTCTGACCTTCACAGCTGATTTGAGTAGGTATGGGTATATCTACTTGATGAAACACAGGTCTGAAACATTTTGAGAAGTTCAAAGATTTTCAGAGTGAGGTGGAGAATCATCATAACAAGAAAATAAAGTTTCTACGATGTGATCGCAGAGGCGAATATTTGAGTTACGAGTTTGGCCTTCATTTAAAACAATGCGAAATTATTTCACAACTCACGCCACCTGTAACACCACAATGTAATGGTGTGTCTGAATGTCGTAACCATACTTTATTAGATATGGTGTGTTCTATGATGTCTCTTACCTATTTGCCACTATCATTTTGGGGTAATGCATTAGAGACAACTACATTCATGTTAAATAGGGCACCATCTAAATCCGTTGAGACGACACCATATGAACTGTTGTTTGGATAGAAACCTAAGCTGACGTTTCTTAGAAGTTTGGGGATGCGACGCTTATGCCAAAAGGCTTCAGCCTAATAAGCTCGAACCCAAAGTGTAGTGCGTCTTCATAGGATACCCGAAAGGAACTATTGGGTATACCATCTAGCACATATTTGAAGGCAAATCTTTGTTGCTAATAATGAGTCCTTTCTAGAGAAGGAGTTTCTCTCGAAAGAAGTGAGTGGGAGGAAAGTAGAACTTGATGAGATAATTGTACCTTCTCTCGAATTGGAAAGTAGCACATCACAGAAAACCGTTCCAGTGATGCCTACACCAACTAGAGAGGAAGCAAATGATAATGATCATGAAACTTCAGATCGAGTAGCTACTGAACCTCGTAGGTCAACCAGAGCATGATTAGCACGAGAGTGGTACGGTAATCCTGTCCTGGAAGTCATGTTAATAGACTAAGGCTAACCTACGAACTATGAAGAAGCTATGATGAGCCCCGATTCTGATAAATGGCTTGAGGCCATGAAATCTGAGATATGATCCATGTATGAGAATAAAGTGTGGACTTTGGTGGACTTGCCCGATGATCGGCAAGCCATTGAGAATAAACGGATCTTCAAGAAGAAGACATACATTGATGGAAATGTCACCATCTACAAAGCTCGACTTGTCACAAAAGGTTTTCGACAAGTTCAAGGGGTTGACTACGATGAGACTTTCTCACCCGTAGAGATGCTTATGTCCGTCAAAATCATGTTAGCAATTGCCACATTTTATAATTATGAAATCTGGCAAATGGACGTCAAAACTGCATTCCTTAATGGATTTCTTAAAGAAGAGTTGTATATGATGCAACCAGAAGGCTTTGTCAATCCTAAAGGTGTTAACAAAGTGTGCAAGCTCCAGCGATCCATCTATGGACTCGTGCAAGCATCTCGGAGTTGGAATATACACTTTGATGAGGTGATCAAAGCATATGGTTTATACAGACTTTCGATGAAGCCTATATTTACAAGAAAGTGAGTGGGAGCTCTGTAGCATTTCTAATGTTATATGGGGATGACATATTGTTGATTGGAAATAATATAGAATTTCTAGATAGCATAAAAGGATACTTGAATAAGAATATTTCAATGAAAGACCTCGGTGAAGCTGCTTAAATATTAGGCAACAAGATCTATAGAGATAGATCCAGACGCTTGATAAGATTTTCAATGAGTACATACCTTGACATGATTTTGAAGGAGTTCAAAATGGGTCTGTCAAAGAAAGAGTTCTTGCCTGTGTTACAAGGTGTGAAGTTGAGTAAGACTAGAAACCTGACCATGGCAGAATATGGAGAGAGAATGAAAGTCATTCCCTATGCCTTAGCCATAGGTTCTATAAAGTATTCCATGCTGTGTACCAGACATGTTGTGTGCCTTGACATGAGTTTTACAAGGGGATACAATAGTGATCCAGGAGTGGAACTGTAACGCCCTGGATGTAACTTGCCATATTTGTACTCCGACTCTTGCCATTTCCGGCTTTAAGTTATGAGATTGCCCTTCGTGGTTGGGTTCTTGTCTTCGTTTTGCATCTTGTTCATGTCATGCATTTCATATCCTGTCATCATGTGCATCTCATTTTCATACGTGTTCGTCTCATGCGTCCAAGCATTTTCCCCGTTGTCCGTTTTGCAATCCGACACTCCTACGTCCTCCGGCGCACCCCTCTTGCCTCTTTTCGTGAGCGGGCGTTAAACGTTTTTGGAATGGACCGAGATTTGCCAAGTGGCCTTGGTACACCACTGGTAGACCGCCTGTCAAATTTCGTGTCATTTGGAGTCCGTTTGATACTCCAACGGTTAACCGGGGAACCGTAAAGGCCTCGTGTGTATTGCAGCCCAACCCCCCTCCAAACGGCCCAATAACCCACCCAAACCTCTTCCATGTCCTCCGCCGTCGGATCGCGGTCGTGTGGGCGAAAACTACACCTCATTTGGACACTCCTACCTCCTCCTAGCTATAAATATGTGCCCTCCCCGAGATCCCCGCGCAGATAAACCCTAAAAAAATCGTTCCCACCGCCACCGGACGAATCGCCGCCGCGCCCGGACCACTGGTGTGCCGCCACGTGGCAGCGCCACCGCCCGCCGCCGCTGCCGGCCCGCCCGATCCCGGGTCGGGCCCCCGAGCCCGCGCGCCGCCGCCCCGCTTCCCCGGCGCCCTCTACCGCCCGCGCGCCCGCCTGCTCCGGCCGCCGCCTGCTCCAGTCGCCACGCCGCACCCCGCCGCCTCGCCGCTCCTCCGCTGCCTCGTCGCCCGTGCGCCGCCGCCCTCGCCCGCGCTGCCCCATGCCTCCCCGTTGCCGCCCTACCTCGTGCCAGATTCGGCGACCCCAGAGCTCCAGCGAGCTCCCCGCAAGCTCCGGCCGCCACGTCCCCTCCTCTCCGGTGAGAGATCTGGCCATCCTCGTTCTTCGCGAAAAACCCTAGGTCTATTTCTGAGAGGGTAATTTTCGTTTAAGTCATTTCTCTGTAACATTTGCAGGCCCTGTTCATTGCATCATAACTCCATGGCCGTAGCTCCGTTTCGTGCGCATGATATATCAAAATGTTAAGCATGAGATGCTCTTCATTTTGTTTCATTGGGTCATGCTCACTTGAGTCCATCTCGACGCCCAAATCATGGATGCAAGGGTGCTATAAATTGTTAGTTGTTGTTACTTATCAGAGTATGAGGATTTGTCTTTTTTGTCTCATTTGTTGTGTGTTGCATATGGGCATGAGCTCTACATGTCTTCCTGGGAGAAGGAATATCCTTCGTTGACCGTGAGAGCTTGTGATGGGCAAAGTTGGGACACCCCTGCAGGGTTTGAACTTTCGAAAGTCGTGCCCGCGGTTATGGGCAGATGGGAATTTGTTAATGTCCGGTTGTAGAGAACTTGAAACTTAACTTAATTAAAATGGATCAACCGCGTGTGTAGCCGTGAGGGTCTCTTTTCGACGGAGTCCGGGAAGATAACACGGTCTCGCGTTATGCTTGAACGTAAGTAGCTTTAGGAACACTTCTTGATCGTCATTAGCTTCTCGACCGTGCTTTGCTTCTCTTCTCGCTCTCTTTTGCGTAAGTTACCCACCATATATGCTAGTGCTTGCTGCAGGTCCGCCTTACTACCCCTTTTCCTACCCTTAAGCTTAAATAGTTTTGATCGCGAGGGTGTGAGAATGTTGAGTCCCCGTGAATCACAGATACTTCCGAACAGATGCAGGTGCCGATGATGCCAGTGCTGGGGACGCTACCGAACTCAAGTGGGAGTTCGACGAGTATTCGGGTCGTTAGTTTCCTTTCCGGATGATCAGTAGAGGAGTCCAGTTGGGTCGATCGGAGATCTAGCATTTGGGGTTGTCTTTCTTTATTTCGGTTCTGTAGTCGGACCTTGATTGTATTCTGGATGATGTATGACATATGTATGTATTGTGTGAAGTAGCTATTGTAAGCCAACTCTTTATCCCTTTCTTATTCAGTACATGGGATGTGTAAAGATTACCCCTCTTGCGACATGCCTACCATGCGGTTATGCCTCTAAGTAGTGCCCTGACATGTGGGAGATATAGCCGCATCATGGGTGTAACAAGTTGGTAATCAGAGCCTTCCCTGACTTAGGAGCCCCCTGCTTGATTAAATCGCTGACGTTGTTGAGTCTAGATCAAAATGTTTTGAGTCTTAGGATTATATATATCAGAGAGTAGGATTCTTTTTACTCCTCAGTCCCTTCGTTGCTCTGGTGAGGCCTCGCGAAGTAGAGTTTTGACTCTTCTCTCCTCAAATTTCACAAAAAAAATTAGGATCACACGGGTATCTTGGAATCGTTCCGATGGTTTTGTGACAAGAACATTGTTCTTGGTGCCTCCTGACATTTAGGGGTTGTGGCAGTGTCCCGGGGAGTTGAGCTCTGAGGTGTTGTCATCACAATTTTATCATTGCAGTTCTGGAATACCTGAGTTCGCCGACATCGAAAATCTCTTTTATGCAGTTGTTGGTGAGATAACCTCGACGCCACCCAGTACTCGGGCGGGAGTTCGGGAGTATTGCCATAACTCGTATAACGGATGCTTTTCGAAGGTTGAGGTAAATGATTTCTGACGGTTTCTTGGTTATGTGTTGAAGGATGGATACAGCTGGATGTAGGATTTTCTAGTTTTGGGTGAGATATTATGCTTCCCCTGTATCCCCAACACCCGATTGCATACCCAGAAAGTTTCGGGAGTTTCATAGGTGGGAATTCAAGGAGCTCTAGTTTTTTCTTCCCGCAGATACTTGGCTTGTGATTGGGTAATCCTTACCAATTATTTGTTCATATCCATACCTTGTTGCTTTATTTCATCTACCTTTTATCTAAGTGGATTCTCAATTTATGGAAGTGTGATGATTTACTTTGGAATTCATTCATTCATTCTTGTTCGAATGTTAAGGCTATATCTTGCAATTTCAATCCATTGATTCAGCTTGAATATATGCCTATCAAGATGCTAACGGATGTCAACCTCTTCAGGATGGCTCCTCCAACGCGTCAGAATCCGGACCCTCCGCCACCACCTCCACCTCCGGAGGCATGGCAAGCTATCATGGCAGCCACCAATGCCAACACCCAGATGCTTTTGCAACTCTTGCAAGAGCGCAACCAAGGGCAAGGAAACAAAGGAAATCAAGACCAAGGAAACAATCAGCCTCAGTTTGCTACCCTCAATCAGTTCCTCGCAAACCAGCCGAAATCCTTCAGCAACTGTGTCGAGGCCACAGACACCGATGACTAGCTCGTGGATATCTGCAAACATTTTGAGTGTAGCAATGTCAGGCATGAGGACTTTGTCAAGTTTGCTTCGTTTCAACTCAAGGATCAGGCTGCTAAGTGGTATCAACAATACAAAGATTCCAGAGGAGGTCGTGTGATTACCTGGGATGATTTCCGCCGAGATTTCAAAGCTCACCACATTCCACAAAGTGTTGCTGAGAATAAGCGTGAGGAGTTCCATAATCTCAAGCAAGGCAGCATGTTTGTTTACCAATACAATATCCTATTTCAGAGGCTCGCTCGCTTCGCTAAACAAGACGTCCCTGATGAAAAGAGCATGATTTATCAATTGAGAGGTGGCCTCAGAGAAGATCTGCAATTAGCTCTCGTGCTTCTTGAGCCGACTAAGTATGTTGAATTTTACAACATGGCACTAAAGCAAGAGGCTGCTCAGCTCAAGTGTGATGAATCTAAGAAGAGAGTCAGGGATGGAGTTCAATCCTCTTCTTCAACTCAAGTGGCAGCTAAGCAACAGAAGTTCTGGTTGCCTCATCCTCCTCCGTTTCGTCAGTCTTACCAGCAGAAGAGTAAAGGTGGCAATGGATCTTCCCACCCACCCAACCCATGCTATCAGAACAAAGCGCAGTCTCATACTCGAAGGTCAAGTGCTCCTTGTCACCGTCCGCTCTTAGAGGTTACTTGCAACAAGTGTCAGCAGAAAGGGCACTATGCAAACAAATGCTTCAACCAAAGGCACCTTCCGCCTCCTCCTCCTGTGAGATCTGCCAGCAATGCAGTGGTCAAGCATAATTCCAAGTCAGCTAAGGTCAACATGATGAACGCAGCTCAGGCAGAGGATTCTTTAGAAGTGATCATGGGTAATCTTCCAGTCAATGACTTTCCTGCTAAAGTACTTTTTGATATTGGTGAATCGCATTGTTTCATTTCAAGACCATTTGCATCTAAGCATGAGTTGCTTTTTCAAGATTTGCCTAGGCAGTTATCAGTTCTCTCTCCGGGTAAATTCATGAACGCAATTTCCATGGTTTCGAATGTTTCTACCAAGATGGGCGACTATAAATTTCTGTCTTCTCCAATTGTTCTTGGTAACTCGGATATTGATCTAATTCTCGGCATGGACTGGCTTTCTAAGCACAAGGCTCGGCTTGATTGTGCTGCCAGGTAGATTCAATTGACACACTCTTATGGGGATGTGATCATCTATGCTGCTCGTGATGATACCATTCGACTGTTTTCTCTCAATGAGAAGGGCGAGTTGAATGCCATCTCTCATATTCCAGTCGTTTGTGAATATCAAGATGTCTTTCCAGAAGAGCTTCCAGGAATGCCTCCTCACCGGCCAGTTGAATTCGTTATCGATCTTGAGCCTGGCACGGAACCTGTTTGCAAATGTCCTTACAAGCTTGGACCAGAAGAGTTGAAGGAGTTGAAGAAACAACTCGATGAACAAGAGCGCATGGGTCTAATCAGACCGAGTTCATCTCCATGGGGTTGTGGTGTTCTTTTTATCAAGAGGAAGGATGGAACGGAACGACTCTGCGTCGACTACCTCCCATTGAACAAGAAGACTATAAAGAACAAGTACCCACTTCCCAACATCAATGAGCTTTTCGAGCAACTCTAGGGTGCCCAAGTATTCTCCAAGCTTGACCTCCGTATGGGTTATCATCAGATTTGCATTCGTGAACAAGATATCCCCAAGACAGCATTCAGAACAAGCTATGATTCTTATGAATATATTGTCATGTCTTTCGACCTTGTCAATGCTCGTCCAACGTTCTCTCGCATGATGAACTTCACCTTCAACCCTTACACAAATGATTTCGTCCTGGTGTATCTCGATGATATTTTGGTCTTTTCCAAGAATAAGGAGGATCATGCCAAGCATTTGAGATTGGTACCCGACAAACTCAGAGAGCATCAGTTCTATGCGAAGTTTTCAAAGTTTGAGTTTTGTCTTGATGAGGTTCTCTACCTTGGCCATATCATCTCCGCCAAGGGCATAGCTATTAATCCTGAGAAGGTATCTGCAATTGTGAATTGGGAACCGCCTTAGAATGTGAAGCAGCTCCGCAGCTTTCTTGGGCTTGCAAGCTATTGTCGAAGATTCATTGAGAATTTCTCTAAGATTGCAAAGCCTCTTTCCAACCTCCTTTAGAAGAATGTTAAGTATGTCTGGACGCCTGAATGTGACATCGCTTTCAACACCCTGAAAGAGAAGCTAGTCACAGCTCCTGTCTTGACTCCTCCTAATGAATCCAAACCATTTGAAGTTTTCTGTGATGCCTCCCTGCAAGGTCTCGGTGTTGTGTTAATGCAAGAGAACAAAGTTGTGGCTTATACCGATCGCCAGTTGAAGCCCAATGAAAAGAACTACCCCACTCATGACCTTGAGTTGCCGGCAGTTGTCCATGCTCTATTAACGTGGAGACATATCTTGTTGGGAAGGAAAGTGGACATATTCACTGATCATACTAGTATGTATACACGTGCAATGCACGTCTTAGTAGTATTGTTCCTATGATTCTATTAAAAGAAAAAACATATAGTACTTTGCAATGAATTCAGAGAAAAAATAAATATTGTTGGTGTATGCATGCACAAATGAAGTAATAAAAAATTGGTAATTGGCATGATACAATGCCTATGGCCTAGTGACACCCAAAAATTTCCATGGGGAAAAAATTAAAGATTTACATGGTGGAACCCACTAATTTTATGCTTTTTTTATCCTCCTAGATAATACATCTCTCGTACTCGGCCAAGGGCGGAGCCAGGATTTAGATATGAGGGAGGAGAAAATTCAATGTTCACAAAAGTTATGGAACATCAGGATATGTTAGGTCTCACGATAGCATTGATGACAAATTATCGAAATATATTTCTAGAACTACAAAAGAATGTTACATTTCCGTTAACTTAAATTGAACTATAAAACCAGAAGTGTTGAACAAGTTGATAATGTGAATTTTACAACTATTTTTCTTTGCAATCATGTAATGTCAAAGAAAATTGTCTTCACTATATTTCAAAAATATGTCTTGAAGAGAACTGGAAGAGAATTAAAGCAATTAGCATTTACCATTAATGTTTTTGCCACTGTCATTCGTACGGTGATATGTGCCATGAATTATAAAGTGGTGGTTTTCTGCTAATGAAAATTGGTATTGTTGTGGTCTTTACATTTCACTAGGCTGCAGCAAAAAACGCCCTAAGTAGTCCGGTCGAACACGCACGTAGATCAATCAATCGATTAACTGTCCAAGGGAAAACAATAGTTAGCTACACCTACATGTATGGGTGACTCGGCTTTGGTCTTCTCTATATTCGGTGTAGTTGGTTCCATGAATATAGTTTTGGACGGACTAACGATGCAATTAGCTGCGGTCATTAGCCGTTGTACAGTATAGAACCTGCTAAAAATGTTCACTCGTCACCGCCCCTGTCTCGCCTCTTTGCCTTATGCACTGGCACATACACCATGGCGAGAAGAGAGGAGGTGTGACGTGATTATTCCAGAACCCAGAAGATGCAAGTGAAGAGAGGAGGTGTGACGTGATTGTTCTAGAAACTAGCAGATGCAAGTGTGGGCTACTGTTCATTGCGAATCCGTTGAGTCTCAACCATTAGATTTATGAGATCAACGGCTGGGATTGATGATGTTACTACAATTCAAAACTCGTACACTATATAGTAGTATAGATAGTACAGATAAGAGCCTCAAGTACATCTTCACTCAGCCCAACCTCAACCTCAGGCAGACTCATTGGGTCGAAATGATTCAAGAATACAATCCGAGTATTGAATATACTCCAGGCAAGGCCAATGTCATTGCAGATGCTTTGAGCAGGAAGGCTTACTGCAACTGCCTAATTCTCAAGCCCTTCCAACCGGACCTTTGTGAAGCTTTCCGCAAACTGAATCTCCAAGTTGTTCCTCAAGGCTTCCTTGCCAACCTCCAAGTCTCTCCTACTTTGGAAGATCAAATTCGTGAGGCACAACTTCTTGATGCAATGGTGAAGAAGGTGAAAAATGGGATTGCCAAGAGTCAACCCAAATACAAGTGCTATCGCCTTGATGACAAAGATACTCTATTCATCGAGGATTGAATTGTGTTCCTAAAGGTGATCTACGGAAATTCATTATGAACAAGGCGCACAATTCCCTCCTATCCATTCATCCTGGAAGTACAAAGATGTACCATGACCTCAAGCAGTCGTATTGGTGGACTCGAATGAAGCGAGAAGTTGCTCAGTTCGTGAATGAATGTGATGTCTGCAGAAGAGTGAAAGCAGAACACCAATGGCCAGCTAGTCTCCTCTAACCTCTTGCCATTCTAGAATGGAAGTTTGACCATATTGAGATGGACTTCGTGACTGGATTTCCCAAGTGCAAACGTGGAAATGATGCTATCTTTGTTGTTATCGACAAGCTTACAAAAGTGGCTCATTTTCTTCCTATCAAAGAATCTATCATAGCAGCTCAGTTGGCAGAGCTATACACCTCCAGGATTGTCTCCTTGAATGGCATTCCACAATTGATATCTTCAGATCGTGGAAGCACCTTCACCTCTAAGTTCTAGGGCTCCTTCCAGAAGGCCATGGGCACCAACATTTGCTTCAGCACAGCCTTCCATCCTCAAACTAGTGGCCAAGTCGAGCGAGTCAATCAAATTCTTGAAGATATGCTCAGGGCTTGTGTCATTTCCTTCGGTATGAAGTGGGAAGATTGTATTCCATATGCCGAGTTCTCCTACAACAATAGCTTCCAAGCGAGTTCGGGCAAGGCCCCATTCGAGATTCTCTATGGCAGAAAGTGTCGTACCCCTCTTAATTGGTCAGAGACTGGTGAATGCCAACTTATTGGCAATGACTTAATCACAGAGGCTGAAGAAATGTGTAAAGTCATCCGTGAAAATCTCAAACCCGTGCAATCGCGTCAGAAGAGTTACTATGATAGCAAGCATCGTGACTTGGCTTTTGAGATCGGAGACCATGTCTACCTCCGTGTCTCTCTAATGAAAGGTACTCGTCATTTCGGTATCAAAGGGAAGCTTGCCCCTAGATACGTGGGTCCTTTCAAGATCGTTGGCAAAAGAGGCGACCTCGCCTATCAACTTGAGCTTCCATCCAACTTCCCAAATGTGCACGATGTGTTTCACGTGTCACAGCTTCGCAAGTGCTACAAGACTCCTGAGCACACCATCAACTTCGAAGAGATTGATCTCCAAGAAGACATGTCTTATCATGAACATCCCTTTGCTATTATTGAAGAAACTGAGCGCAAGACTCAGAACAATTCTATCAAATTCCGGAAAGTGAAGTGGTCACATCATTCCGACCGACAAGCCACCTGGGAACGCGAGGACCACCTCCGTTCTTAGTATCCGGAGTTCTTTCAGTCCTAGATCTCGGGATGAGATCCTTCCGTAGTGGTGGAGTGTTGTAACGCCCCGGATGTAACATGCCATATTTGTACTCCAACTCTTGCCATTTCCGGCTTTAAGTTATGAGATTACCCTTCGTGGTTGGGTTCTTGTCTTCGTTTCGCATTTTGTTCATGTCATGCATTTCATATCATGTCATCATGTGCATCTCATTTGCATACGTGTTCGTCTCATGCGTCCGAGCATTTTCCCTGTTGTCCATTTTGCAATCCAACACTTCTACGTCCTCCGGCGCACCCCTCTTGCCTCTTTTCGTGAGCGAGCATTAAACATTCTCGGAATGGACCGAGATTTGCCAAGTGGCCTTGGTACACCACCGGTAGACCGCCTGTCAAATTTCGTGTCATTTGGAGTCTATTTGATACTCCAACGGTTAACAGGGGAATCGTAAAGGCCTCGTGTGTGTTGCAGCCCAACCCCCTCCAAACGGCCCAATAACCCACCCAAACCTCTTCCATGTCCTCCATTGTCGGATCACGATCGCGTGGGCGAAAACTAAACCTCATTTGGACACTCCTACCTCCTAGCTATAAATATGTGCCCTCCCCGAGATCCTCGCGCAGATAAACCCTAAAAAATCGCTCCCGCTGCCACCGGACGATCGCCGCCGTGCCCGCACCACTAGCGTGCCGCCATGTGGCAGCGCCACCGCCCGAGCCCGGGTCGGGCCCCCGAGCCCGCGGGTCGCCGCCCTGCTTCCCCAGCGCCATCCGCCACGCGCCCGCCTGCTCCGGTCGCCACGCCACACTCCACCGCCTCGTCGACCGTGCGCCGTCGCCCTCGCCCGCGCTGCCCCGCGCCTCCCTGTCGCCGCCCTACCTCGTCCCGGATCCAGCAACCCCAGAGCTCTGGCGAGCTCCCCGCAAGCTCCGGCCGCCGCGTCCCCTCCTCTCCGGCGAGAGATCCTGCCATCCTCATTCTTCGCGACAAACCCTAGATCTGTTTCTGAGAGGGTAATTTTCGTCTATGTCCTTTCTCTGTAACATTTTCGGGCCCTGTTCACTGCATCATAACTCCATGACCGTAGCTCCATTTCGTGCACATGATATATCAAAATGTTCACCATGAGATGTTCCTCATTTTATTTCATTGGGTCATGCTCATTTGAGTCCATCTTGATGCCCAAATCGTGGATGCAAGAGTGCTATAAATTGTTAGTTGCTGTTACTTATCAGAGTATAAGGATTTGTCATTTTTGTCACATTTGTTGTGTGCTGCATATGGGCATGGGCTCTACATGTGTCTTGATCTATGCCATGCCATCTTTACAGTGGTGCTTGCCATGTATTTTTTGATCTTTGTCGTGACTAGCACAAGCATGCAAAGTAGCCTTCGTGTTATTGCTGATTTCAGGGACTTAGGATTTTACTGTCATTTCCCTGCTATTATTTTTATGCCATGTAAACATGTTGCTACAGTGAGATCCGTGCTTGTTTTGAGTTGCTTCAGTAAGGATGTTTTGGACGTAAGGTTATGCTCCATCCATCCAAGTCCATTTTTTGCAATTATAGAGTGGCCTAGCATGTCTTAATCTTGCGCTATGTTTGCTATAAAATGTTCCTGGCAGATTGTTTACATGTTAATCAATTTTGCCATGGTTGTTGTAGTTGATCCATGCATGCTATGAACTTGCTCTTGCCATGGTTAGTTTCATGAACATGTCTTCTTGCTGATGCTATGCTTATCTTGTCATGCAATACCTTGTGGTGAGTGAATCGAGCTCGCAAAGATGCCTTCCTAATTCTGTTTATGCCATGCTCTATTTTCTGCTAAGTCTGAAATTGTTAATAAAACTTGCTATGTTTACATGGGTGCCATCTCTGTGCCTTTTTGGCTCATGTTCATTAAGGGACTTTTGTTCTATGCATTTAGTAGATTCATTTCGTGCCTTGTTTTGCTATGATTTGTTCCTGTATCATGTTGTTTGCTTGCTCTAAACATTGCTTCCTGATGTTATTCCTGACATGTTAGTATCTTCACCAAGTATGTGAAGCTGATATCTTTTGCACTTTTGCCATGCTTGTTTGAACCTGCTCTGTTGTGATTTAGCCGTAGCTCAGTGTTCATGTTTTGTCAAGCATCTTGAGTAGATCAGCGCCATATGCTTTGTTGCTATGTTGGAGAGCGGTAGCTTAGTTTCTTGTTGCATTCTAGATAGCATCGTGTTGTTAATTGCGGAATTGTGCCATTCTTGTTTTGCTTGCCATTTGCAAACCGTGCATCCGATTTCGGTGATCTTTATATCGATTTCAACCGAACTCATCTCATCTTTCTAGCAGCACACTTGGTTTGCCAAGTTGATGCCTTGTTCATCATTTTCCTTTCGGAGCACGCATATGCATTGCATATCACATCCCGCATGTCATGCCATGTTTTGCATCATGTTGCTTGAGCATTGCACCGTGATTGATTGTTGGTCCTTTGCTTGTGTTTTTTCTTTGGGTAGAGACGGGAGACGAGTACGTGATCGAGGAACATGTTGAGTACGCTTACGAGGATCAAGCTTTCGTCAACTCTGAGAACTTTGCAGGCAAGATGACCATACCCTCGAAATCACTTCTATCTTTGCTTGCTAGTTGTTCGCTCTTTTGCTATGCCGCGATACCTACCACTTGCTATATCATGCCTCCCATATTCCCATGTCAAGCCTCTAACCCACCTTTCCTAGCAAACCGTTGTTTGGCTATGTTACCGCTTTTGCTCAGCCCCTCTTATAGCGTTGCTAGTTGCAGGTGAAGTTGAAGTTTGTTCCATGTTGGAACATGGATATTGTTGGGATATCATTATTATCACTTATTTAATTTTAATGCATCTATATACTTGGTAAAGGGTGGAAGGCTCGGCCTTATGCCTGGTGTTTTGTTCCACTCTTGCCGCCCTAGTTTTCGTCATACCGGTGTTATGTTCCTTGAATTTTGCGTTCCTTACGCGGTTGGGTGTTATGGGAACCCCTTGACAGTTCGCCTTGAATAAAACTCCTCCAGCAAGGCCCAACCTTGGTTTTACCATTTGCCACCTAAGCCTTTTTCCCTTGGGTTCCGTGGACTCAAGGATCATCTTTATTTTTAACCCCGGGGCCAGTGCTTCTCTAAGTGTTGGTCCAACCTGAGCGATGTCCGGCGCTGCCTGGGCAACCAGGGTCTATGCCAACTGTCGGTGTCAAAACCGGCGGATCTCCGGTAGGGGGTCCCGAACTGTGCATCTAGGCGGATGGTAAAAGGAGACAAGGGACACAATGTTTTACCCAGGTTCGGGCCCTCTTGATGGACGTAAAACCCTACGTCCTGCTCGATTAATATTGGTGATATAGGTAGTACAAGAGTAGATCTACCACGAGATCAAGGAGGATAAACCCTAGAATCTAGCCTATGGTATGATTGTTGTATGATGAAGTTGTCCTACGGACTAAAACCCTCCGGTTTATATAGACACCGGAGAGGGTTAGGGTTACACAAAGTCGGTTACAATGGTAGGAGATCTTGAATATCCGCATCGCCAAGCTTGCCTTCCACGCCAAGGAAAGTCCCATCCGGACACGGGACGAAGTCTTCAATCTTGTATCTTCATAGTCCTGGAGTCCGGCTGAAGGTATAGTCCGGCTACCCGAACACCCCCTAATCCAGGACTCCATCAGTAGCCCCTGAACCAGGCTTCAACGACGACGAGTCCGGCGTGCAGATTGTCTTCGGCATTGCAAGGCGAGTTCCTCCTCCAAATTCTTCATAAAAGTTTGTAAACACCAAGAGTAGTGTCCAGCTCTGCAAAATAATTTTCCACGTATTGCCACAGAGAGAATAATATTAACACAAATCTAATCTGCTGACGTATTCCGCAGCATGACATCACACTACGGCCAAGCCTTTATTCAAATCGTTTTCACTTCTCCACCTCAGCGTGTTTTGCGAGGCGGTTTCCTTGGCACGTCTTGTTAAAGCAGAGATCGTGTCCCCCATTTACGGGATTCTCACCAATACGGACGTGGGTAACCCAACCGCGCCACTTATCACAATGCTTGGGAGGCAAGCGAGTTTTACTACGCTGGTGGGGACGCATAGTCGCGTCCGCCCATATAAGGGGATAAGGATCCACCTTTTTACCTACGCCTTCTTCCTCCTTTGCCTATCCATCTTCTGCGCACCCGAGCTCCAGCGCCCAAGCCCGCACTTCCTACCTCAACCTTCTCCAACAATGTCCGGAGCGGTAGGCAAGTGGATGGTCTCCTGCGTCACGGAGGGCCATGTCAAAAAGCTAAGGAAGGCCGGATACTTGTCCAAAGATATCGCGCACCGGCTTCCTGAGGAGGGGCAACTTCTCCCCACCCCAAGGTCCCATGAGAGGGTAGTATTTCTTCCCCACTTCCTCCGCGGACTGGGTTTACCTCTCCACCCATTTGTCCGCGGACTCAGGTTCTACTATGGCCTAGATTTCCACTATCTGGCCCCGAACTTCATCCTCAATATCTCGGCATTTATCGTCGTGTGTGAGGCCTTCCTCTGCATCCGCCCCCATTTCGGCCTCTGGCTCATGACCTTCAACGTCAAGCCAAAGGTGGTGCGCGGCAACCAGGCGGAGTGCGGAGATGCCATGGCAGGCAAAATAGCCAACGTCCTATGGCTCGAGGGCTCCTTTGTGGAGACCTTGAAGGGGTGGCAGTCCGGGTGGTTTTACATCACCGAGACATGCGATCCGAAGTGGATCGCAGCCCCTGAATTCTGATCCGGACCCCCTACGCGGCTCACATCTTGGAAGGAGACAGGCTTGTCGTGGGGCGACGAAGAAGAGGTGACCGGACTATAAAGATGCATCCAGTCCCTGGTGAACAAGCAGCTCAAGCTTGTCAACGTAGTCCAGGTCATGCTCGTCCGCCGGATCCTTCTGTGTCAAGAACGGGACTTCAATTTGTGGGAGTTCAACCCGGTGCAGCACCAAACTCTGAGCAGGCTCTTCGACACGACGTACGAAGATGTCTGGAAGGGGCTAACCAAAGGCGCCGAGGCTCCCACATCCGCCTCCCAAGACCGCGGATTCAGCTCGCAGCGTCCTGCTGGCGAGGTGAGATATTTTCATCTTTTACAGGATGTTAAGTTTTTTTTTCATAGTTTGACTCTATGCGGGATCTAAACTCCCTTACCTTTGACAGGATTGGCAGGCAAAGTCCGGACTGATTAACTGTCTGGCTCCCTTGCCCGAAGACCCAGCCCCTGCTCTCCTAGTGAAGCTACTGGTTCCGGCACCTTATGTGGTGCCGGAGAAGATGGCCAAGAAGAAGAAGGCCATGGGGACTCAAAAGAGTTCCCGACATATGGTGGTGTCGGACTCGTCGTCCGACGAGTCCGAGACACACTCCTCCCGTGAAGATGAGGAGGAGGAAGAAGAAACCTCTCCCCCACCAGCGGGGGGAGGAAAGAAGAGGAAGGCCGCCCCAGTAGGGGAGGCCGAAGGGTCCAAGAAGAGGAAAACCCCTCCGCCGGACTATGCCCCCGACGCCGACGAGGATGAAGAGGAGTGGCCGGACAGGGCCAAGCGTCCGGCGAAATCGTAAGTGTTCGGATACCAGAGTAACTCATGATATTCCTTTTGTTGCACAGCTTTCCCTAATGTCGAATATAATCATGAAGCCCGCCCAAGGACGGGCTCGACGAGTCGTCGAGTGGCTCCCTGGATTCATCGGACGTGAATTCAGTTCCGCCCGCTGCCTCCCCCTGTGCCGCGGATGACGTTGAAGTGGCGTCGCGACAAGCTCCGGGGCAAGAGGAGGTGGTCCAGGAGGAGCCGCGAGGTGACCTCCCGAACTCCAGGAGTGAAGGGGACAAGACCCCCCAGGGCTCCAAGTCCGGCTTTAAGCCGGACACCGCGCCGGAATCATCAACGGTTCCGGACCATGGCAGGCGAACTCCTGCCAAGAGGAGCAAGCCTATTGAGCTGGCGTCCTCCGTCCAACCGGAGGCGCCGGACAATCTGCTAGAGGTGCTTAAGGGCGCCTCCATCGACGAGGAGGACCGTACCATCATGAGTATGGTGGTCCAGAAGGTTCGGTCCGCCAAAAGCGGACTGACTGAAGCTTGTGCTAACCTTATAACAGGCTTCGAGGTAAGTAAAAAATATGTAAAAATATTACCGCATAGACAGTAGCCCCTGATGCTCTATTTGGCGTTCGGAAAGAAAAGCTAAATAGAGGATCTATTAAATATCGCAGGAGTCTAACTAAAAAGGAGTCAATATACGTATGCAGGCTTCGCTGCTGGCCACCGCCGCACTGACTGTGGAGGTGGGTGCCCTGAAGCAGGGCCTCGAGCGGACCGAGCAAGAGCTCGGCCTTGCCAAACGGCAGCTCGAGGAGAAAGAAGGTAAGAGATACCTTATACAAAAATGCCTATAAGAAGACGCAATTGCAAAAAATGACAGGAGTATACTGCTTATTTCTAGGGGCCACAACTGAGGTGGTGACCCTCAAGCAGGCGTTGTCCGAGGCCGAGAAGAAAGCGGCCACGGAGCGCACCGAGCGGGAGAAATTTGAGGCGCAGGTCGGCGAGGTGCAGCAAGAGCTTTAGGCTCTCATGAAAAAACATGAGAGTTTGGAGCTCGACTTGAAGACGCGAGCGTCCGTGCTTGCTACGGCCCTTAAAACTGCCAAATCTGCCAAGGCCGAAGCCCAGAAGGCCCTCCAGGAATTGGATGCGGTGAAAAAGATAGCGGCGGGTAAGGCATTCTCTATGCGAAGCAGACATATAGAAGTAAACTACTTGTTACTTACCCGAATCCAGAGAACTCCAGGGGCATTCGCAGATCTTCCCCGCAGCGTATCCTATGCCGCCGCATTCTACCGAGCCAAGGAAGGCAGCTCGACGGAGAAGGTGTTCTGGTCTCAGTACGCTGAGGCCGGACACCCTGTGCCTTTGAGCGTCCAGCTGAAGCAGCTGGTCGAGCTCCACAAGGCGGCCGAACAGGCCCTGAAGGGCTTCATAGTTCGGTTGTGGCCGGGAGAGGCCCTGCCTGGGAGCTACTTAGGACTAGTGCGGCGGCTGGTGGAGGCTTGTCCAAGGCTCGAGGTCATCAAGCGCTCCGTCTGCATCGAAGGTGCCCGTAGGGCCCTTGCCCATGCAAAGGTGCACTGGGGTAAGCTGGACGGTGAGAAGCTTGTGAGGGATGGGCCGCCGCCGGGGAAGGAGCATCGCAAGCCCGAGAACTATTACAAGGATGTTCTGGCTGGTGCCCACCTTATGGCGGATGAATGTACCAAGGATTTAATTTTTGAATGAACTCACTCGTGTTATCCTGTGCGCTGAAAACTTGTTAATACGCGCTAAACAATGCTTGTTGAATTTAAAAAATTACTTTCTGTGCGGCCGTTTATCAAAAAGTTGAGAGATGGCCAGTCGTCGGCTTCTGCCCCCATGCCACTAGTGCTGGGGTGTTCGGGATAAACCTGAGCGCTCTTTTTCCCATGATTGGGTCCGTCGAGGGAGGTTCTTAGCACAACGAACAAGGCAATCGGACTATAATGCTTGAACACTCTCACTTAGCCATAGAACTCTATAATTTTAAATTTCGACGAAGCCCCTAGTATTCGGAAGACCGAGTTCGGGGCGCTATCCACACCTTGGCCGGACAAAGCCGGTTCCTCGCTCGAAGCGGCATAAGTCTTTAAGGACTCGAAAAACCTCTCGAACAACGACCGGCCTCTCGCCTCATCATGACAGTCAGTTTTAGCTTTCTCTACTGAGGTGCTCAGCCCAGCTCAACTAGGGCACAATGGCAGTAGTTCTCCTAGTGCTACCTTAGCCGATATAGCGGAACGTAAGGCACCAAAACATAGGAGCCGGGCAAACCCAACTATTGACCCAAATCATGATTCTGAGCCGATGCATATAGTGCTATAAGTTCGGGGTGCCGCACTTGTGAAAGTGTACGAACTTCTCACGCCATATTGATGGGTACTGAAGCCCCTGGCGTATTTTTGTCGTACCACGGTGTACGGATGCAACATGTTATTAATAAACATATATATAAAAAGAGGATAATGCAAAAAATAGACAAAAAGCTATGCATTGTTTATAGAAAGGCTGCTATGAAAGCAGAATGATACAAATAGTGCGATAAGCAAAAGAAATTGGACTATTTAACATGTCCTGGCCAGGGGCAGGCCATGGAATTGTATTAAAAATAGGTATACTTCTCGTAATAGAGACCACCTGGGAGTTCCATAATGCGGCGTGGCTTGTCTGCTTTCCTGGATCTTGCATCGTTTGTGCGGCAGTTTAATTGCCGAACGGGTCGTCCGAAGTATGGAGTCCTGAGAGTAAGGAAGAAAGAAAAAAAAGGAATCCGGCAGCCCCTGGTGCAGTTTAAGCCGTTTTTCAGGCGTGTCGTGATAGTGCCCCTTCCCCTGTGCCCATGGTATTTCAAGAGCGTAGTTATGTACGCGAAGCACTGGTTTTGCTATATCGCGAGGGCTAGGGTTGGGGCCGCATTGCTACACTAGCTCAGAACGTGACATGCGGTCTTGTTGTAGGGTACTCCGAGCGCGTTTGACAGTGTCCGGCTTTTTGAAGGCCGATCTGGAGAACTGCCTAGAGAGGCTGCTTTGTACTTCTGCTGCGAGCGCTGCCGTGTGCTTCTCTGTTTGGAGGGAGTGTTCAGTGTTCCCATTGACCGTTATTACTCCTCTAGGGCCTGGCATCTTGAGCTTGAGGTATGCATAGAGCGGTACCGCGTTGAATTTTGCGAATGCGGTTCGCCCGAGCAGTGCGTGATAGCCACTGCGGAACAGGACTATGTCGAAGATTAACTCCTCGCTTCGGAAGTTATCCGGAGATCCGAAGACCACTTCCAGTGTGACTGAGCCTGTACAGTTGGCTTCTACACCTGGTATGACGCCTTTAAAGGTCGTTTTGGTGGGCTTGATCCTCGAGGGATCTATGCCCATTTTTCGCACTGTATCCTGGTAAAGCAGGTTCAAGCTGCTGCCGCCGTCCATGAGGACTCTTGTGAGATGAAATCCGTCAACGATTGGGTCTAGAACCAATGCGGCGATGCCGCCGTGACGGATGCTAGTGGGGTGGTCCCTTCGATCAAAGGTGATTGGGCAGGAGGACCATGGGTTGAACTTTGGGGCGACTGGCTCTGTCGCATATACGTCCCGTAACACACGCTTCCGCTCCCTCTTGGGGATGTGGGTTGCGTATATCATGTTCACCGTCCGCACTTGCAGGGGAAATCCCTTCTGTCCACTGTTGTTCGGCGGCCTGGGCTCCTCCTCGTTGTCGCTATACAGCCCCTTGTCTTTGTTTTCGGCTCTTAACTTGCCTGCCTGCTTGAACACCCAACAATCCCTGTTGGTGTGATTGGCTGGCTTTTCGGGGGTGCCATGTATCTGGCACAAGCGATCGAGTATTCGGTCCAAACTGGACGGGCCCTGAGTATTTCTTTTGAATGGCTTTTTCCGTTGACCGGATTTGTAGCCCCGGAATCCGGCATGAACTGCCGTATCCTCGTTGTTGTCGCTGTTAACGTGGCGCTTTTGTTTGTTCCGACGTGACCTGTCACTTTTGTCCTTGGTATTCGAATTACCAGGGTTCTTGGTTAAGTTGTTGCTGCGAGCTAGCCAGCTGTCTTCTCCCACGCAAAAGCGGGTCATGAGTGTCGTGAGGGCTGCCATAGATTTTGGCTTTTCCTGTCCCAGGTGCCGGGCCAGCCACTCATCACGGATATTATGCTTGAAGGCCGCTAAGGCCTCTGCGTCCGGACAGTTGACTATCTGGTTTTTCTTTGTTAGGAACCGTGTCCAGAATTGCCTGGCTGATTCCTCTGGCTACTGAATTATGTGGCTTAGGTCATCGGCGTCCGGTGGTCGCACATAAGTGCCCTGGAAGTTGTCAAGGAATGCGGCTTCCAGGTCCTCCCAAGAACCGATTGAGTCTGCTGGCAAGCTGTTAAGCCCATGCCGGGCCGGTCCCTTAAGTTTGAGTGGGAGGTATTTGATGGCGTGTAGATCATCACTGCGGGCCATGTGGATATGAAGGAGATAATCCTCGATCCATACCGCAGGATCTCATGTGCCATCGTACGATTCGATGTTTACGGGTTTGAAGCCCTCAGGGATTTTATGATCCATTACTTCATCTGTGAAGCATAGTGGGTGTGCGGCGCCTCTGTATTGGGCGATATCACGACGCAGCTCGAAGGGGCTTTGTCTGTTGAGTTCGGCCCGGCCGGATTCATTGCATCCGGAGTGACGATCACCGTCATGTGCCGTGGGGCGCCTGCACTATCCGTAGATCGATCTTGTTTGCCTTACCTTGTCCTCCAGTATGTCGCGCAGGTCGGGCGCATTTTCCCATGCCTTAGTATGCTTGACGCGGCGCCGGGGCATGGCTTGAGTGGAAGGCCGAGAGGCCTCTCTGTCGCAGCCACGAGGTGGCCGGTCGGCCATGTCATGCGCAGGTGATGTAGGTGCTTCCTCCTCTAGTCGGGGTAGCAGCCTACGCTTTAGGTAACTCTTGCAGGGGCGTTCGAGTTCATACTCTTTGGCCGCAAGGACTTCAGTCCATCTGTCAGCTAGCAAATCTTGCTCGGCTCTAAGCTGTTGCTGCTTTTTCTTGAGGCTGCTTGCCATGGCCATAAGCCTGCGTTTAAAACGCTCTTGTTTGGCGAGATCCTCTGGCACGACGAACTCGTAGTCGTCGAGGCTTGCCTCGTCTTTGGAGGGAGGCGTATAATTATCGTCCTCAACCTCTTGGTCCACCGCCCTCTCGTGAGGGCTGGCTTCTCTGTCCTCCTGTGCTGAATCTTGCTGGAGGGGGTGTCCTTCGGCGCTATCCAGAGTAGTATTATCTCCCGTGCCGGAATCACCATTTTTGCTTTGGCGGGATTTAGAGCGGCGCCGCTGATGCTGGCGCTTGGGCTGTTTCTTAGAGGTATCGTCCCCCGCTGTTTCATCGCCATCTCCATCCTTTGGAGTGTCCACCATATATATGGCATATGACGAGGTGGACTTCCAGCGCCCTACAGGTGCTGGTTCTTGTTCGTCTCCTGCATCGTCGTCCATGCCGTCGATGTCTTCGGAGTCGAAGTCAAGCATGTCGGTTAAGTCGTCGACAGTGGCTACGAAGTGGGTGGTGGGTGGGTTTTGAATTTCTTCATCGTCCGTATCCCAACCTTGCTGACCGAAGTCCGGCCAGGGCTCTCCTGATAAAGAGAGAGACTTTAGGGAATTCGGGATGTCGCCGAAGGGCGAGTGCTGAAAGATGTCCGCGGCGGTGAACTCCATTATCGGCGCCCAATCGGATTCGATCGGCAGGGGAGCGGGGGGCTCGGAGTTCGGAGAGGAATCCGGCTCCTCTGAGATCGCAGCCCCTGAGGCAGCGTCCATCCGCTGATCCTCGATCGGCGCAGTAGGCTCCGAATCAATGGTCGGAACCGATGCATGTGCGGCCTCCAAGGCGCTGTTAGGCGGCAGAGCTATATCATGCCCATCGAGACAGTGCGGCGTGCTTGGCTGTGGCTCGAATCCATCGAAGATCAAGTCCTCGCGGATGTCAGCCGTGTAGTTTAGGCTTCCAAACCTGACCTGATGGCCAGGGGCGTAGCTTTCGATCTGCTCAAGCTGGCCAAGCGAATTGGCCCGCAATGCGGAGCCGCCGAAGACAAAGATCTGTCCGGGGAGAAAAGTCTCACCCTGGACTGCATCGTTGTTGATGGTCGAAGGAGCCATCGGGCCTAAAAGCGACGACACAAAGGAACTCTCAATGAAAGCACCAATGTCGATGTCAAAACCGGCAGATCTCGGGTAGGGGGTCCCGAACTGTGCGTCTCGGCAGATGGTAACAGGAGACATGGGACACAATGTTTTACCCAGGTTCGGGCCCTCTTGATGGAGGTAAAACCCTACATCCTGCTCGATCAATATTGATGATATAGGTAGTACAAGAGTAGATCTACCACGAGATCAAGGAGGCTAAACCCTAGAAGCTATCCTATGGTATGATTGTTGTATGATGAAGTTGTCCTACGGACTAAAACCCTCCGGTTTATATAGACACCGGAGAGGGTTAGGGTTACACAAAGTCGGTTACAATGGTAGGAGATCTTGAATATCCGCATCGCCAAGATTGCCTTCCACGCCAAGGAAAGTCCCATCCAGACACGGGACGAAGTCTTCAATCTTGTATCTTCATAGTCCTGGAGTCCGGCTGAAGGTATAGTCCGGCTACCCGAACACCCCCTAATCCAGGACTCCCTCACCAACCCTGAGAACGAGATATGTACAGCTCCTATCGGGATTTGTCGACACATTCGGGCTGCTTTGCTAGTCTTGTTTTACCATTGTCGAAATGTCATGTAACCGGGATTCCGAGTCTGATCGGATCTTCCTGGGAGAAGGATTATCCTTCGTTGACCGTGAGAGCTTGTGATGGGCAAAGTTGGGACACCCCTGCAGGGTTTGAACTTTTGAAAGTCGTGCCCGCGGTTATGGGCAGATAGGAATTTGTTAATGTCCGCTTGTAGAGAACTTGAAACTTAACTTAATTAAAATGAAGCAACTGTGTGTGTAGCCGTGAGGGTCTCTTTTCGGCGGAGTCCGGGAAGAGAAGACGGTCTCGTGTTATGCTTGAACGTCAGTAGCTTCAGGATCACTTCTTGATTGTTATTAGCTTCTCAACCGTGCTTTGCTTCTCTTCTCGCTCTCTTTTGCGTAAGTTAGCCACCATATATGCTAGTGCTTGCTACAGCTCCACCTCACTACCCCTTTTCCTACCCTTAAGCTTAAATAGTTTTGATCGCGAGGGTGTGAGATTGCTGAGTCCTCGTGACTCACAGATACTTCCAAAAAGATGCAGGTGCCGATGATGCCAGTGCAGGGGACGCTACCGAACTCAAGTGGGAGTTCGACGAGGATTTGGGTCGTTACTATGTTTCCTTTCCGGATGATCAATAGAGGAGCCAGTTGGGTCGATCGGGGATCTAGAATTTGGGGATGTCTTTCTTTATTTTGGTTCCGTAGTCGGACCTTGATTGTATTCTGGATGATGTATGATATATTTATGTATTGTCTGAAGTGGCGATTGTAAGCCAATTCTTTATCCCTTTCTTATTCAGTACATGGGATGTGTAAAGATTACCCCTCTTGCGACATGCCTACCATGTGGTTATGCCTCTAAGTCGTGCCCCAACACGTGGGAGATATAGCCGCATTGTGGGTGTTACAGGACCACTGGATAGTGGTCAAAATTATCGTTAGGTACCTAAGTGGACTAAGGAAATGTTTCTCAGTTATGGAGGTGATGAAGAGTTTGTCATAAAGAGTTACGTTGATGCAAGCTTTGACACTGAGTCGGATGACTCTGAGTCTCATTCTGGATACATATTGGAAGTGGGAGCAATTAGCTAGAGTAGCTCCATGCATAGCATTGTAGACATAGAAATTTGCAAAATACATACGGATCTGAATGTGACAGACCCGTTGCTAAACCTCTCTCACAAGCAAAACATGATCACACCTTAGTACTCTTTGGGTGTTAATCACATGGCGATGTGAACTAGATTATTGACTCTTGTAAACTCTTTGGATGTTGGTCACATGGTGATGTGAACTATGGGTGCTAATCACATGGCGATGTGAACTAGATTATTGACTCTAGTGTAAGTGGGAGACTGAAGGAAATATGCCTTAGAGGCAATAATAAAGTTGTTACTTTATATTTCCTTATTCATGATGAAGGTTTATTATTCATGCTAGAATTGTATTGATCAGAAACCTAAATACATGTGTGAATACATAAACAAATATTGTGTCCCTAGTAAGCCTCTACTAGACTAGCTCGTTGATCAAAGATGGTTAAGGTTTCCTAACCATAGGCATGTGTTATCATTTGATAATGGGATCACATCATTAGGAGAATGATGTGATGGACAAGACCCATCCATTAGCTTAGCATAATGATCTTTTAGTTTATTTCTATTGCTTTCTTCATGTCAAATACATATTCCTTTGACTATGAGATTATGCAACTCCCGGATGCCGGAGGAATACCTTGTGTGCTATCAAACATCACAACGTAACTGGGTGATCATAAAGATGCTCTACAGGTATCTCCGGAGGTGTTTGTTGAGTTTTCATAAATCGCGATTACGATTTGTCACTCCGAGTATCGGAGAGGTATCTCTGGGCCCTCTTGGTAATACACATCATAAGAAGCCTTGCAAGCAAAGTGACTAAATAGATAGTTACAGGATAATGTATTACGGAATGAGTAAAGAGACTTTCCGATAACGAGATTGAACTAGGTATGAAGGTACCGACGATTGAATCTTAGGCAAGTAGCATACCAATGGACAAAGGGAATTACGTGTGTTGTCATAATGGTTCGACCGATAAAGATCTTCATAGAATATGTAGGAGCCAATATGGGCATCTAGGTTCCGCTATTGGTTATTGACTGAAGAGGTGTCTTGGTCATGTCTACATAGTTCTCGAACCCGTAGGGTCCGCACGCTTAACGTTCGTTGACGATATAGTGTTATATGAGTTATATGTTTTGGTGAGCGAATGTTGTTCGGAGTACCGGATGAGATCATGGACAAGACGAGGAATCTCAAAATGGACGATGGTATTTGGACACCGGAAGTGTTTCGGGACGTACCGTGAAGGAATCGGGTCACCGGAAGGGGTTCCGGGCACCCCCCCACCCCCCGGCAAGATATGGGCCTTATGGGCCAAAAGAGGGGACAGACCAGCGCACAAGGGGGTTGGTGTGCCTGTGACGCCCCCGATTCAATCGTACACTAATCATACATGCAAATGTGTACGATCAAGATCAAGGACTCATGGGAAGATATCACAACTCAACCCTAGACACAAATTAAAATAATACAAGCTTTATATTACAAGCCTGGGGCCTCGAGGGCTCAAATACATAAGCTCAAATACACAAGAGTCAGCGGAAGCAACAATATCTGAGTACAGACATGAGTTAGACAAGTTTTTCCTTAAGAAGGCTATCACAAAGAAACATTGATCGAAAATGCAAGGCCTCCTGCCTGGGAGCCTGTCGGATTTCGGGTTCCGGCTGACCCTTGAGGTTCGAACACTGGGGTGCGCGCGGAGCTTTCGTCTCCTACCTACCTGCACCCCTCCGCCTTGCTAGGATCTAAACTAAGGAAAGAACAACACAAGAGACACAGGGTTTATACTAGTTCGGGCCACCCTTGTGGTGTAATACCCTACTCCAGTGTGTGGTGTGGTGGATTGCCTCTTGGGCTGATGATGATGAACGATACAAGGAAGACCAGCCTCGCGAGGGTCTGTTCTTGGCTGGGGCGATGAACTCCTGGGAGGAGCTCAGTCGCCTCTCTCTCTCTCTCTCTCTCTCTCTCTCTCTCTCTCTCTCTCTCTTTCTTTCTTTCTTTCTTTTTGCCCTCGATCCTCTCTCTCTATCTAGCGGGTGGCAGGTCCTATTTATAGGGGCCCTGGTCCTCTTCCCAAATATCGAGCGGGAAGGGAGCCAACAATGGCGGGCTAATTTGAAGGGGGACAGCTAGTACTAGCTATCCTGACAAAAGTAGTCTTCGCCTGTGCAAAGCTCTGGTGATGACGCCGTCTTGGGCTCCACGGTGACCTCCGTCTCGTAGTCCTCCTGGTCTTGGTCTCGTTGCACCGAAATGGCAACCTTTGCCTGATGCCTCGGTACTCTACGGCTGCGCTTGCCCCCTTTGCACCAAAGAGGAAAGGAGGACACTGCGCGGGCTGGCACCCGCCTGGCGGCCTCGGTCGTCATGGCTTGCGTCATGGGCACCTCGTGAGGTACCCCGCCTTGATCTCTTTGCCTCCTCGTGAGCCAGCCTGACAAGGCCGTGCCTAAGGAAGCTCCACGTCATCCGCCCTGCGAGGCTTGGCCCCTCGCGAGGGTCTTGGGTTTGTGTTGGTGAAGATGGGCCGCGTTGGGCCCCCTTTTGAGCCACGCCGCAGGCCGCAGGTAGGCAAGTTTGGGGACCCCCGTTCCCAGAACACCGACAGAGCCTCCTAACTACTCCAAGTCGTCAGCAGCCCTCACGTAGTAGTAGGCACCCTCGGGGTAGCAGTGGTCATCAGTGGTGTTGTCTGGCTCCTGGAATCCGTCATCTGGTCGCAACAATCGGGTATGGGGGAAAAGAGGTAGCAAAGCAGCCGTGAGTACTCATCCAAAGTACTCGCAAGACTTACATCAGATCTAAACTAAGTATGCATATGTATCAACGGAAATGGGCTGTATCTGTGGACTAAACTGCAGAATGCCAGAAAGAAGGGGAAAGCCTAGCCTATTGAAGACTAGCATCTTCAAGCATCTTTCATCATATAAAAGAGTGCAGATCAACATAATGTAAAGTAGTAGTGTTATCAACCTCGGCCAGAGATCCTTTCTCGACTCCCTGCGAGAAAGCATTCCCAGAGCCATACTATCCATTTCTCATAACCATTTCTCATCTCAAGTATCCAATTCTAGTTGTATCGATCGGGATACAACTCCAAGTGTCTGTTACCGTAGGACAGGCTATTGATAGATGTTTTCTTCCCTGCAGGGGTGCACCAACTTACCCACCACGCTCGATTAACTCCGGCCGGACACACTTTCCTGGGTCATGCCCGGCCTCAGACAAATGATACGCCGCAACCCGACCTAGGCTTCATAGAGAGGTCAGCACGTCATACTAAACCTATGCCCCCAGGGGTCTTGGGCCATCGCCCCGGGAACTCATGCACGTTGCATGGGCGGCCGGTGAGCAGACCTAGCTACCTCCTTAAAAAGGTAGGAGCTTACCAGTCCAACTCGGCGCGCGCCGCTCTGTCGCTGACGTCTAATAAGCTTCGGTTGATGCATACGACGCAGAACGCCCATACAATGCCCACGTGATGGTTAGTGCTATCAGGCCAGAGGCCCCTCGGATCAAATATCCAAATCGTTAGTGTGTTGGTAGTGCGGTCACGAGTAGAGACTCACGAAAGATGTTACCCCGTTGGTAGTGCGGCAAGGGCTAAGAATGCCCGGCCACGCCTCGTAAGTATCTCGCGGGCACCTTCCAGGTCAACCCGACTCCACATTGCTCTCTATTAAGCTCACGCGGGTACCCCTCAGGGCCGACCCGTCTCTAATAACATGGTTCAGAGTAAAGTCATAGTGACCATAGTAACTGTGTGTCTAACACCAAGGGGAAAACCCGAGGAATCACCCCCGGTGAATTCCACTCAATGTAATCATCAAGGTGAATGTAAGAGGATCCACCCTCGAGGTTCACACTTGAGGGGTTGCATGACAGAGCCGTATCGGAAGTGGTTAAGGAGGAAATCACCCTCGATGACCATGATCGAATAGCTACACTACAGATGTCTCATCAGGAGCGATGTAAGAGGTTCCACCCTCGGCACTCGATGGTAACCCTGCAGAGTCGTACAACTAAGGGGTGTGATGTGCGGTGTCGGGGCCTGGACGTCGATCACATTGATCGAGTCATCGAACATAAAGCGAGGCAACTGGGACAAGGTGGGGGTCACTGATGGATCACTAACCAATCTATACTAAGCAGTTTAGGATAAGCATGTAAGGTAACAATAAGTAGCTAACAAAAACAGGCTATGCATTAGAGTAGGATCATATAGAAAGCAGTAGTAGTTCTAATGCAAGCATGAGAGGGAAAGAAAATGGGCGATATCGGAATGCTCAAGGGGGGTTTGCTTGCCTGGAAGATCTGCTGAACAAGAAGAAGTGTCGTTGTCGACGTAGTCGATCACAAGGGCATCAGCATCAGTCTTGGGGTCTATCAGAGAGAAGAGGGGGAAGAAACAGTAAATACAGAGCAAACAGATGCATCACTAAGCATTACATGACGATAGGCAGAGCTAGGGTTGTCCTAACATAGTACTACACATTGTAGACGAAGGGGATAAACATCCGAGGATGAATTCCTGGTGTTAGAGAAATTCTGGACAGATGAAAGAGAGGGGACAGTTCCATGTTCAGCATGTTAGGGGAATGTGACAGGTGAATGGACCGCGCATTCGGATTCGGTGGATTTTTCTGAGTAACTTTCATATATAAAGTTTTTCGATCCGAGCTACGGTTTAATTTCTATGAATTTTCAAAGTTTTAAACATAGTCTGGAATTAATTAAATTAACAGAAGAAAAAAATGACGTCAGCATGACGTGTTGATGACCTTGGCAGTCAACAGAGCGGTTGACCGGGTCAAACCTGACCACCCAGTCCAGGGGGACCCACATGTCATAGACAAAGAGCTAACAGAGTTTTAATACTAACTAAAGAAAGTTATTTAGCAAGTAGGCCCCACCCGTCAATGACTAATTAACTAAACTAATTAGTTTTAGTTATTAAAACATTTTAATTAGAGGATTAAGCAGTGAGACCCGCGTGTCAATGGCACTGAGTGCCCAGTCAGCACAGTTGACCGGGGTCAACGGGTTAGCTGGGCCCCGTAGGACCCACTGGCAGTGACCCAGGGGTGGACCCCACACGGCGCCAGCTCAGGGGAGCCGCCGGAGTGGCTCCAGCGAGCTCGCGCACGGCGACCGAACACCGGTGAGGTCAGAAATCGCCTAAGGTTCACCGTTTCGCGTGATTTTTCTTGTGTTCGAACAAGTGGAGCAGCGCATGTCTCGTAGTGCCAGCGGTTGGACGCGGAGGTGGCCGGAGATGGCCGGAGTCGACCGCGGGGTCAATGTCGGTGTCAAAACCGGCGGATCTCGGGTAGGGGGTCCCAAACTGTGCGTCTAAGGCGGATGGTAACAGGAGGCGGGGGACACAATGTTTACCCAGGTTCGGGCCCTCTCGATGGAGGTAATACCCTACTTCCTTCTTGATTGATCTTGATGATATGAGTATTACAAGAGTTGATCTACCACGAGATCGGAGAGGCTAAACCCTAGAAGCTAGCCTATGGTATGATTGTTGTTGTTCTACAGACTAAAACCCTCCCGTGTCAAAGACGGGCATTCAAAATGTGGGAGTTCGACTCAGCAAAGCACCAGATGCAGCGAGAGCTCTTCGACACGACGCACCAGGACATCTGGAGGGTGTTGTTCAAGTCTGCTGAGGTACCACCTCCCCTTACCGAGGACCGCGGACTCAGCGCAAAGCGCCCTGCTAATCCGGTAAGCTCCTTATATCGCATAAGGTGTTTCTTTCCCTAGTATAATTATGTGAGGGATCTGAGTCTCCACATTATTTGATAGGAACGGATCGCGCAGCGGAGCGGATCGACTGTCTGGCCCCACTCCCCGAAGATCCAGCAAGTACTCTCCTGACGGAGATGTTGGTTCCGGCGCCCTATGAGGCGCCGGAGAAGAAGGCCAAGAAGAAGGCCGCGGGGACCAGGAAAGGTCTCCGGCACGAGGTTGTATCGGAATCATCATCTGATAATAGGAGGCGGGGGACACAATGTTTACCCAGGTTCGGGCCCTCTAGATGGAGGTAATACCCTACATCCTGCTTGATCGATCTTGATGAAATGAGTATTACAAGAGTTGATCTACCACGAGATCGGAGAGGCTTAACCCTAGAAGCTAGCCTATGGTATGATTGTTGTTATCCGACGGACTAAAACCCTCCGGTTTATATAGACACCAGAGGGGCTAGGGTTACACAGAGTCGGTTACAAGGGAGGAGATCTACACATCCGAATTGCCAAGCTTGCCTTCCACGCAAAGGAGAGTCCCATCCGGACATAAGACGAAGTCTTCAATCTTGTATCTTCATAGTCCAACAGTCCGGCCAAGGGAAATAGTCCGGCTGTCCGAGGACCCCCTAATCCAGGACTCCCTTAGTAGCCCCTGAACCAGGCTTCAATGACGACGAGTCTGGCGCGCAGATTGTCTTCGGCATTGCAAGGTGAGTTCCTCCTCCGAATACTCCATAGAAGATTTTGAACACAAGGATAGTGTCCCGCTCTGCAAAACAAACTCCACATACCACTGTAGAGAGTATAATATTTCCACAAATCTAATCTGCTGACAACTTTTCATAACGTGACATCACGCCATGGCTCCGGTTATTATTCGAACTGTTTTTCTCAACCAGCTACTTCACATATTGCGAGGCGGTTTTCTTGGCACGTCTTGTCGAAGCAGAGATCGTGTCCCCTTATCACGGGATTCTCATCAATACGGGCGTCGGTAACCCAACCGCACCATCAATCACGACGCTTGGGGAATAAGCGAGCTTTACTAGGCAAGTGGGGAGGCACGCAGTTTCTACCGCCCTTATAAAGGGATAAGGACTCCTCTTTTTTACCCACGCCTTCTTCTTCCCTGCCCATCCATTCTCGCGCACTCGAGCTCCAGCGCCCAAGTTCGCATCTTCTCCGAAAAACACTCGAACATGTCCGGAGCGGGAGGCAAGTGGATGGCCTCTTCCGTTACGGAGGAGAACATCACGAAGCTCCGGGAAGCCGGATACCTGGCCGTGGATATCACGCACCGGCTCCCAAGCGCGGGGCAGATCGTTCCTACCCCCGAGCCCTACGTAAGGGTTGTATTCCTTAGCCATTTCGTCCGTGGGCTGGGATTTCCCCTCCACCCATTTGTTCACGGTCTTATGTTCTACTACGGGCTGGACTTCCATGATCTGGCCCCCAATTTCATGCTCAACATCTCGGCGTTTATCGTCGTGTACGAGGCTTCCCTCCGCATCAAGCCCCACTTTGGCCTATGGCTGAAGACCTTCAATGTCAAACCGAAGGTGGTGGTCAGCCAGCAAGCGGAGTGCGGAGGCGACATGGTGGGCAAAATGCCCAATGTCACTTGGCTCGAAGGCTCCTATGTGGAGACCATGAAGGGGTGGCAATTGGCGTGGTTCTACATCACCGAGCCGTGCGAAACCAACTGGGTGGCGGCCCCTGAATTCCGATCCGGCATCCACATGCGGCTAACCTCTTGGAAAGAGAAGGGCATATCTTGGGGTTCATCGGTGGAGCTGACCGGACTCCAGAACTGTGTCAAAAACATGATAAGCAAGAAAATCAAGCTTGTCAACGTGGTCCAGGTCATGCTCTTCCGTCGGATCCTCCCGTGTCAAAGACGGGCATTCAAAATGTGGGAGTTCGACTCGGCAAAGCACCAGATGCAGCGAGAGCTCTTTGACACGACGCACCAGGACATCTGGAGGGTGTTGTTCAAGTCTGCTGAGGTACCACCTCCCCTTACCGAGGACCGCGGACTCAGCGCAAAGCGCCCTGCTAATCCGGTAAGCTCCTTATATCGCATAAGGTGTTTCTTTCCCTAGTATAATTATGTGAGGGATCTGAGTCTCCACATTATTTGATAGGAATGGATCGCGCAGCGGAGCGGATCGACTGTCTGGCCCCACTGCCCGAAGATCCAGCGAGTACTCTCCTGACGGAGATGTTGGTTCCGGCGCCCTATGAGGCGCCGGAGAAGAAGGCCAAGAAGAAGGCCGCGGGGACCAGGAAAGGTCTCCGGCACAAGGTTGTATCGGAATCATCATCCAATAACAGGAGGCGGGGGACACAATGTTTACCCAGGTTCGGGCCCTCTAGATGGAGGTAATACCCTACATCCTGCTTGATCGATCTTGATGATATGAGTATTACAAGAGTTGATCTACCACGAGATCGGAGAGGCTAAACCCTAGAAGCTAGCCTATGGTATGATTGTTGTTTTCCTATGGACTAAAACCCTCTGGTTTATATAGACACTGTAGGGGCTAGGGTTACACAGAGTCGGTTACAAGGGAGGAGATCTACGCATCCGAATCGCCAAGCTTGCCTTCCACGCAAAGGAGAGTCCCATCCGGACACGGGACGAAGTCTTCAATCTTGTATCTTCATAGTCCAATAGTCCGGCCAAGGGATATAGTCCGGCTGTCCGAGGACCCCCTAATCCAGGACTTCCTCAGTCAACGTCCGCGGTGGCGCGAGCAGGCGAAGGGGGCGAGGGGGCGCGGCAGGTCGTGCGAGGTGCGTCAGGTGAGCGGAGCGTGATGAGCGCGGGCGGCGCTAGCAGCTACAGCAGTAGCAGAAGCAGGCAAGGGAGGAGGCGCGCGGGGGCGACGCGGTCACAGCAGCAAGCCGATAGGGCCGCGGGCGCGCTGGCGGACGGACGGCCAGCAGCAAAGCAGCAGCTGCAGCAGTAGCAGAGGGAGTGGAGGGGCACGCGCGCTAGCGAGGCGCAGGCGGAGCACGACGCCGGGTAGCGGAGGGACATGGGGACTGCGGCAAGATCCGGCCATGGTGGCGACCGAGGCGCGGCAACGTTGCGACGGAGGAGCAGCTAGCTAGGGTGATATGCGGGCAGCCAGAGGGAGGGAGGAGAGGCAGATGCTCACGGAGGGGGCACACGAAGGCCCGGCGAATGGTTAGGAGCAGCAGTGGCGAATCGGGGTAGAGGCATTCATCGGAGCCGAGGGCGAAGGCTACGTCATAGCGGCGTTCGGCGGCGCCCGGTGACCTGAGGCTCGTTGGTGAAGGAGGATGAGGTCAGGGTGGCCCTCCAGGACGCGTCGAGAAGACGAACTGAGCTCGGTGTCCGCCTGGTCCGCGGCAGGCGGCGACGACGGCGAGCCTGCTCGGAGGAGCTCGGGCAGAGGGGAAGAGAGAGCGAGGGAGAGGGAGATTTAGGAGGAGCGGGGAGTGGGGTGGTGCAAGTGGAGGCGGGGATCAAGGAGGCTAGGAGGCGCATGCCTTATCCCCTCCCTCGCCGTCGATGGCAAGGCGGTCCGGGGCAACCGCGCCCCTAGAGCGACGGGGTCAGTCAAACAGGAAGGCGACCCGAGGGGTAAGGTGGGCCGGTCAGCGCAATGGGCTAAGGCCCAGGGAGGCAGGGGGCTCTCCTTCTTCTTTTTCTCCTTGCTTTTCCTTTTTCTTTTTTAAAGCTATTTTGTTTTAGCTATTTTAGGCCACTTAGGCATTTTGCAAAAATGTTGGTTCACCACCAATATTACCAGAAGAATATGTTCCACATGATGAACATTTTAGTTTTCATGTCTGAGCTTTTTTGAATTTCACACATAAATTCAAATTGAATTCAACTGGAATTTGAAATGTAATATTGATCAAAGTGACCAAGCACTGTTATAGCAAAAAGATTAGCTTGATCTCAGGAATTACTGTAGCATCATTACACCGGGGTGTTACAACTCTCCTCTAAAAGAAATTCTCGTCTCGAGAATTAAGAGGTAGAAGGGAACAGGTCGGGGTATTCAGCCTGGAGGTTATCTTCGCGTTCCCAAGTGGCTTCATCTTTAGTATGATTCGACCATTGCACCTTGAGGAATTTGGTAACCTTCTGGAGGGTTCGACGTTCAGCTTCTTCAAGAATGCAGATAGGATGCTCTTTGTATGTGAGATCATCTTGAACTTCAATCAATTCCGAATCCACTTCACGTTCTGGATACTTGAAGCATCGACGAAGTTGTGACACATGGAAGACGTCATGGACGTGAGAGAACTAAGGTGGCAACTCCAATTGATAAGCCACCAGTCCACGACAGGCGAGGATGCGGAAGGGACCAATGTAGCGCGGAGCTAGCTTGCCCTTGACTCCGAACCAATGAGTGCCTCTCAAAGGAGTGACACGCAAATAAGCTTGTTTACCAGGTTGATAAGTTGAACCCCAGTGCTTTCGGTCATAGCTGCTCTTCTGGCGGGATTGGGCCGCCTTGAGATTATCCCGGACAATGCGAACCTGCTATTGAGCTTGTTGAATAATGTCCAGACCAATGAGCATCCGTTCCCCAGTTTCTGACCAATTCAGAGGGGTTCGGCACTTACGTCCATAAAGCACTTCAAAGGGTGCCATCTTCAAGCTGGCTTGATAGATGTTGTTATAAGAGAACTCCGCATAAGGGAGAGATCCTTCCCACTTCTTAACAAAAGAAATAACACAAGCCTGTAGCATGTCTTCAAGAATTTGATTGACTCGCTCAACTTGGCCTTGGGATTGGGGATGATAAGCAGTGCTCCAAGTAATATGAGTTCCCATTGCCTCTTGGAAACTATCCCAGAACTTCGAAGTGAATATACTACCACTGTCTGAACTGATCTCCTTCGGAATGCCGTGGAGTGACACAATTCGGGAGAAATACAAGTTTGCTAATTGACTAGCAGTGATAGTCTCCTTGACTGGCAGAAAGTGAGCAACCTTCGAGAATTGGTCGATGGCGACAAAGATAGCATTGTTACCTTTCTGAGACTTGGGAAGGCCAGTGACGAAGTCCATCTGAATTTTATCCCATTTCCATTCAGGAATAGGGAGAGGTTGCAGAAGTCCAGTCGGTTTCTGATGTTCTGCTTTGACGCGACGACAAACGTCACATTCTTCGATATATTGAGCAATATCTTGTTTCATCTTGGACCACCAGTATTTCTGACGAATGTCTAAGTACATCTTGGTACTTCTCGGATGAATAGAGAGAGGGGTGTCATGCGCTTCTTTCATCACCTTCTCGGTCATAAGATCGAACAGGGGTACAACAATGCGATCTCTGAAGTACAAGGTTCCATCTTCACCAAGTGAAAAATCTCTGGATTTCTCTAAGGCATGATCCTTTTTCATCAGATCAACATGAGCATCTTTGGCTTGAGCAGACTTAATTGCCTTGAAAAGAGTTGGTTCCATGACAAGGTTATTCAGGGAACCCCGTGGAACTATTTGAAGGTCCAGCTTGCAAACTTCTTCATAAAGGCGGGGTTGAGATTTGAAGACCATGTGATTGCTACAATAAGACTTGCAGCTTAGGGCATCAGCCATTACATTAGCCTTACCGGGGGTATAGGATATACTGCAGTTGTAGTCAGCAATAGCTTCCATCCATTGCTGTTGACGGAGGTTCAGATATGGCTGAGTAAACAAATACTTCAGACTCTGATGATCGGTGAAGATCTCACAATGATTACCTAGAAGGTACTGTCGCCATAGATTCAGTGCATAGATAACCGCAGCAAGCTCGAGGTCATGAACTGGGTAGTTCTCTTCATGAGGACACACTTGACGTGAGGCATAAGCAATCACTCTACGCTCTTGCATTAGGACACAGCCTAATCCTTGATCTGAAGCATCACAATAGATGACAAAGTTCTTGCGAGAATCAGGGGGAGCAAGCACTGGGGCAGAAGTCAGCTTGTCCTTGAGTGCCTGGAAACTTTCTTGACACTTTTCAGTCCAATCAAACTTAACGCCTTTGTGTAGCATATTGGTCAGTGGCTTGGCGATCTTGGAGAAGTTCTCGACAAAGCGACGACAATAGCTGGCTAGCCCGAGAAAACTTCTGACTTGCTTGACAGTCTTCGGAGGGGTCCAGTCAAGAATAGCCTGAACGCGCTCTAGGTTGATGGCAATACCATCCTTGGAGATGACATGACCAAGGTAGGTGACTTTGGATAACCAGAATTCGCACTTGGAATACTTGGCATAAAGTTGATGTTCTCGAAGCTTCTCTAGAACAAGTCGAAGATGTTCAACATGTTCTTCTTTGTTCTTTGAATATACCAGGATATCATCCAGATAGAATACGATGAACTTGTCAAGGTAATCCATGAATATGTAGTTCATCAGACGAGAGAATGTGGCTGGAGCATTGCTCAAGCCAAAAGACATGACGGTGTACTCGTAAGAACCATAACGAGTGATGAATGCGGTCTTTGGAATATCCTCTTCACGAACACGGATCTGGTGGTAACCCAACCTCAAGTCGAGTTTAGAGAATATCGATGAACCAGCCAGTTGATCATACAGATCATTGATCCGAGGAAGGGGATATTTGTTCTGAATTTTAGCTTGGTTGATAGGACGACAGTCTTGGACCAAACGGTTCGTTCCATCCGTCTTCTTCACAAAGAAAGAAGGTTCTCCCCAAGCAGAGGAACTCGGAAGAATGAAACCACTGCGAAGAGATTTGTCGATTTCCTCCTTAAGTTCAAGGAGTTCGTGTGGCGGCATCTTGTAGGGTCGTTTGGCGATAGGAACGGTGTCTGGTTTGAAGTCGATGACGAACTCGACAGCCTGGGCAGGGGGTATTCCTGGAAGTTCTTCTGGGAAGACATCGATGAAGTCGCAAACAACTGGAATCTTTTGAATTCCCTCAAGAGGTGCTGCGTTCAACGCATTCAAGGCATAAAGTCATGCTTTAGCGTTTTGAACAATCTGAGCATGGTAGCTTACTATCTCATCGGAAGGATGTAGGAGATGAACGACTTTGGTGGCAAAAACTATAGAGGCAGTATGTGCTTTCAACCATTCCATTCCCAGAATGAGGTCAATGTTGGAAGACTCCAGAATAACGGGAGAAACATGAAATTCCAACCCTTCAATTTCAACAGGGACGTCGCGACCAATCATGGTAGTCCGACACAGACCCGCAGGGGTGCGTACCACAATCGGAGTGTTCATGGGCTCGCATCGAATGTCGTGTGCATATGCAAAAAAAATTCTGACATGAATGAATGTGATGCTCCATAAAACAGATGTTGGTACTGAATTAACAAGGAGAGTACCCATCATAGTGGCGGGCTGGTCTTGAGCTTCATTCAGATCAACATGATTAGCCTGACCACGACCATAAGGTCTGGCATTGTTGTTATGGGGCTGATTGTTACGGCCAGTTGAAGGCAGAGCCAGTTGGTTCCTTTTCTGATTGCACTCTTTGGCAAGGTGACCTGGACGGCCACATCTTAAGCATATACCATCATTGGGATTGGTAGCAGGAGCTTGGGGTGGTACAGCTCGAAGAGGCTGCCTCTGCGGTGGAGGAGGCAGACGAGGTGCATCATAGGACTTCCTTGGTACAGGTGCAGCTGGACGATACATGCAGTGGGGAATCCATATCCGACGCTTCCGTGCTGACGGGCCCGAAGACGAGCCAACATCACGACTGCGCCTAAGGGATCCCTGGTGTTCCTGTAGACCAGTCTCAACCTGAATAGCCTTGTTCACCAAGGTGGCAAAGTCGGCAAAGTCATGAATGAGCAGTGCTAGCTTGATATCAGGGTGAAGTCCATCACGAAACTTCTCTTGCTTATGAGCATCAGTTGAAATGTCTTCATCAGCATAACATGACAAGTCCAGAAATTCCCATTGATAAGCATCTATAGTCTTGTTGCCTTGGGTGAGGTTGCGGAAATCTCGCTTCTTCCTGTCCATGATTCCCTGAGGAATGAAGCGGGCAGGGAAAGCGGCTTGGAAATCCGACCAAGTGATGACCGTTCCAGCAGGTAGGGTACGCCTATGGCTGTCCCACCATTGAGCAGCGGGATGATACGTCTCCAACGTATCTATAATTTTTGATTGCTTCATGCTATATTATCTTCTGTTTTGGATGTTTATGGGCTTTATTATACACTTTTATATTATTTTTGGGACTAACCTATTAACCCAGAGCCCAGTGCCAGTTTCTGTTTTTTCCTTGTTTCAGAGTATCACAGAAAAGGAAAATCAAACGGAGTCCAATTGACCTGAAACTTCACAGAACTTATTTTTGGAAGGAAAGCAACCCGGGAGACTTGGAGTCCACGTCAAGGAAGCTTCGAGGAAGCCACGAGGTAGGGGGGCGCCCCCCTGGGCGTGCCCTCCACCCTCGTGGGCCCCTCGTGCCCCCCGGCGTACTTCTTCCGCCTATATATATATCCATAAACCCTAAAACGACCGGGGAGCACAATAGATCGGGAGTTCCGCCGCCAGAAGCCTCCGTAGCCACCGAAAGCCAATCTAGACCTGTTCTGGCACCCTGCCGGAGGGGGAATCCCTCTCCGGTGGCCATTTTCATCATCCTGGTGCTCTCCATGACGAGGAGGGTGTAGTTCTCCCTCGGGGCTGAGGGTATGTACCAGTAGCTATGTGTTTGATCTCTCTCTCTCTCTCTCTCGTGTTCTTGATTTGGCACGATCTTGATGTATCGCGAGCTTTGCTATTATAGTTGGATCTTATGTTTCTCCTCCCCCTGTACTCTCTTGTAATGGATTGAGTTTCCCCTTTGAAGTTATCTTATCGGATTGAGTCTTTAAAGATTTGAGAACACTTGATGTATATCTTGCCGTGCGTATCTGTGGTGACAATGGGATATCACGTGATTCACTTGATGTATGTTTTGGTGATCAACTTGCGGGTTCCGCCCATGAACCTATGCATACGGGTTGGCACACGTTTTCGTCTTGATTCTTCGATAGAAACTTTGGGGCCCTCTTTGAGGTCCTATGTGTTGGTTGAATAGATGAATCTGATATCGTGTGATGCATATCGTATAATCATGCCCACGGATACTTGAGGTGACATTGGAGTATCTAGGTGACATTAGGGTTTTGGTTGATTTGTGTCTTAAGGTGTTATTCTAGTACGAACTCTAGGGCTGTTTGTGACACTTATAGGAATAGACCAACGGATTGATTGGAAAGAATAACTTTGAGGTGGTTTCGTACCCTACCATAATCTCTTCATTTGTTCTCTGCTATTAGTGAATTTGGAGTGACTCTTTGTTTCTTGTTGAGGGATAGTTATGTGATCCAATTATGTTATTATTGTTGAGGGAACTTGCACTAGCGAAAGTATGAACCCTAGGCCACGTTTCAATGCATTGCAATACCGTTTACGCACACTTTTATCATTAGTTACCTTGCTGTTTTTATATTTTCAGATTACAAAAACCTTTATCTATCATCCATATACCACTTGTATCACCATCTCTTCGCCAAACTAGTGCACCTATACAATTTACCATTGTATTGGGTGTGTTGGGGACTGTCGGTGTCAAAACCGGCGGATCTCGGGTAGGGGGTCCCGAACTGTGCGTCTAAGGTGGATGGTAACAGGAGGCAGGGGACATGATGTTTTACCCAGGTTCGGGCCCTCTTGATGGAGGTAAAACCTTACGTCCTGCTTGATTTATTCTTGATGATATGAGTATTACAAGAGTTGATCTACCACGAGATCGGAGAGGCTAAACCCTAGAAGCTAGCCTATGGTATGATTGTATGTTTTCCTACGGACTAAAACTCTCCAGTTTATATACACACCGGAGGGGGTTAGGGTTACACAAGGTCGGTTACAAAGGAGGAGATATCCATATCCGTACTGCCTAGCTTGCCTTCCACGCCAAGTAGAGTCCTATCCAGACACGGAACAAAGTCTTCAATCTAGTATCTTCATAGTCCAACAGTCCGGCCAAAGGATATAGTCCGGCTGTCCGGAGATCCCCTAATCCAGGACTCCCTCAGTAGCCCCTGAACCAGGCTTCAATGACGATGAGTCCGGCGGCAGTGTTGTCTTCGGCATTGCAAGGCAGGTTCCTCCTCCGGATACACCACAGAAGAGTTTGAATAAAAGGATACTGTCCGACCCTGCAAAATAAGTTCCACATACCACCGCAGAGAGAATAATATTTCCACAAATCTAATCTGTTGACACATTTTGGCAACATGACATCATGCCATGGCTCGGTGATTATTCGAACCATTTTTGTTTTACTAGCCCCGAACATAACGCGAGGCAGCTTATTGACACGTCTTGTCAAAGAAGAGATCGTGTCCCCCTTATTACGGGATTCTCATCAATACGGGAGTTGGTAACCCAACCGCGCCATCAACTACGGCGCTTGGGGGATAAGCGAGTTTTACTAGGCTAGTGGGGGCGCGTAGTTTCGGCCGCCCTTATAAGGGGATAAGGTTTAACCTTTTTCTACCCACGCCTTCTTCCTCCTTGCTCATCCATTCTTGCGCACTCGAGCTCCAACGCCCAAGTCCACATCCTTATCCTCAACCTTCTCCAAACATGTCCAGAGCGGGAGGCAAGTGGATGGCTTCCTCCATCACGGAGGGACACATCAAAAAACTGCGCAGAGCCGGATACTTAGTGGCGAATATCGTGCATCGGATGCCCGCTGCGGGGCAAATCGTCCCTACCCCGGAACCTCACGAGAGGGTAGTTTTCCTCCACCACTTCATCCACGGACTGGGGTTTCGCCTCCATCCATTCATCCACGGTCTTATGTTCTACTACAGGCTGGACTTTCATGATCTGGCCCTGAACTTCATCCTCAACATTTCGGCGTTCATCATCGTGTGTGAGGCTTTCCTCCGCATCCGGCCCCACTTCGGCCTGTGGCTGAAGACCTTCAATATTAAGCCGAAGGTGGTGGGAGGCCAACAAGCAGAATACGGCGGAGCCATGGTGGGCACGATGCCCAATGTTATATGGCTCGAAGGCTCCTTCGTGGAGACCATAAAGGGGTGGCAATCAGCGTGGTTCTGCATCACCGAGCCGCGCGACACCAACTGGGTGGTGGCCCCCGAGTTTCGATCTGAAATCCCCACACGGCTCACCTCCTGGAAAGAGAAGGGCTTGTCCTGGGGTTCATCGGTGGAGCTGGACAGACTCTAGAAATGTATCCGGAATATGGCAAGCAAGAAGCTCAAGCTTGTCAACATAGTCCAGGTCATGCTCTTCCGTCAGATCCTCCCGTGTCAACAACGGAATTTCAACCTGTGGGAGTTTGACCCGGCCCGCCACCAGACTCTAATAGATCTCTTCGACACGATGCACAAAGACGTCTGGAGGGTGTTGTTCAAGGGCGCCGAGGTCCCTCCCTCTCTCACCGAGGACCGCGGGCTAAGCGGGAACCGCCTTGTGAATCCGGTAAGTTTTGTACATCTGGTAGGATATTTACTTCCCATAGCATAACCATGTGCGGGGTCTGAGTTCCCATGCCTTTGACGGGACTGGGTCAAGGCATCGGAGTAGATAGACTGTCCGGCCCCTCTACCCGAAGACACTACGGACGCTCTCCTGACGGAGATGCTGACTCCGGCTCCTTACAAGGTGCCGGAGAAGACCAAGAAGAAGGCCAAGGGAACCCAGAAGAGCTCCCGGCGCCAGGTGGTATCGGACTCATCGTCCGACGACTCTGCGACGCACTCCTCCCCCGAAGACGAGGAGGAAGATGAAGATGCTCCCCCTCCAGTCGGGGGAGACAAGAAAAGGAAGGCCGCCCCAACCAGGGGGCCGAAGGGTCCAAGAAGGGAAGGACTCTCCTTCCGGACTAGTCCACCACCGCCGCCAAAGGAGAAGACGAGTGGCTACTCAGGGCCAAGCCCCTGGCAAAGTCGTAAGTATTCTGATACCAGAGTAACTCATAGCATACCTTTGTCGCACTGCTTCTCCTAACGCCGAATTATGATTATGCAGACCGCCCCGAGCTCGTATCGACGTGTCCTCGTCGGACGGCTCCATGGACTCGTCGGATATGGATAGCGATCCACTTCCGACCGCCACCTCCCCTTGCCCTATGGACAATGCCAAGGTATTGTCTCAAGAGGCACCGGGTCAAGGGGAGACAATCCCGGAGGCGCCTCAAGGCGACCTTCCGGACTCTGGGAGCAGAGGGAGCAAGGCTCTCGAGGGCTCTGAGTTCGGCCCTCAGCCAAACACCGCGCTGGAACCTCCAGTGGTCCCGGACTCGGGCAGACGACCTCCTTCCAAAAGGGGCAAGATGCCTGTGCCGGTGACCTCTGTCCATCCAAAGGCACCGGAAAACCTGCTGGGAGCGCTTCGCGGCGCTTCAATCGATGAAGAGCACCGCACTATTATGAGTGTGGTGATCAAGAAGGTTCAGTCCGCAAGAGCGCGCTGACTGAAGCCTGTGCCAGCCTTCTAACAAGCTTTGAGGTAAGTGTTCAAAATGTAGGAAAAATATTACCGCATAGACAGTAGCCCCTGATGCTCTGTTTGGTGTTCACAAGAAAAGCCGAATAGAGGATCAAATAATATCTGCAGGAGTCTAATACTAGTATGTCTGTATGCGTATGCAGGCTTCGCTGCTGACCTCTGCCGCACTGACTGCGGAGGTCGCCGCACTGAAGCAAGACCTTAAGGGGCCCGAGAAAGAGCTCGGCCTTGCCAAGAGGTAGCTTGAGGAGAACAAAGGTAAGTAATACCTAGTCTATAGATATGTATATATACAAAAAGGATGCGATTGCAAAATGACAGGATCATCTTTAATTTACCAGGGGCCACGACCGAAGTGGCAACCCTGAAGCAAGCGCTATCAGAGACTGAAAACAAAGCGGCCCAGGAGTGCACTGAGCAGGAAAAACAAGAGGCACGGGTGGGCGAGGTGCAGCAAGAGCTCCACGCTCTCGTGACGAAGCACGAGGCGTTGGAGCTTGACTTGAAGACGCGAGAGTCCGAGCTTCCCGCGACCCTTGAGAATGCAAAGAGTGTCAAGGCTGAAGCCCAAAAGGCCCTCCAGGAGATTAATGCGATGAAGAAGATAGTGGCGGGTAAGGCGTTCAATATGCAAAGCAAGCATGTGAAAGTAAATTACTTGTTACTTACCCGAGTCTGGAGCTCTCCAGGAGCATTCGCAGATTTGCCTCATAGCGTGTCGGATGCCGCACAGTTTTACCATGCCGAGGAGGGAAGCTCAATGGAGAAGCTGTTCTGGTCTCAGTATATTGGGACCAAACACCCAATGCCTCTGAGCAACCAGTTAAAGCAACTGGTCGAGCTGCACAAGGCGGCCGAACAGGCCATGAAGGGCTTTATAGTCCAGATGTGGCCTGGCGACGCCCTTCCCAACAGCTACTTCGGCCTGGTGAGGCGGCTTGTGGATGCATGCCCACGGCTGGAAGTCATCAAGCGGTTCGTCTGCATCGAAGGTGCACGCCGAGCTTTCGCCCGTGCGAAGGTGCACTGGGCCAAGATGGACGTCGTGAAGCTGGTGAAGGAGGGGCTACCGCAGGGCAAGGAGCATCGCCACCCCGAGATGTACTATGAGGGTGTCCTGAAGGGTGCCCGTCTTGTAGCGGACGAGTGTGCGAAAGATGTAATATTTGAATGAACTTGCTCGTGTGATCCTGTATGATGAAAACTTGTTCATATGAGCTATGCAACGCTTGTTTGAATTTAAAATATTACCTTCTATTCGGCTGTCTAAGAAATCTGAGAGATGGCTAGTCGTTGGCTTCTGCCCCCACGCCACGACTGCTGGGGTGTTCGGGATAAACCTGAGCACTCTTGTTCCCATTTTTAGGTCCTTCGAGGGAGGCGCTTAGCACAACGAACAAAGCAATCGGACTATAATGTGTTATCACTCTCACTTAGCCATAAAATTCTATAATTTTAAATTTCGGCGAAGCCCCTAGTATTCGAAAGGCCGAATTCGGGGCGCTATACACGCCTTAAGCCAGACAGGGCCGACTCCTTGCTCTAAGCGGCATAAGTCTTTAGGGACTTGAAACCTCTCAAACAGCGACCAGTCTCTCGCCTTATCATGATAGTCAGTTTTAGCTTTCTCTACTGAGGTGCTTAGCCCAGCAGAACCGGGGCACAATCGCAGTAGTTCTCCCAGTGCTACCTTAGCCGATATAGCGGAACCTAAGGTACCAAAACATGGGAGTCGGGCAAACCCAACTATTGACCCAAGACATGATTCAGAGCTGATGCATATAATGCTATAAGTTTGGGGTGCCGCACTGTCGAAAGTGTTCGGACTTCTCACGCCGTATTATGGGGTATGCTTAAGCCCCTAGCGAATTTGCCGTACCAGAGTGTACGGCTGCTAGATGTCATGAATGAACATATATATATATATATATATATATATATATATATATATATATATATATATATATATATATATATATATATATATATATAAAGGAAGAATGCAATAATAGTCTTAGTGCTATGCATTATTTATTCAAAAAGGTGCGTTAAAGCAGAATGATACAAGTAGTGCGATAAGCAAAAAGTAGGACTATTTGACATGTCCCCTCCAAGGGCAAGCTGAGGAATAGTATTAAATCAAGTATTTCACTCGTTATCGTAATCCACCTGGGGGTTCCGTGGTGTGACGTAGCTTTCTTCCTCCTTGGTTGCTGCATCATGTGTTCAGCAATCATGCTGCCGGACAGGGTTTCCAGAGAATAAAGTCATGAAAGAGAAAAATAACAAAGCGGGAAGCCCCTAGTGCGGTTTAAGCCGCGTCTTGGAGCGTGCCGTAGTCGTGCCCCCCTCCCCGCCTGTGCCCATGGTATCTTTAATGTGTAATTATGTACGTGTGGCACGAATTTTGTTGTTTGGCTGGGACCGGGGTGGGGGCTGCATTACTATGCGAGCTCGGAACATGCCAGGCGGTCCTGTTGCCGATTACTCCGGGCGCGCTTGAAGGTGTCTGGGTCCTTAATCGCTGAACTAGTGGATTGCCTTAAGAGGCTGCTTTGCGCTTCTGCTGCGAGGGCCGCAGTGTGCTCCTCCGTGCAGAGAGAGCGCTCTGTGTTTCCATTGACTGTGATGACCCCCCGAGGTCCTGGCATCTTGAGCTTGAGATATGCATAATGTGGTACCGCATTGAATCTCGCAAATGCGGTTCGCATGAGCAGTGCATGGTAGCCACTGCGGAACGGGACTATATCGAAGATTAACTCTTCGCTTTGGAAGTTATCCGGGGATCCGAAGACCACTTCCAGTGTGACTGAGCCTGTGCAATGGGCCTCTACACCTAGTATGACGCCTTTAAAGGTCATTTTTGTGGGTTTGATCCTTGAGGGGTCTATACTCATTTTGCACACTATGTCCTGATAAAGCAGGTTCAGGCTGCTGCTGCCATCCATAAGGACTCGAGTGAGGTGAAATCCGTCGATGATTGGGTCTAGGTCTAGTGCGGCGAATCCGCCATGACGGATACTAGTGGGGTGGTCCCTGTGATCGAAGCTAATCGGATAGGAGGACCATGGGTTGAACTTTGGGGCGACTGGCTCCAACGCATATACGTCCCTGAGCGCACGCTTCCGCTCCCTCTTGGGGATGTGGGTTGCGTATATCATGTTCACCGTCAGCACTTGTGGGGGGAACCTCTTCTATCCTCCGGTGTTCGGCTGCCGGGGCTCCTCCTCGTCATCGCTATGTGACCCCTTATCTTTGTTTTCGGCATTTAACTTGCCGGCCTGCTTGAACACCCAACAATCCCTATTGGTGTGGTTGGCTGGCTTGTCGGGGGTGCCGTGTATTTGACACGAGCGATCGAGTATACGGTCCAAACTAGACGGGCCCGGAGTGTTTTTTTTTGAATGGCTTTTTCCGCTGACCGGGTTTAGAGCCTTTGAATCCGGCATTGACTGTCGTATCCTCGGTATTGTCGATGCTAATGCGGTGCTTATGTTTGTTGCAACGTGACCTGCCGTTGCCGTCCTTGGTATCCGAAGTACCATGGTTTTTTGATATGTTATTGCTGCGAGCCAACCAGCTGTCCTCTCCCGCACAAAAGCGGGTCATGAGTGTCGTGAGGGCTGCCATAGATTTTGGCTTTTCCTGGCCAAGGTGCCGGGCGAGCCATTCGTCGCGGATGTTGTGCTTAAAAGCTGCTAGGGCCTCTGCATCCGGACAGCCGACAATTTGGTTTTTCTTTTTTAGGAACCGTGTCCAGAATTGCCTGGCTGATTCCTCTGGCTGCTGAATTATGTGGCTGAAGTCATCGGCATTTGGTGGTCGCACATAAGTGCCCTGAAAGTTGTCGAGGAATGCGGCTTCCAGATCTTCCCAACAGCCAATGGACTCTGCTGGCAAGCTGTTGAGCCAATGCCGAGCTGGTCCTTTGAGTTTGAGTGGGAGGTATTTGATGGCGTGTAGGTCATCACCGCGGGCCATGTGGATGTGCAGGAGGAAATCCTCGATCCATACCGCAGGATCTGTTGTGCCGTCGTATGATTCTATATTTACGGGTTTGAAACCCTCTGGGATTTGATGGTCCATTACTTCTTCTGTGAAGCATAAGGGGTGTGTGGCACCTCTGTACTGGGCTATATCGTGACGCAGCTCAAATGAGTCTTGCCCGCTGTGTTTGGCCCGGCCGAACTTACTTTTGCTGTATCTGGCGTGACGATTGTCATCTCGCATAGTGGCGCGCCCTCGTGATCCGTAGATCGATCTTGCATGTTTTTCTTTGTCCTCCAATACGTCTCGCAGGTCTGGCGTATTTCCCCATTCCTTTTTATTTGAATGGCGTCCGGGTGCGGGCTGAGCTTTTTGATGGAATGCCTCTCTGTTGTGGCCACGAGGTGGCCGATCAGCTGCGTCATACGCCGGGGATGTAGGTTTTGGTGCTTCCTCCTCCAGTCGGGGTAGCAACCTGCACTTTGGGTAACTCTTGGAGGGGCGATCGAGTTTATATTCCTTGGCCGCCAGGACTTCAGTCCATATGTCAGCTAGCAAATCTTGATCAGCTTGAAGCTGCTGCTGCTTTTTCTTAAGGCTATTTGTCGTGGCTATAAGCTGGCGCTTAAAGCGCTCTTGTTCGACGGGATCCTCAGGCACGACGAATTCGTCATCGTCAAGGCTTGCCTCATCTTCGGAGGGAGGCATGTAATTATCATCCTCCGCCTCTCCATCTACCGCTCTCTCGGGAGGGCTGGATTCTCCATCCTCATGCTCTATATCTTGCTGGAGGGGATTGTTGTTGTCTTCGGCACTGTCTGGAGTGCTATTATCTCCGGTGACGGTATCACCGTTGTTGCCTTGGCGGGACTTAGAGCGGCGCCGCTGACGTCGGCGCTTGGGTTGCTTCTTGGAGGGGTCATCCTCCATTGTCCCATCGCCATTGCCTTCTTTGGGTGTGTCCACCATGTATATGTCATATGATGAGGTGGCTGTCCAGTGCCCTATGGGCAGTGGTTCCTCTTCGCCTCCAGCATCGTCGTCCATACCGTCGATGTCTTCGGAGTCGAAGTCGAGCATGTCAGTTAAGTCATCGACAGTGGCTACTAAGTGGGTGGTGGGTGGGCAGTGATACGTCTCCGTCGTATCTACTTTTCCAAAAACTTTTGCCCTTGTTTTGGACTCTAAACTTGTATGATTTGAATGGAACTAACCCGGACTGACGTTGTTTTCAGCAGAATTACCATGATGTTGTTTTATGTGCAGAAAACAAATATTCTCGGAATGACCTGAAACTACACGGAACATCTTAGAAAAAACAATAAAAAATCCTCGCCAAAGATCAAGACCAGGGGGCCCACACCCTTCTACCTCGTGGGCCCCCGGATGCCCTCCGACGCCAACTCCAACTCTATATATTTGCTTTCGGAGAAAAAAAATCAGAGAGAATAAATCATCGCGTTTTACGATACGGAGCCGCCGCCAAGCCCTAAAACCTCCCGGGAGGGCTGATCTGGAGTCCGTTCGGGGCTCCGGAGAGGGGGATTCGTCGCTGTCGTCATCATCAACCATCCTCCATCACCAATTTCATGATGATCACCGCCGTGTGTGAGTAATTCCATCGTAGGCTTGCTGGACGGTGATGGGTTGGATGAGATTTATCATGTAATCGAGTTAGTTTTGTTAGGGTTTGATCCCTAGTATCCATTATGTTCTGAGATTGATGTTGCTATGACTTTGCTATGCTTAATGCTTGTCACTAGGGCCCAAGTGCCATGATTTCAGATCTGAACCTATTATGTTTTCATGAATATATGTGAGTTCGTGATCCTATCTTGCAAGTCTATAGTCACCTACTATGTGTTATGATCCAGCAACCCCGAAGTGACAATAATCGGGACCACTCCCGGTGATGACCATAGTTTGAGGAGTTCATGTATTCACTATGTGCTAATGCTTTGTTCCGGTTCTCTATTAAAAGGAGGCCTTAATATCCCTTAGTTTCCAATAGGACCCCGCTGCCACGGGAGGGTAGGACAAAAGATGTCATGCAAGTTCTTTTCCATAAGCACATATGACTATATACGGAATACATGCCTACATTACATTGACGAATTGGAGCTAGTTCTGTGTCACCCTATGTTATGACTGTTACATGATGAACCACATCCGGCATAATTATCCATCACTGATCCGGTGCCTACGATTTTTCCATATACTGGTTCTCGCTTATTTACTTTTCCGCTGCTACTGTTACAATCACTACAAAATACCAAAAACATTACTTTTGCTGTCTTTACTTTTGTTGCTGCTACCACCACTATCATATTACTTTGCTACTAAACACTTTGCTGCAGATACTAAGTTTATAGGTGTGGTTGAATTGACAACTCAGCTGCTAATACTCGAGAATATTCTTTGGCTCCCCTTGTGTCGAATCAATAAATTTGGGTTGATACTCTACCCTCAAAAGTTGTTGCGATCCCCTATACTTGTGGGTTATCAAGACTAATTTCTGGCGCTGTTGACGGGGAGCATAGCTCTATTCTTTGAGTCACTTGGAATTTATATCTGCTGGACACTATGAAGAACTTGAGAGATCCAAAAACCAAGATCTATCCCTCAACTACGAGGGGAGGTAAGGAACTGCCATCTAGCTCTGCACTTGATTCACCTTCTGTTATGAGTAAGTTTGCGACACCTACACCTGCTTCTACTATTCGTTCTGATATGTCGCATGTTATTGATGATGCCACTTCTGCTATGCATGATACTTATGATGAAACTGCTTCTATGTCTGATACTACTGTGCCCCTTGGTGAATTTCTTGATGAACAAATTGCTAGGGCTAGAGAAAAAGAAATTATTGAATCTGAATACGATGATGATAGTGATGATGAAATATGCCTATTATCCCTGAGGGCTTTCTTTTTGATATGGAATCTTTTGCCGCTATTTTACCTTGCAGAGATAGATATGAGCTTAAGAGGTTATTAATTAAATGGAACAAAGAATCACTTAGAGATAAAATGAAACCTGGCCCTGCTTTTGCTACTTCACCTATATGTGTTCCTGATAAGGATTATGAATTCTCTGTTGATCCTGATATAATTACTTTGGTTGAATCAGATCCGTTTTATGGCTATAAATCTGAAACTGTTGTGGCACATCTTACTAAGTTAAATGATATAGCGCCATGTTTACTAATGATGAGAGATCGCGTTACTTTTATATACTCAAAATATGTCCGTTCTCATTAAAGGGTGATGCTAAGATATGGTTTAATTCTCTTGATTCTGGTTGTGTGCGTAGTCCCCAGGATATGATTTATTACTTCTCTGCTAAATATTTCCCTGCTCATAAGAAACAAGATACTTTGAGGAAAATAAACAACTTCGTGCAAATTAAAGAAGAGAGTCTCCCACAAGCTTGGGGGAGGCTTATCAAGTTACTTAATGCTTTGCCTGATCATACTCTTAAGAAACCAGAAATACTTGATATCTTTTATAATGGACTAACCGATGCTTCCAGAGATTACCTGGATAGTTGTGCTGGTTCTCTTTTCAGGGAAAGAACACCGGATGAAGCTGAAATACTATTGAATAATATGTTGACAAATGAAAATAATTGGGCACCTCCTGAGCCAACTCCTGCTCCAATTACTGAGCCTATTCTTAAACCAACTCCGAAGAAGAGAGGTGTTCTATTCCTCAGTCCCGAAGATATGCAAGAGGCAAAGAAATCTATGAAAGAAAAAGGTATTAAAGCTGAAGATGTTAAGAATTTACCTCCTATTGAAGAAATACATGGTCTTAATTCACCGCCTGTTGAAGAAACATAAGATCTCAATTCTTTATTTATTGAAGAACCTCCTGATCCCGATATCCCAACACAGGTAGTAAAGGTAAATTCTCTCTATAGATTTGATGAAGGAGATATCCCTCACTATAAGCCTGCTAGGCAATGCTTTGATGAGTTTGATAATTTTATTGTCAAACAAGAAAATTCCAATGCTTATTTTGGTAGACAATTGAAATATGATTCCGATATGCTTAAGTACTTGGGTGATTGTATGGCTAATATTAAAGGAGAACTTAAACTTGTTAGCAAACATGCTTCTATGGTTACCACTCAAGTAGAACAAGTACTTGAGGCTCAAAAAGAAGTTCTTGATGAAATGAATAGTAAGAAAAATGATTATGTTGTTAGAGTGGCTACTAGAACTGGTAGAATGACTCAGGAACCTTTGTATCCTGAAGGCCACCCTAAGAGAATTGGGCAAGATTCTCAAAGAAATAATATTGATGTTCCTAGTTCTTCTAAAAAGAACAAGAAAAATGATAGAACTGTGCAAACTTCTAGTGAACCTATTGCTGAACCACCTGATATCCAAATGATATCTCTATGTCTGATGCTGAAACACAATCTGGTAATGAACATGAACCTAATGAAAATATTAATAATGATGTTCATGATGGTGCTCAACCTAGTAATGACAATGACGTAGAAATTGAACCTGTTGTTGATCTTGATAACCCACAATCAAAGAATCAACATTTTGATAAAAGAGACTTTATTGCTAGGAAACATGGTAAAGAAAGGGAACCTTGGGTCCAGAAACCCATGCCTTTTCCTCCGAAACCATCCAAGAAAAAAGATGATGAGGATTTTGAGCGCTTTGATGAAATTATTAGGCGTATCTTTTTGCGTATGCGATTAACTGATGTGCTCAAAACAAATCCTTATGCTAAATATATGAAGGATATCACTACTAATAAAAGAAAGATACCGGAAGCTGAAATTTCCACCATGCTTGCTAATTATACTTTTAAGGATGGAATATCAAAGAAACTTGGAGATCCTGGAGTACCTACTATACCTTGCTCCATTAAAAGAAATTATATTAAAACTGCTTTATGTGATCTTGGAGCCGGTGTTAGTGTTATGCCTCTCTCTTTATATCATAGACTTGACTTGAATAAGTTGACACCTACTGAAATATCTTTGCAAATGGCTGATAAATCAGCTGCTATACCTGTCGGTATTTGTGAGGATGTGCCTGTTGTAGCTGCAAACGTTACTATTTTAACGGACTTTGTTATACTTGATATTCCCGAGGATGATAGTATGTCTATTATTCTTGGAAGACCTCTTCTTAATAATGCAGGGGCTGTTATTGATTGCACTAAAGGCAATGTCACTTTTCATGTTAATGGTAATGAGCATATGGTACACTTTCCGAGGAAACAACCTCAAGTTCATAGTATCAACTCTATTGGAAAAATTCCATCGATTATATTTGGAGGTTTTGAATTTCCCCTTCCTACTGTCAAAAAGAAATATGATATACTTATTATTGGGGATGTGCATATCCCCGTTGAGGTAACCTAGTGATATTTGAAATTTCTCCGGTTTCATGATTATCAGAATGAGTTTGTTAACAAGACTTGATCAACCTTGTTAGTGGATTCTTTTTTATGAGCATGAGATGGATGAAACTAGAAGCACAACCTTCTGTACCCTCTCTATATTTTCTGTTAATTAGTAGAAATAAAGTAAAAATAGTATTTTTCTGTCTGTTTCCTGACTTACCCGTGCAATATAAAAATATCCCGGAAATAAAAGTCCTCAGAATGACATGCCAATTTAATATGATTTTTTCGGGAATATTTGAGGATTTACTGTGCAAAAATTACCGCGGGAGGAGCTGCCACCTAGCCACGAGGGTGGTGGGCGCGCCCCCCTGCCTCGTGGGCCCATGGTGGCCCTCCTCCACTTATCCCAGCACCCATCTTCTTCCTCTGTCTCACACAAACCCGAAAAACCAACTCAAGCACGAGTTCCAGCCACTTTTGCTGTGATTTTCGATCTCCTTGCTCAAAGCACCTCTCGCAAAACTGCTTGGGGAGATTGTTCCTTGGTATGTGACTCCTCCATTGGTCCAATTAGTTTTTGTTCTAGTGCTTTATTCTTTGCAAATTTGTGCTGCATAGGTGACCATGTTCTTGAGCTTGCATGTCAAATTTATATGGTTCCAAGTAGTTCTAATGCTTGATTTAGGCTCTAGGAACTTGTAGGAGTAGTTGCTATCAATATTATTAAGTTTGGTTTACTTTTATTTTGAAGTTACTAAAAATTTCAGAATTTTTCAGAGAAAAACAATATGCTTAGGAAGATGTTCCAAGGTGGTTCCTCTAAGAAGCAAGGACCCAGGATTGCTATGCGTGATGCTGACGAGGATCCACCAAGAGACGCTCCAGTACGGCCTTGCAAATGGCCGTCGGAAAATTTTATGGACCGTGCGGGAATTAAACAAGAATTCAAAGCATATTTGCGCAATGCCGGTCTTGAGGATTTTGAGTCTAACAAATGCCCCCAGTATCATGATCTCACAAGTTCATTTGTGCGGAGGTTTGAGTATTCATCTTCGCGTAATTCTCCTTCAGTCATGTTTGATCTCTATGACAAATCTTATACCATGGACTTAGAGGATTTCACTTCTGCTTGCAAACTTCCATCATGGGGTAGTGTTAGGGATCCCCCTAAATCTGAATTTAGAAACTTTCTTGCTAGTATAACTGTGGGGGAATCTAGAGATATAACGCAGGCTACCATAGGGAGCATTCACTTTCCTGCTATACATTATTTTGCTCTCTTCATCGGTAGATGCATAAATGCTAAGGATGAAGCATGTCACATGTGTGTCCTTGATCTTAGAATTTTTAGGAGTGCTGTGTTAGGAGACCAATCTTATCATATGGGAGCCATTGTAGCTCGTAGGTTGCATCATAATAGACATAATGGAGATTTCTTTGGAGGAATTTATGCAACCCGCTTAGCTCATTTTCTTGAGATAGACATTCGTGAGGGTGATACGGAGTTGCCTCCTGCATATTGAGATTATGACTCTATGGCTTCGCAACAGTTTGTCGAGAGGCCTGAATCACCTCTCTTATATCATTTAATTTTTGATAAACGACGTGTTTTCCGTATTACTCTCCCTGCTCCTGCCTTCTTTGATTCACAAACAAAAGGAAGATATGTTATTACCAGAGAGGAGGCAGAAGAGTACGAGAGGAGAGCGGAGGCAGCTCGACTCCACGCTGCAGCTCAGCAGGCGATAACCGCTGCACATCAGTATGATCCCAACTATTCTTCATCGCAGTACGACCCCAGCTACACTTATGGGTATCCGCCAGACTATCCCTGGCAATAGACCAACTTAGGCCAAAAGCCTAAGCTTGGGGGAGTACGTATTTCTCACCGACATTACATTTATGTTCACACACACTCATTACTAGATGTCGGTGCTCATACACTTTCATTGTAATATCCATGCTAGTTTATTCTCTTTTTCCTGCTTTCTTCTTGTGTGTTTGTTAAACCTTAAGAAAAACCAAAAAAATTAGTAGTAGTTTATTTTTTTGATGTAGTAGTAATAATTAAAAAGGAAACCCAAAAATATTTCCCGTTCTTCTTTTGCTTGTTGGGAGCTTTCCCGTGTAAACATATTTATTTATTTTCTTTTCTTTGGGGGTCGGTAGGAGAAGACCATAATTAAATTGTTGAAGTGGCTCTTATATGCATTATTGTTGATTTAACCAAGAGCCCATATTGCCTTGTCTTTTCCTGTTTATTGAATGCTCGCAGATTCCAGCTTAGTCCAATGCACGTGCACTCTTATTATTATTCACACCGTTCGGTCATGCAAGTGAAAGGCAATTATGATGATATATGATGGGCTGACTGAGATGAGAAAAGCTGGTATGAACTTGACCTCTTTTATTTTTGTAAATATGATGAGTCCCTCGTTCTTGATTGAACTTATTATGAATAAACATGTTTGCAATGACAATTAGAGATCATAGTTGCTTGTGCCATGCTTGATTAGCTATGAGTTATAATGGTTTACCTTGTGTGCCAACATGCTATTGAGATGATTATGATGTGCTATGATGGGGTGGTATCCTCCTTCGAATGATTTAAGTGACTTGACTTGGCACATGTTCACGCATGTAGTTGAAACAAATCAACTTAGCCTTCACAATATTTATGTTCATGGTGGATTATATCCTACTCATGCTTGCATCCAATGTTTATTAATTTTAATGCATGTACATGGATGTTATCGCTCTCTAGTTGGTCACTTCCCAGTCTTTTGCTAGCCTTCACCTGTACTAAGCGGGAATACTGCTTGTGCATCCAATCCTTTAAACCCCAAAGTTATTCCAGATGAGTCCACCATACCTTCCTATATGCGGTATCAAACTGCCGTTCCAAGTAAATTTGTATGTGCCAAACTCTAAACCTCCAAATAAACATTCTGTTTTATATGCTCGAATAGCTCATGTATCAACCAAGGCGGTCCTTATCTTCCGTGTTGGGCGGGTTATTCTCAAGAGTGGACTCCGCTCCTCACTCACGAGAAAATGGCTGGTCACCGGGATGCCCAGTTCCATGCTTTATGCAAACGAAATCAAAATTAATTGCAAACAAAACTCCCCCTGTGACATGATGTATGTTGGAGGCACTCGTTGTTTCGAGCAAGCCATGGATTGATGCTTGTTGGTGGAGGGGGAGTATAAACTTTACCATTCTGTTTGGGAACCGCCTATAATGTGTTTAGCATGGAAGATATCGCCATCTCTTAGTTGTTACGCTGACAATGAAAGTATACCGCTCAAAATACAATTTATCTCTATTTCAAAATTGAGCTCTGGAACCTCTACAAATCCCTGCTTCCCTCTGCGAAGGGCCTATCCATTTACTTTTATGTTGAGTCATCACCCTCTTATTAAAAAGCACTAGCTGGAGAACATAGCCATCATTTGCATTCATCACTATTAATTTATATTGGGTATGACTATGATTGGATCTCTTTTACCATGAATTACAATGTCTTGTCAGTCCTTGATCTTTAAAGGTGCTCTGCATTTATGTTTTGTGGTCTCAGAAAGGGCTAGCGAGATACCATCTTGTTATATCATATTATGATTGTTTTGAGAAAGTGTTGTCATCCAAGATTTATTATTATGGCTTGCTAGTTGATTATGCTATTGATATGAGTAATTGTGAGATCTGAGAATTATTGCAAATGTGGTTAGTCATGATCTATGCTGAAAACTTGAATGCAGGCTTGACATAGTTACAACAACAAGAGCAAACAAAGTTTGTAAAAGTTTTTCTTTCATTCAGTTTGTCAACTGAATTGCTTGAGGACAAGCAAGGGTTTAAGCTTGGGGAAGTTGATACGTCTCCATCGTATTTACTTTTACAAACACTTTTGCCCTTTTTTTGGACTCTAAACTTGTATGGTTTGAATGGAACTAACCCGAACTGATGATGTTTTCAGCAGAATTACCATGATGTTGTTTTATATGCAGAAAACAAATATTCTCGGAATGACCTGAAACTTCACGGAACATCTTAGAAAAAACAATAAAAAATCCTCGCCAAAGATGAAGAACAGGGGGCCCACACCCTTCTTATGAGGGTGGGGGGCGCCCCCCCCCCTAGGGCGCGCCCCCTACCTCGTGGGCCCCCTGAATGCCCTCCGACGCCAACTCCAACTCTATATATTTGCTTTCGGAGAGAAAAAAAATTAGAGAGAAGAAATCATCGTGTTTTATGATACGGAGCCGCCGCCAAGCCCTAAAACCTCTCGGGAGGGCTGATCTGGAGTCCGTTCGGGGCTCAGGAGAGGGGGATTCGTCGGCGTCGTCATCATCAACCATCCTCCATCACCAATTTCATGATGCTCACCGCCGTGCGTGAGTAATTCCATCGTAGGCTTGCTGGACGGTGATGGATTGGATGAGATTTATCATGTAATCGAGTTAGTTTTGTTAGGGTTTGATACCTAGTATCCATTATGTTTTGAGATTGATGTTGCTATGACTTTGATATGCTTAATGCTTGTCACTAGGGCCCGAGTGCCATGATTTCAGATCTGAACCTATTATGTTTTCATGAATATATGTGAGTTCTTGATCCTATCTTGCAAGTCTATAGTCACCTACTATGTGTTATGATCCGGCAACCCTGAAGTGACAATAATCGGGACCACTCCCGGTGATGACCATAGTTTGAGGAGTTCATGTATTCACTATGTGCTAATGCTTTGTTCCGGTTCTCTATTAAAAGGAGGCCTTAATATCCCTTAGTTTCCAATAGGACCCCGCTGCCATGGGAGGGTAGGACAAAAGATGTCATGCAAGTTCTTTTCCATAAGCACGTATGTATATATACGGAATACATGCCTACATTACATTGACGAATTGAAGCTAGTTCTGTGTAACCCTATCTTATGACTATTACATGATGAACCACATCCAGCATAATTATCCATCACTGATCCGGTGCTTATGAGTTTTCCATATACTGGTTCTAGCTTATTTACTTTCCCGCTGCTACTGTTACAATCACTACAAAATACCAAAAACATTACTTTTGTTGTCTTTACTTTTGTTGCTGCTACCACCACTATCATATTACTTTGCTACTAAACACTTTGCTGCAGATACTAAGTTTCCAGGTGTGGTTGAATTGACAACTCAGCTGCTAATACTTGAGAATATTCTTTGGCTCCCCTTGTGTCAAATCAATAAATTTGGGTTGAATACTCTACCCTCGAAAGCTGTTGCGATCCCATATACTTGTGGGTTATCAGGCGGGGAATTTCTTCGTCATCCGAATCCCAATCCTACCAGACGTAGTTCGGCCAGGACTCTCCTGACAAGGAGAGAGACCTTAACGAGTTCAGTATGTCACCGAACGGCAAATGCTGAAAGATATCCACGGAGGTAAACTCCATGATCGGCGCCCAATCGGATTCGACAGGCACGGGTGCAGGCGGTTTGGAGTCCGTGGCCGGAGAAGGATCTGGTAGTTCGACAACACGGCTCTCGTGAAAGGTAAGGTCGATCCTCGGCTCGATCGCCGCTGAGAGTATGGCCTCCATGGCGGGGTCTATCCACCCGTCCATGGATGGCGCGATTGGCTCCGAATTGAGGGTCAGATCAGTCACCGGTGTGATATCCTGAGCACTGTCCGACGACAGAGCTAAATCATGCTCATCGAGACCATGCAGCGCACTTGGCAAGGGCTCGAATCCGTCGAAGATCAAGTCTCCGCGGATATCGGCCGTGTAGTTTAAGCTTCCAAACCTTACCTGGTGGCCAGGGGCGTAACTTTCAATCTGCTCCAGATGGCCAAGTGAGTTGGCCCGCAGTGCGAAGCCACCGAATACGAAGACCTGTCCGGGAGAAAAGTCTCACCCTGGACCGCATCTCTATCAATGATTAAAGGAGTCATCAAGCCTAATGGCGACGACACAGAGGAACTCTCAATGAAAGCACCAATGTCGGTGTCAAAACCAGCGGATCTCGGGTAGGGGGTCCCGAACTGTGTGTCTAAGGCTGATGGTAACAGGAGGCAGGGGACACGATGTTTTACCCAGGTTCGGGCCCTCTTGATGGAGGTAAAACCCTACGTCCTGCTTGATTTATTCTTGATGATATGAGTATTACAAGAGTTGATCTACCACGAGATCGGAGAGGCTAAACCCTAGAAGCTAGCCTATTGTATGATTGTATGTTGTCCTACGGACTAAAACTCTTCAGTTTATATAGACACCGGAGGGGGTTAGGGTTACACAAGGTCGGTTACAAAGGAGGAGATATCCATATCCATACTGCCTAGCTTGCCTTCCACGCCAAGTAGAGTCCTATCCGGACACGGGACGAAGTCTTCAATCTTGTATATTCATAGTCCAACAGTCCGGCCAAAGGATATAGTCCGGCTGTCCGGAGACCCCCTAATCCAGGACTCCCTCAGGGACACAAGAGACTCTTTGTTATTTGGTTGTAGGGTTGCTTGAGAGAGACCATCTTCATCCTATGCCTCCTACTGATTGATAAACCTTAGGTCATCCACTTGAGGTAAAAAATTTACTGTCCTACAAACCTCTGCACGTGTAGTAGACATCAAGCTCTTTTCTGGCGCTGTTGCCGGGGAGGTGAGTGCTTGAAGGTATATCTTGAGATCTTGCAATCAAGTCTTTTAGTTTCTTGTTTTATCACTACTTTAGTTTATAAAAGAAAATTACAAAAAAAATGGAATTGAGTCTACCTCATATGCTTCATCTTTTTAATATCTTTCGTGAGTATGATGGAAAGGAAAATTGTGCCAAAGTGTTAGAAGAAGAATGCATTAAAATGTTTGGCACTAAATCTTTGAATGATGAGCATGATTGCAATGTTCTTAGTATGAACTCCTTGAATATCCATGGTACTAATGCTGATTGCACTAGTTATGATGAAAATGTCTCCTATAAACATGTCAATTTTCGTGGAGTGCATTGGGTTTGTAAGTACACACCAAATAGGGAAGATAGATATTGCAAGAGGCGTAAGTACTTAGAAACTAAATTATTGCAAGAAAGGCTAGATGACTGTGCTGAAAATTTAAATTTTCTTGGCCGTACTTGTGGACTTTGCAATGAACAGGGTCATTTAGCTATCTGATGCAAATTGTTTCATGATCTAATCGTGTCCAAAAATTGTGATGACTTGATTTCCCTTGCACATTATAATGAACTCAGTTTTCTTATGGGTTACGAAGAAATGAAACGTATAACTAAGTATCTTCCAGAATTTGCCCATTATAAACTTCTTGGTTTTGATCTTGAGGAAATTTATATGTATTGTGCGGTGAATTGCATTGAAATTCCTTATATTGCCAATTACATAAAGAAAAGAAAACAAATAGAGGATGAAGAGAATACTAACGAAAGGGAAGAGACTTCCCAATACCCTTCTATTATTTCTTATGATGAATCAGGTAATGAGGAGGAGCCTCCTATTCAACTAATCTCATTAATAAGGAGCTCCAAAAAGAGGATTGAACCCACACATGATGTGGTGAAGAAGAAGAAGAAGAAAAGAAAAAGGAAGAGAGGTAAAAAGATATCTCTCCCAAATAATGCTGCTCATATTACTACTGTGCCTCATGAAAATATAATTGTGGAAGATAATGATACTTCTTATGATCTTGAAAATCTTTTTGGCACTTGCTTGGAAGAATATGATAATTACTATACTATTGGTGCTATCCATACTATTAATGATGAGAGTGATTATGCTTATGATATGAAAAGGCCCAAGCTTGGGGATGCTATGTTTGATGAAGATGATGATTTTGAGAATATATTTGCTGCAATTAATGTTTGTCCCAAGCTTGGGGATGCTACGTTTAATGAAGATGATATTTTTAGTCTCCCAAGTTTTGATATGCAAATTTATAATGATGATAGCATGCATCCTACTTATGATGATTATTGTGATGATACTTATGCTATAAAAAGTAGTGATTATATTTATAAAACTTCTCATGATTATGATTACCCCTTTTCTTAACATTACTCTTTTAATGTGGAAACAATTTATAGTATTCGAGTCTCTTATGATACTCCCACTATTCTGAATGAGAAGAATTTTGCTTATGTGGAGAGTAATAAAAATTATATGCTTATGCATCATGAAAATAATGCTTTAGGTGCTGGTTATATTGTTGAATTCATTCATGATGCTACTGAAAATTATTATGAGGGAGGAATATATGCTTGTAGGAATTGCAATAATATCAAGTTTCCTCTCTATGTGCTTAAAGTTTTGAAGTTATGCTTGTTTTACCTTCCTATGCTAGTTGATTATTGTTCCCACAAGTAGTTTGCTCACAAAATGCCTATGCATAGGAAGTGGGTTAGGCTTAAATGTACTAGTTATATTCTTCATGTTGCTCTCTTTATGTTTCAATTCTTATCTTTTATGTGAGCATCATTGAAATCATCATGCCTAGCTAGGGGCGTTAAACGATAGCGCTTGTTGGGAGGCAACCTAATTTTATTTTTGTCCCTTGCTTTTTGCTCCTGTTTAGTAATAAATAATTCATCTAGCCTCCTGTTTAGAACCTTTGGGAAGACTTGGGGAAAGTCTTTGCGATCATGCTGTAAAAATCAGAAACTTTAGCGCTCACGAGAATTGCTGCCATTTTTTATTGGTGAGCTATATTTAGTTAATTCTTTTTGCAGATGATTAATAGATAAATTACTCACGTCCAGCTATTTATTTGAGAATTTTATGAGTTCCAGAAGTTTGCGTTAGTTACAGATTACTTCAGACAGTTCTGTTTTTGACAGATTCTGTTTTTCACGTGTTGTTTACTTTTTTTGATGAATCTATGGCTAGTAAAAGAGTTTATAAACCATAGAGAAGTTGGTATACAGTAGGTTTAACACCAATGTAAATAAAGAATGAGTTCATTACAGTACCTTGAAGTGGTGTTTTGTTTTCTTTCGCTAACGGAGCTTACGAGTTTTCTGTTAAGTTTTGTGTTGTGAAGTTTTCATGTTTTGGGTAAAGATTCGATGGACTATGGAATAAGAAGTGGCAAGAGCCTAAGCTTGGGGATTCCCAAGGCACCCCAAGGTAATATTCAAGGACAACCCAAAGCCTAAGCTTGGGGATGCCCCGGAAGGCATCCCCTCTTTCGTCTTCGTTCATCGGTAACTTTACTTGGCGCTATATTTTTATTTGCCACATGATATGTGTTTTGCTTGGAGCGTCATTTCATTTTATTTTATTTTGCTTGCTGTTTGAATAAAATACCAAGATCTGAAATTCTTAAATGTTAGAGAGTCTTCACATATTTGCGTAATAATTCAACTACTCATTGATCTTCACTTATATCTTTCGGAGTAGTTTGTCATTTGCTCTAGTGCTTCACTTATATCTTTTTAGAGCATGGTGGTGGTTTTATTTTGAAGAAATAGATGAATTCTCGTGCTTCAATTATATTATTTTGAGAGTCTTAAATAGCATGGTAATTTTCTTAAATAATCCTAATATGCTAGGCATCCAAGAATAGTAAAAACTTTCATATAAGTGTATTGAATACTAAGAGAAGTTTGATGCTTGATGATTGTTTTGAGATATGGAGGTAATAATATCAAAGTCATGCTAGTTGAGTAGTTGTGAATTTGAGGAATACTTGTGTTGAAGTTTGCAAGTCCCGTAGCATGCACGTATGGTAAACTTTGTGTAACAAATTTGAAACATGAGGTGTTATTTGATTGTCTTCCTTATGAGTGGCGGTCGGGGACGAGCGATGGTATTTTCCTACCAATCTATCCCCCTAGGAGCATGCGTGTAGTGCTTGGTTTTTGATGACTTGTAGATTTTTGCAATAAGTATGTGAGTTCTTTATGACTAATGTTGAGTCCATGGATTATACGCACTCTTACCCTTCCATCATTGCTAGCCTCTTTGGTACCGTGCATTGCCCTTTCTCACATTGAGAGTTGGTGCAAACTTCGCCGGTGCATCCAAACCCCGTGATACGATACGCTCTATCACACATAAACCTCCTTATATCTTCCTCAAAACAGCCACCATAGCTACCTATTATGGTATTTCCATTGCCATCCCGAGATATATTGCCATGTAACTTTCCACCGTTCCGTTTATTATGACACGCACCATCATTGTCATATTGCTTTGCATGATCATGTAGTTGACATCGTATTTGTGGCAAAGCCACCATGAATAATTTATCATACAAGTCACTCTTGATTCATTCACTACAAAAAAAGACACATCCGTGACATTTTGGGCCGAATGAAAAAAAATTCTGTCATACATATGACACTTCTATGACGATAATTGTAACAAAACCCGGTATCATCATAGATGTGGTGGGCTCCTACTTCTATGACAAAAAATCATGATAGAAAATGGGATTTTCTTCCTGGGCGGGCCGGAGACGCAGCTGCATGACATTCTTTGGGCCGTCCATGACAGAAAAAACCGTGGTAGAAGCGAGGGCGAGGAAAATTTCGGGGAGTTCCCGGTTACGGTGGGAGGTCGAGGGCCGAGCGATGCGCGTTTCTCTCGTACACGTACGGGCGTGTGTGCGAGGCGTTGGCTCTAACTGAACCCGAGCGAGGCGTTGGGCTCTAACTGAACCCGAGTGATTGCACTGCAGGCTATGCGTTACTGAACCCGAGCGATCGATCGATGGTTGTTAACTGAACCCGATCGAGCGATTCCTTCGTTACTGCTGCTAACTGGAGCCGGTCGATTGGATGAACAGTGAGCGTTGCGAGGGGGTGGATGAACAATGAGCACTGGCATTGCCTCTAGATGAACAGGACCCATTGGTGTGGAGGACTGGATGAACAGTAGACGGTGGAGGGGTGCCCGTGGAGGGGTGGTTGAACAGGACCCCATGGTGTGGAGGGCTGGATGAACAGTAGACGGTGGAGGGGTGGTTGAACAATAGCCGGTGGAGTAGCGCGAAGTGGAGGCTGGATGAACAGGAGCCCATGGAGGCTGGAGGAGGTCGACGGTAGCCCGTGGAGGCTGGAGGAGGTCGACAGTGGAGGTGAATAGTATCTCATGGAGTCCCATTTTGCGGTACGCCACACCCCTCCTGATGAACAGGACCCCTGTTTCAACCGTAGGAGGTCCGTTTCGTCCGTTTTGCGGTACACCACACCCCTCCCGATCAACAGGACCCCCGTTTCGACCATAGGAGGTCTGTTTCCTCCGTTTCGTGGTACGCCACACCCCTCCCGATCATCAGGGCCCCCGTTTCGACCGTAGGAGGTCTATTTCCTTCGTTCTGCGGTACGCCAGGCCTCGTTTCCATCGCCTGTTCCGTCCAAGCCCTCCGGATGAAAACGACCACGCATTCCATTCCGACCCAGCCGGTTGGCTCCCACACGTTCTGTTGCCTACCGATGAACATGATGCATTCCGTTGCCTCCTGATGAACACGACGCATTTCGTTGCCTCCCCATGAACACGACGCATTCCGTTGCCTCCCCATGAACACGAGGCATTTCCGTTGCCTCCCCATGAACACGACGAGGACGTTGTTTCTCCGTTCCGACCCAGCCATGTACACGAGCCCTGGCTGTACGTATGCGCGAGTAGGCGTTCGAGACCCTGCCCGTATGTACACATACGTGGCCATATTTTCTTTCTTGCACCCTGGCCGATGTACGTACGTGTACATGCTACGTGCGCGCCTCTACTACGACACATGCGCGCCTCTACTACGACACGTGCGCGCCTCTACATCGACCAGTATGTACGTACACGTTCGCAACCAGAAGGACAACGCTACGTACGCTTCGACCAGGTGGGTCCCAACTGTCAGGCACTTCCTTGCCTGCGAAGATGTAGCTGGTGGGTCCCAGCAGTCAGGGGGGCGAATCGTTTTGTTTTGTTTTTGCCTGGACGCACTTCCTTGTGTGCGAAGGTGTAGCTGCTGGGTCCCAGCAGTCAGGGGGCGAATTGTTTTTTTTACCCGGACGCACTTCCTTGCGTGCGAAGGTGTAGCTGGTGGGTCCCAGCAGTCAGGGGGAGAATCGTTTTTTTCGGACGCACTTCCTTGCATGCGAGGATGTAGCTGGTGGGTCCCAGCAGTCAGGGGGGCGAATCATTTTTTTCGGATGCACTTCTTTGCTTGCGAAGATGTAGCTCGTGGGTCCCACCAGTCAAGGGGCGAATTATTTTTTTCATGAAATACAGTGGCCCGTCCGGTGGGTCCCCGGTGTCAGGTGGAGGAATAATTATTTTGCGCGTAATAAGGAGGCACTTCCTTGCGGCTGCCGTGGACCCAACTGTCAGCCTCTCCACGTACAGTCCACGTCCGATGGTAGTTGTTCCTTGACCACGTTGACCATGCCGCGCCGAGAGCACCAGGGTCGTGGACGACGGCGAGGCCTAGGAAGGGGACGACGTGGAGTCGGGGAAGACGCGGAAGTGGATGCACACGCGGAGAGGGGTACGAGGGTTCACTGGTTCGGTTGCGCTGCCGTCGCCGCAGAATAACAGGGGGTGTGGGTGATTGGAGGGATGGCCTGGCCAGCGGTGGGAGTAGTACGGGGCGGTGAGGCCTCCGCAGCAGCACAACCGGCCATGGGAGGCAGGAGCAGGCGGCACGGCCGGCGTTGCTTTGGGCGGCTCGAGCAAGTAGACCAGAGGTTGAAGAAGCACGACGGCCGTTGGACGGACATTGTAAGGTCACTGCAGCTAGAATCGTTTATATTGACTAAGTTGACAAAGCCCTTGGTACGTCAACTTAGTAGGCCCACAGGCCAGCTTCCGAAATGGTGCGCCCGAGATGTCAGGGGGAGGAATCATTTTTTGGGCGGGTGAAGCTAGAATATCCGAGATTGAAGAAGAAGCATGGCATCCATTGGATGGACATCCAACGGCCACTGCTGCTAGAACCGTGTGTTCACTATAAGTTGACAAAGCTTTGCATACGCGTCAACTCTGTTTTTTTAGCGGACGCGTCAACTTAGTAAGGCCAGAAGTGTGTGGTAGAACTTATAGCCCATTTGAGATTTGTAAGAATGTGTATCCCATTTTTGAATGCTAATGGAATTTACTACTGCCCATTTACAGTTTGTTAAAAGTACAGCCCATTTCAACCAACCGTTCAAAACAGAATTCAATAAAATTTCCCACATTTTGATGGGATCCGAAATATTTTTATCCCGAAATTTCTAGTCAGATTAAATAAAATTAATATCTTGGCTGGGTATTCCTAAAAAAAGTATAGCTAGGCTAGCCATTTTCAGCTTGAAAAAAATTAATATCTTGGCTGGATATCTGGCCTGGACTAGACGGGCCCCAGCTCGCCCAGTTAATACCTGCAGCGATGTTTTCGTTGTTGTTCGGAGGAGAAAAATTAATATCTGGGCTAAACATCGAAAAACTCTGGAGTGCTCACACCTCAAAAACACAAATACTACTCGAGCTGCTTGGTCCTAGCTGTCGGCCGCTTCTTGTGAAATTCTCTCGTTTATTGACTACATAGGTTGACAATGGTGTGGGGCCGTGATGTCAGGAAACCAGGAGGAAGCAAAATATATTATAGTTATATATATATAATAAGGAGGCACTTGCGTACGTGAGGCTATGGACCTGGTGGGTCCCCATTGTCATCCTGTCCAAGTAAAGTCATCTCCTCGCCCGCGCGCGCTTTCCGCCCAAAACAGTTAGCGCTGCCCGCCCTGCTTCCCGGTGCAGGCGATTGCTTCGCCTTCAAACGACACAAGTGTCGGCCGTCCGTCCATCTGCCGCGCACATTAATGATACGCGGTTGCCGAGGCGGCTACTCCAGTGCCACACGTCCGTCCCTTCGCCCGCCCACCATTGCTATATAAACTGATGCACCGGCCATAGCCGCAGTCATCCACATCCGTTCCCTTTCTCCTGTCCACACCACTACTGCCCACCATGGCTTCCTCGCGCGCCAGCGCTCTTTGGGACGGGCAGACGACGGACCACAAGGAGATGGTAGCCATTGCTGCCGACCGGCTGGCCGGCAGGTAGCCGGAGGACGACGACGTCCCAATGGAGAACATGGTAGTCGACGATCCGGCGCCAACCCCCTCCTCCGTGCCATCCTCGCCGGTGCATTGCACCATGACCATCAGCGAGGCCCATGCGCAATATATGGACAGGGTGAGGCAGATGCGTGAGGAGCAGTTCTGGGAGGCGCAGGCTGACGCCGCGTACAACCACCATCTCCTCCAGGAGCACCTGCAGGCAGAGGAGCAGATCGCCGCGGAGCGGGCGGAGCAGGAGGCGTTGATCAACTCGTACCGCTCTGCCCACAAGGGCCGCCTCGAGCGCTGGCGGTACCGCGTGCAGGTGGCGGAGGCTGTAGTCGCCTACAAAGAGGCTAGCAAAGAGGGCGATGAAGCGGGCGAGGTGTTGTTTGGCGAGACCGAGGACGAGGCAGAGGACAATGCCGGCTCTGACGAGTCCCCGCTCCACCGGCGTCGACGAGGCCCTGCTCCGCAGAGGCCCCGCGGCGCCAACAATGAGGCAGAGGACATCGCCGGCTCCGCCGAGGCCCTGTCCCGCCAACAACGAGGCAGAGGACATCGCCGGCTCAGCCGAGGCCCCACCCTGCCGGCAATGAGATAGAGGACATCGCGGGCTCCACCGAGGCCCCGCCCTGTTGCCAACGAGGCCGCGCCACATAGAAAACGAGGAAGAGTAGAACATGGTAGGTCGCTGCCGCTCGGGTCCAATTAAGGCCATCGGTGCTACCCTCTGGTTGAAGACAAGCTAGGCGGGTTGACCATTGATGGCTGGTTAGCTTCTTGGCGGCGACGTGGAGTCGGAGAGCTGCGCTAGAGAAGAACATTGCTTCTACTTAACTGCTGGTGCAGTTGGCTGACTGACACGTGGGCCCAACAGGCCACATGTCAGTTACGCAACTGCACCTGCAGTTAAGTCACTGAAACTTCTGTTCGGCTCAGCGGGACACACATGGGTTGCTTCGGTTAATTAATTATACCTCCAGCGCACCCCTTTTTACTTGAAGAATGTATGAAATGTAATGAAATCCGGCATGTTTATATGAAATCCGACCGTGTATGAATGAATTTATTTCGATTAGTTCGAATTCCTGTATCACTGGCATTGGATGAACATGCAAAACAAAACGTACTAGCATTATTCCCAGGGTGATCACCTCGTTTGCAGCAGTTTCACATGTACTCCTTCCGGTCCTTTCTAGTCTGAATACAAGTTTTGTCTGCAGTCAAAGTATCTCTACTTTGACCAATCTTATACAAAAAAGTATGCACTTTCACAATGTGCAAAGTAAAAAGGAACAGAAGGAGTACAAAGAGTTTGAGCAGCTTTTTAGCGTTTCTGTACATTGCAATCAAACACACAGGCCTGGCAATTCATAGAGAAAATTCAAAACAATCGATGATTATGCATCTCAGCGACTCACATGTCAGAGGCAATATTTACTTCACAACTAAAGAATAAAGAAAAAATTGATCAACGTTGTTGACAGCAAAGGGCGTCCCATTCGAAAATATCAAACACATGTCTTGCTAAAATCAATGAGCAAAATTTGACAAGGTTGTCCCATTCCAAAATATCAAATGCCTACGATTGTGGAATGGGCAGGGTTTGCCATCAGTTCGGACATTGACATGGCACCTCGTGCTAAATAAATCATCTGTTCTTTTTGTGCAGTTCCACCAAAATCAACCAAATTCACGCGTAGCTTGTATGATTTCGCCCTTATATGTTGCAATGCCTTGAACTTATCGGCACCTCCTTTCTTGTGGTGGAAATAAATGATTCGATGTATTTATGAACATTTTGTGCAGTTCCCGTTGAAATCAAGCTGAGCACCCCTGTTTGCACAAATACAAAAAAGTGATTAGTATAAAGCAAACTGTACTATGAATTGACAGTTTCAACAAGCACATACATGGTCCATGTAGAGCACACTTTTAGAAAAATGGAACTCACCAGAAAGAATCCTAGAACAACATTGTACTCGCGAATCACAGCAAAAAAATGGAGATTTGTCAGTCCTTCTGAGCTGAAGTTAGTTTGGTCTTGTGGGGAGTAATGTAACCATCCTTCAACTTCTCCTTCTGATGAGAAGATAGACAGGGCTTCTTCATCCTGGCATAATCGGAACTAGTCACTTCACGTACTCCATATTCTTCTTCAGAGGAAGATGATCCTGTTGTGCAAAAACAAGATGACTACTAAATGCTAGCATCCTTGTTTGCTCGAAAAAAGGAAAGGAAATATTGAAAACAGCACAGATGAAGCACTTCTCAAGGACAATACCACTTTTTCATGATAGCATCTAAACAGTAGCACAACACCAATAGAGATAACAAAGCTCAATCATATAGATGAAATCAGTGGGCGAGTACCAACCTTTGTCAGTTGGCTTATTGTGTAGAGCATACAGATGAAGCACTTCTCCGGAACCATCTGTTGCTATCTACGGTGGTGGCCATGCTTACTATATACTCCTCGATTAGCTTAATGTTTCCAACATCTTCTTGTGCTGTTCCACTAAAATATATGGTATCTTCAAAGAAGATCCCTGTTTGCACAAGTTGAGATAATTACATATTACATTAAGCGTGGCATCAAATCAGTGGCAAAACAATTGCTCGTTCCAGCCATAGCAATAAATTAAGATGCAAAACTATATCATTACTTGTGTCATCACAGTTCCAGTGCTTCATTACAACACCGGGAGTTGATTTTTGTTTTTCTTCCGCTTGTTCTTCCCCTTCGTCACTTGGTTCAATAACAGACAAGCTTCGCCTTCAATGTAAGATTTGGCATGTCAATTAGGGAGCACAAGTATAGTACTAAACTTAATTTTCTGATGAAAGTGGCAAAATACAGGCCAACAGTTGTGAAATATCCTTATCTTACCTCAATGGGATATTACGATGCACATACAGATTGGAAGTCTTGTCTCCATTTGTGAAGTTCACTAAAATCAAGCAACATTATCGTACAAGTAGCACATCATATGAAAGCGCACTGCAGAATCATGTGAAAGAAGGCTAGTACTGACCTCTCATGATGCGGAATTCAAACAACTCACAAGAAGAAGATCTGAACCAAATTCACCTTAACGGATAGGAAGTAAGATCTCCTCTTGTGCAGTTCCACTAAGATCAAGCAATCAAGCAACATTGTCGGTGTGACATTTTGGTTGAACTACACAAAACACTCTTAAAACAAAAGTGTTTTGTGCAGTGCAACAAAAGGTCACAATGGCAACGAGGTGAAGTAGATAACCCTGTTTACACAGAGGTACAAAGGAAACAATTAGTGGTCAATAACGGTGGATGACACAGAAGCCAACAAAAAGAAGCATCTACCTTATCTAAATGGGAAAGAAAGCAAGACAGTAGCATTTCTCAAACGGTGGCATTGATTAATATTAACATAGAGATTATATTAACAATAAAATTCGTTAAACATGTAATTTGCTTTTAACTGTGGCATAGCATCAATTTTGTAGCGGCATTATTAGAGGGTGGTTGTTTACAGGGACATTTTGGTGTAGGGACTAAAAAAACTTCGTGTCAGTCCCATCTGAACCATCAGGGGGGACTTTTAGGGACTAAAAGCGGGAATTTGGGACTAAAGAAAGAAGGCCCCGAGGGAGTCTTTTTGGGACTTTTTCCAACAGTTGCCCCTGCCACGCATCGCACCTTGTCTCTATTAGTTCATTACTAGGGGTAACATGGTCTTTTAGAATGTCATTTAATAACCACTAGTCCATGTTTAGTCCCTGGAACCAAGCAGGTAGGGACTAGGGAGTTTTTAACCAAACAGGGCCTTAGATTAACAACAGCTAATGAGTTGCACGGGACAGTGGACGCACCAGCACCATGTGCATCTACCGATGTACTGTGGTCATGCACAGTCTCTTGCAACAAAGAACAAACAACCAAGGAGCATATTTGTGTTGGTCCCAGTTTTGTTATCTTTAGACACCTTTCCTTATGTGAGCGCAGCAAATCTAGTCCTGCTCAAACTCTACAGCCTTGTCCCTTCCTTTGCTTTTTTAACTAGTACTTTCACCCCTTCCTTTCCTCTTTGAACCACGTCCTAGATTTATGCGATACAACTTTCCCCACTACTTTCCCCCATTCCTTTCCTCTTTGAACCACGTCCTAGATTCATGCTATACAACTTTCCCCCTTCATTTCCTCTTTGAACCACGTCCTAGATTCATGCTATATACATCTTTTCCCACTCCTTTCCTCTTCGAACCACGTCCTAGATTCATGGTATACACGCAGCTAGAGCAATGCATGTGGAGTAAGTAAATTATACCTTAAGGTTCTTGGGGCGTGGTTCGGTGGGTGATGGGACGGCGGCGAAGAAGAAGGGGTCGGAGGCCCTCCCGTGCCGTCGCTGGGTGGAAAGTGAACAGTTGCGCCGATAGTCCCTTGCCGACGGCGACAGCGTTAAGCCTCCTTCCCTTCCCGGCAGACGGATCATGCCGGCTCTTTGAGCAGCAGTGAGGGGAGAGAGAGGCCAACGAAGTCTTCTTTAGATCTGGAGAGGGCGAGAGAGTGTGAAGAGAGCAACTACAAGCGCTGAGGCTCCAGCGGGAGAGGGCGAGAGAGTGTGAAGAGAGCAACTACAAGCGCTGAGGCTCCAGCGTGTATATATATACTGGAGAGAGAGTGTGAAGCGTGCAAACCCTAGAAAACATTTTGACCAGTCAAAGAATCCTCCTGGCACAAATTATGCTCAAGTGTAGTTATCGAACCCGAGACCTCAAGTTTGATGAGCGAACGGGCTAACCAGCTACACAACCCTCCCGTTATGTTCAATGAGAGGGAAATAACCTTTTATACATTCCTGCATTCATGTGACAAGCATGTCGTGTGTTTTTGTGTGTGTGGGAGTCATTGGGATTTCAATCATAATCGTGTCATGTGGCTTTGGTGGTAAGACTATCCACAGTGGTGCAGAAATAATGCAGCCTTAGTCACCTTACCTCTCTTCACGTAGTACGTTGGGTCCCACTAGTCAGAGGGTGAAACAAACAAATTAATAAGAAAAATTAGAAGCGCCAGCGGTGTTTCTTACCTCACACATCTCACTACTGCTCGGGAACACTGTCCAATTGATCCCTCTGTTCGCTCACGTGCTATTTTAAGTGAATCCTTATTATAACATGCACACAAATTTTGGGCACTTGTATTCGACTTAAGTCAGTGTGCCACCGTATTTCGTATACTTACTACTGCCTCCGTCTAGGTGTAATAAGTCATGTTAGAAGGTGCAACGGGACCAAGGTGCGTGAGTGTGTGTGTGTGTGTGTGTGTGTGTGTGTGTGTCTGTGTGTGTTTAACAGCATGTGTGTGTTACAGAGAGCGACAGATTAACCTACTCCTGCAGAGAGATGTTGTGTAGTGTACGATTTTAGCCGTGAGAGTCAGTGCATCCTCTCGTTTCCGGGCGTGTCCGGTAGGGACATGCGTACAGCTGCCACACCCGCTCCTGACCAGTCTGGCCCACCCAAAGCCCCTCCATCGCTCGTGCGCGCTTCCCGCTTGAAACGGACAGCACCGCTCCAAAGAATTGGTGCCGCATTCATGCCCGGGCAGAGCGGACGCGACCTCTCACTGGCGCAAGAGTGATGGTTGCTTCGTTCGTCCAACTTACTGCTGGGTCTATGTGATTTGACGGCTGTGACGCCCGGATAATTAGGCTACAGTAATCCCACGTTAATGTCGCCACGTCACTTCGATTACTGTTGCTAATCTCGTATTAGTTCGAAACCGATTCTAATTCAAATCCAAAATCGAGCAAATAATAAATGTTTTCAAATATTAAAACTAAAATGTTCGGAGTGGTCGAAGTTTTGCATAGGTAATTAAGGTGGAGAAATCACACTTTTATAAAATGTTTGGATACTCTAAAATGATTAAAACAGTAGCAAAAACTATTATTTAAACGTTTTGAAAATATTAAAACAAATGAAAACTATTTTATTTAATGTTCCCAATTTAATGTGGTTGTGGTATATTTAGAACTACCAATTTAGGATCTTTGGAATAATTAATAAAACTAAATAAAATTAAGAGATAAATGAAAACAGAAAAGAAATATATAAAAGGAAAATTAACAAAAAAAGTAAAAGAGGGGGAAAAGGCCCCAACCCCCACCCTCGATGGGCCTTGGCCCAGCTAGCCGCCGAGCTGGCCGGCCCACCATGTCTGGATCGGGATCGGGGCAACTGTGCCCCTGAACCTATTCGCCGCCGACGTCGCCCGGAATTCCCAGCCCCCCTGATCCGCCACCACCCACAGGGGCGCTCGCGCGCATGCATGAGTCCTCGAGGGAGATGAGCTCCCTCGTGCACGACGCCGCGCCGATGACCCCTCTAACTGCCTCGCCGCCCTTCCCCGTCGCCCGCCGTCATCGTCGCCGCCTCCCCATCTCCGTCACTCGTCCTCGACCTCCTCCCCGACGGCCCGCATGAAGCCACGCCGCCCCGACCCCAACGTCGCCCGCCGGCCTCGACCTCCTCGTCGGACTTCGTCGAGCCTCGCCGGCGAACCCCTGCAACGCGGGTGAGGACCCCGACCCACTCCGCCTACCCCTTTTTCTTCCCTGTCACCGTCGCTAGCGCCGTCCCCGCCCGCTGTCCGCCATGACCGCGCTCCGGCCGCGTCCCGCCTTGACGTTCGTGCAACTCGCACGCCCGCGGCGCCCTGCTTCCACCAGCGCGATGTGCATGTGCCGCACCTGTCCTTCGTCGTTGCCCACTGCATCTGGTGCTCTGCTCCGTTGTGGCTCGCTACGCTGCTGCTACTAGCTGTCGCCTAGCCGCGCGCGCATCGCCTCCGCCTGGCCTCGCCGGTGCTCCGGCCGCCGTCGGCTCTCTCACATGGCCCCGGCCACGCCTCGCTACCAGGGCGGGTGGCGACTTCGCCCGCTGCCCACTTGCCCGCTCACCCGCTAAGCCCCATTAGGCCTATGACATATGGGTCCCAGTGCCCAAAAAGAAAAGAGCAGAATAAAAAAGGAACTTAAAAAATAAAAAAATATTAATTAATTAACTTAATTAATTATGTTTAATTAACCTAATTGCATATTAGTCTAACTGAACCTATTTATTTAAAACGTGCCTATTATAGAATGGCCCCACACGTCAGGTTGACCGTGGTCAACTGTGCTGACTGCTGATATCGTGATGATGTCATGCTGACGTCATAATCCTAATTTTGAATTAAATTAAATCCGGTAATTCAGAAAATGTTTAAAACTTAGATAATTCATATAAAATAATTCGTAACTCGGATGAAAAAACTTTCTACATGAAAGTTGCTCAGAACGACGAGACGAATCCGGATACGCAGCCCATTCATCCGCCACGCATCCCTAGCATCTGTCTGAAAACTTTCCCTCTCCAATTCATCTGTCTGAAAACGCGAAACCCCGGGGATATTTTTCCGGATGTTTCCCCCCTTCGCCGGTACCACCTCATACCGCGTTAGGGCACCCCTAGCACTGCGTATTATCATGTTATGCCTTGTGATGCTTTGATTGCACTATTATTTATTGTGTTCTCCTCCGCTACTTCTTTCCGGTAGACCCCGAGACCGCTGCCGGTACCCCTGTTGTCGACTACGGTGTTGACGACCTTTCTTTCCAGAGCAACCAGGCAAGCCCCCCCCCCTTGATGACCAGATATCGCCTACTCGCCTCTATACTGCTTGCATTAGAGTAGTGTAGCATGTTACTGCTTTCCGTTAATCCTATTCTGTTGCATAGCATGTCATTGTTGCTACAACTGTTGATACCTTACCTGCAATCCTAAATGCTTAGTATAGGATGCTAGTTTACCATCAGTGGCCCTACATTCTTGTCTGTCTGCCATGCTATACTACTGGGTCGTGATCACTTCGGGAGGTGATCACGGGCATATGATATAAACTTATAGTATTACATTACTTATGATAATGTTTGGAGATGAGGGCTGAAGGGGCAGGTGGCTCCATCCAGGTAGTGGTGGGCCTGAGTTCCCGACGGCCCCCGACTGTTACTTTGAGGCGGAGCGACAGGGCAGGTTGAGACCACCTAGGAGAGAGGTGGGCCTGGCCCTGGTCGGCGTTCGCGGATACTTAACACGCTTAACGAGATCTTGGTATTTGATATGAGTCTGGCTACTGGCCTATACGCACTAACCATCTACGCGGGGACAGTTATGGCCACTCGACATCGTGGTATCAGCCGAAGCCTTCGTGACATTAGCGACTGAGCGGCGCGCGCCGGGTTGGACTGGAACGCCTGCTCTTGTATAAGGGAGGCTAGGTCCGCTCACCGGCCGCATACGCAACGTGCAGGTGTGCCATGGGCGATGGACCCAGACCCCTGCGCCATAGGATTTAGACCGGCGTGCTTACCTCTCTGTTGTGCCTAGGTAGGGCTGTGACGTGTTGATCTTCCGAGGCCGGGCATGACCCAGGAAAGTGTGTCCGGACAAAGGGGATCGAGCGTGTTGGGAAATGTGGTGCACCCCTGCAGGGAAGTTAATCTATTCGAATAGTCGTGATCTTCGTTAACAGGACGACTTGGAGTTGTACCTTGACCTTATGACAACTAGAACCGGATACTTAATAAAACACACCCTTCCAAGTGCCAGATACAACCTGGTGGTCGCTCTCTAATAGGGCGACGAGGAGAGGACCGCCGGGTAGGATTATGCTACACGTTGCTACTTGGTGAACTTACCATCTACTCTCTTCTCCTGGTGCAAGATGGAGGTTACCAGAAGCGTAGTCTTCGATAGGACTAGCTATCCCCCTCTTATTCCGGTATTCTGCAGTTCAGACCACATATGATATCCTTATTCCATTTGATACCAATGCATACATATGTAGTGTAGCTCCTTGCTTGCGAGTACTTTGGATGAGTACTCACGGTTGCTTTGCTCCCTCTTTTCCCCCTTTCTGTACCCGATTGCTGCGACCAGACGTTGGAGCCCAGGAGCCAGGTGCCACCGTCGACGACTACTACTACTCGGGAGGTGCCTACTACTACGTGCAGCCCGGTGACGACGACCATGAGTAGTTTAGGAGGATCCCAGGCAGGAGGCCTGCCCCTCTTTCGATCTGTGTCCCAGTTTGTGCTAGCCTTCTTAAGGCAAACTTGTTTAACTTATGTCTGTACTCAGATATTGTTGCTTCCGCTGACTCGTCTATGATCAAGCTCTTGTATTCGAGCCTTCGAGGCCCCTGGCTTGTAATATGATGCTTGTATGACTTATTTTAATTGTAGAGTTGTGTTGTGATATCTTCCCGTGAGTCCCTGATCTTGATCGTACACGTTTGCGTGTATGATTAGTGTATGATTGAATCGGGGGCGTCACAATGGCTCATTGGTCTTTATTACCGAGGTGGTAGGACTGCTGGATGTCCCACACTTTCGGCGAAAGGAGGTACTACTACTAGATTACAATTTTCTCCATTCTTACAGTGGAGGCATGCAAGAGCAGTGAAAACACGCAGGCTCAATGATTACAAGGACCACCTCACACTATCACCGTGCGACACCTAACTCTTTACATAGTATTCCCTCCGTTCCTAAATATTACTAGATGAGTCCTCGCGTGTTGCCGCGGAACAGCGGTATATCTCTCTGTGCAAAATTATCGATTTCATAAAACTAAAAAAACTCTATAACCGCATGACAAATGTGGTAGCCAAACTAAATAAAATCCCATCATCATTTAGATCATCCCACGTAAGGAAAAAAGATCAGCCAACTCCTACTGCATAATGGGATTATATTTTTATTTTTGACATGTTAATGGGACTTAAAAGCTCACTTACATGCATGCTACCGGTGCATGCTTGCATGCAAACATGTTGATGTGATTTAAAACCCACTCACATGCATGTGCCACGGTATTTCTGCATGCTTGCATGTGGCTTAGTGCGGAGCCTCGCAACGTCTAGATCAGACGGCTATTATGGACTGATTTACTTCATCTAACGGCTACATCAATTTTGATGATGTGGCTCAAGGAGAGGATAGAGAATTCCTAGTAGTGAGGGCTAGCTATTACTAGTAGATAAGTCTTTGTAGAGATTCCACTACATATGGAACAAAATGAATGAATCTACACTTAAAATGCATCCATATACATCCGCATGTGGTTCATGGTGAAATCTTTACAAAGACTTATATTTAGGAACGGGGGAGACACCGTACTAAGCAAGCTTCTCCTGATTCTGCGAGTTGACAGGACACATCAAAAGTAATCCAGTGTATAGATCCTTGCCTCTAAGGTAGGCCCCACATGGTTTGCCACTTTTTTAACATAACACGTCAAGTCGCAATTTGTTTGTTCACCCGTGGTAGACGATCCTCCCTCCACCAAATGGACAACCAGTACACGTGCCAACTCACCATGTGGGCTGCCTTTTTGTACATAAATGAGCTCTACCGTGTACCCGCGTGGGTGTGGTTGGGAAAGAGACGGGAGTACGTGCGCCGTGCATGAACCTCTTCTCTTCGTGCACGTCCCCCACCTACGTGGGTGTGTGTGGGATATACAAACCGCATTCGTGAGTGTTTTTTGTTTTGGAGTGGGGGTGGGGTGGGGGTTGATTTAGTGAATTATTTGTGGGAATATGTGTCGATGACATCTCAAACAAAATTTTGCATGCAATGTGTGTGAAATGGAGGCCTATCCATATCATACATAGAGGGTCGGGCAATCCACGAGAAGAGAGGGAGGGGTCATAGCTATCGATAGAGTCGAAGAGAGGATCAAGTGGGTGGGAGCGAGATCGATGAAGAGAGCCATCGAAATTGTGTGTGTGTGCAAGTCAAAGATATAGGGCGACTGGCCTACTGGAACGTTAGAGGGCACATGTCAAGTTTGTGTGTGGCAGGGAGACATGACTAGAGCGCTCGATGTATCGGTGTGTGTGGGCGGAGGGGGTGGGGGGAGGGGTAGGCAGAGGCCTAACTATAGAGGTAGAATGACTCGTATATGTGTTGAGAAGGAGAGACCCGGCTATGTCTTGAGGGAGATCGGTTGACATCCATACATAACTGAAGGACGGGAAATATGATGGGACAGAGAGAGAGAGAGGAGAGAGAGAGAGGAGAGAGAGAGGGAGGGAGAGGGAGCGAGAGGGGTAGAGTGCTGGATGGGTGGCGGAGTTGCTTCTCGAAGATGGTGGGAGAGGCCTACTAGACAAACTGAGGGTGGAACTGCAATGTTATCAATAAGAGTGGGGATGTGTTTCTGTGTGTTCCTGTGTGTGATAGATCTGTCGGGGCGCATCCATGGATGATGAAGGGGAACCATGTGTTTGGTAAGCAAATCTAACTAGATCAGTAGATCAATTGTTGTTTGTCAGAGGAAGGGAGAGACACAACTAATGAGGTAGATCGATTGGCGTGTGGGTAAAAATGAGTTATAAGGACCTTGCTAGCTATATGTATAGCGAGAGATCGGTCGGTGTACGTCCATTTGTTAGAGGCAAATAAGGCCCAGCGAGATGGATAGACAGAGTGAATGGAGCCAGGAGGTGGTGCGAGAGGCCCGACTACTATCTAGATAGGGGGAGGAGTGTGCGGTTGTGAGATCGATGAAAAGAGGGGCGAGACTTTACACGTGTGTCTGACCGTATGAGAGACACGAGGCAAGGACACATAAAGGAGGAGATTGAAGGTGTGTGTGTGTATGTTGTAGGCAGGCATCGCTGGAGAGGTTTATCAATCGGTGTGTGTCGGAAAGGAGTTGTGGAGACTCTGGGAGAACGACCTAAAGAAAAAAATGAATGTGCCCGGTGTATAGAATGCCGAGGGAGGGGAGGGCGAGGAGGGCGTGTGCATGCACGAGAGAAAGTTAGTGGAAGCTACAAAGGTTAGAGGATTGTGTGGGTGTAAGAGACTAACAAAGATCATAATTTGATATGAAAGCAGATTCATATATTTGAATAGGAGATCATAGTGTTTTAAACATTGCATGCATGAATATAGTGGTGATACACATGTTGTGCACATGTTATACCATAATGTGATAATGCATGGCGTTTGCAACTCACAGCTAAATGCCGAACAATCTAAACCATACTATACATCAAACAATCTCACATTTTATTTGAATTTGTGATAATGTGTGGCGTTTGCAGCTTACAAATAAATATCGAACAATCTAAACAATACTATATATCGAACATTCTCACATTTTATTTGAATTTTTGGTAATGTGTGGTGTTTGCAACTCACATCTAAATACTTGTAGACGTTGGGGCGGGGCACCATACATAATGTGATAAACACATTATACATATGAGACATGGTTTAGATTATGAAGATCTAGGTAGAGCTAGAAATGTAATGTGATTTGAAATCAAAATAAAGTGGATTCAAAAAATCTAGTTCGAGTTCATATAGTACACATAGTTCATATGTAACTCGAGACTAATCATGTGGTGTGTTGTGAAGATAATACACAAACGATGGTTTAACTTGACAATAATGATGATTGTAGATCTTATTAAAATAGAGAAACAAATTCAAATGCTTTGACTTCACAACAATCATTACTGTAGATCTTGTTCAAACAGAGAAACGAATTCAAATTTAGTTCATATTGAAGCGGTAGTATATACGTTTGGAATGCACTAAAACGTTCATCTGAGTAGTAGGTTGCATGCATTATACACGTAGCGAAATATTTTAATTGAACATAACATGAAATCAAAGTTTTGGATGACATTTGTAGTGCGCATTGACTTGGTACAGTACACGTTAGGCTTGTCTGGAAATTTCAACCCGTGCCTTGTTAGCCCGAAATATTTAAGATATATCTTTGTCTCATTGTGCTCCGACAACTCCCTCCATCTCAACCCACGCCTTGCTATTCCGAAATTACAACGCGCGTGAAAACTCCCACCTCCTGTGAACTCCCGACACGCGAAATGCCCGTGGTACCCCTAAACCGAAAGAACCGCCTCAAATTGGTGGGGGTACTTTCGTAACTTACCCCACATTTCAGACAAGCGCGTCTCTAAGCCATGGTTCCCACTGCCATCCCATCCGCCCACCCATTCGTACACCGAGGCCGCGAAAACCCGCGACGGAACCCCACACCCTGCTCCGTCCGCCACCTAGCCGGAGCCTCTTCCCCGACAACATCGTCCACAGCAACACCTCGACATCCCTCATCCACCGTACTGGATGAGGATCCGTCGTCGATCTCATCGTCCCACCGGTTCAGCCACCCTGTCCTCCACCTCCAAGGAGCTGCCTCGGTGTTCCCCTCGTCTTTCGCGCCACCTCCGTTCCCACACCACCGTCTTCACCTGCACAACCTGAAGAGCATCATCATCATTGTTTCCTTGGATGAAGTTGTGGCCTAATCGGCGCCACCAAAGAGATTGTACACTAATCGCCGCATTTTCTTCTTGATTCGATCTCACGGTGCTGCCGGTGCTCGGTCGCGAGTCGACACGGCGCGGCTCCATCCACGGTGGCATCACCGGACACTTCCTCCACGGTGTCGCAACCTCGGCGGCGACGTCCACGTCAGTAGGAGATGTTGCTGCTTTAGCTCTCGCTCGCGCTACTGCTCTGCTCTTGCTCTCAGTCCCCTGCCTGGTCTGCTCTTACTATTGCTCTTGCTCGCGCTACTGCTCTTGCTCTTGCTCTTGCTTGCGATGCTGCTCCAATTTAGCTACACTTCAGT
>NC_041382.1:432955555-432972793 GCF_002162155.2 Triticum dicoccoides
CAGCGGGGAGGGGGGCTCGCCGGAGAGGTACCCCACTATCTATCTTAGGGTTCAGGATGGGGGCGGTGGTCGCCGGCGTTGGCTAGGCGGTGACGTGGGGATCGCCGGAGAAAAAGCTCATCACGGTGGGGTGGCTAGAGGGATGGCCGGGGCGGCAGCGGACCGGTGGTGGGGAGTGTTTTCGGGGCGGGCGGGGTGACGCACCGCCGGCCGCGGGCGGCAGGGGGCTGCTGTTTGGCCGGTGGTGGCTGGCGGCTCAGGGGGGTGGAGGTTGAAGATGAACCGCATGCCCTTGATTTCGTATCCAACGACTGCAAAATCGACTGACCAGAGATGAAAAAGTCAGTCGACCGACGTGTAGCCTCACCTTGCTAGTGCGTTCAGTTTCGACAGCAAAATTCAGTTTCGACAGTTAAGTTCAGTTTCGACAGTTAAGTTCAGTTTTGACAATTAAGTTCAGAGATGAGCGGCTGATGTATTTTACATCTAGCACTTTGTGGTTATGTATTTTACGTCATGTATTGGAGATGCAATTAGAATTCCACTTAGGTTAATGTTTTTCGTTGTCTCTTGTCCTGCTTCAGCCTCGGCATCATACAACTCACCGGAGCTGCTCCAACGATGAAACCCTCCATCACAGTGGAGCAGTACCTCGGGCTCCATCTCCAAACGCCTAAGATCTTCTTCCCCTCCTCCGACAGCAAAGTTAGCCGGAGCATCCTCACCGGCCAACCCAATCACGCTGAGATCGACATGGCTTCGCCAAAGAGGTCGTACACTTGTTGCATCTCTTTTTTACTCTACATGTTATATATATTGTCCACTGAGCACACGGATTTGTTCCTTTAGTGTCTCCTTGAAAGAAAAAACGTAGGAATTTTAATTTTCACTTGTCCTCCTTCTCAAATTCCTATTCATGAAGCACAAGACTAAGAGATAGTAGCATAATAGCGTTATAACCGTACATTTTCTTGTGGTTTGACTTAATCTCACCATGCTTCTTTGTATCATGTGATCTTCCAATTGTTGTGAATCAAACACCCAGATTGGCAGAAATCCTGTGTTTTTAAATTCTCTGTTTTGCACGTGCATTCCTATCCTATTCCTGTCTATTACCTATCCATGCATTGTTGGAATCCTCCAATTCAAACGAGCCCTTACAGAATTACTTCTCTTACAGGTAGTTGTCAAAGAAAACCTTGTGTGGTTTGTCCACTCCTGCTGCGCCGTCGTCCACCCCAGCTCAGCTGGTCCAACGATAGAAGGGTCCAGCACAGAAGTGATGCGGCCTCCAGACTGTCTTTCACCGCCTCAGATCTTCTTCCCCGCCACTGGCAGCCATGAAAACTGCATTACCATCATCAACCGAGCAGATGACCTCGAGGACTACACGGGTCCGCAAGAGAGGTCGCACTCTTTCGTGTCTGCTTACGTTATGCATCGCTTAATATTACATGCTACTTTATCATCGTGTTCACCGATTAGACTCCGAGTCAACTCCAAACTAATGGTCAAACTTGAGTTTTTAAATGGTTGTGGGGTACGTATCGGGGCAGCTATCAATAGTATCTATCTACTATCTGGTTAATCTCCGGTGTCTACTATGAGTTTCATGTTGGGTGGGAAACAAACAGTAAAGCAGCCATTATCTGTAATTTTTTAACTGAAGCCATTATCTGCCTGCTATTATGGGTTTTGGGTCTATCCACATGTTGCTACCATCACTCTGGATTTCTGCATGCACTCCTTACATAATCTCACTATGTTTTATTCCTATGCATGAAGTTATTGTAAACAATGGAACTGAACATGTAGAGCAAAAGAGACGAGCCTTGTGTGGCAATAAAATTTCATGCAGACATCGCTCCATGGTAGGCGCAAAGGCAGCCCCCCCCTCCATGCATTTCGGATTATAATCAAGAGGAAGATATCTGTTCTGAGGGGGATTCAGAAGGAGAAGACAACTCCTATTTACCCTCTGAGGTCTTCGCTCTAACTTGGCATGCTGATGTTCGTTATATCATGCATATGGTGTCTTGCATTGCTTACTTTATACATCAAATATGTCATCTGCTTAGTTTAGACATCCTTTGTGTGAATGCCATCTGTTTAGTTTATTCATCGTTTATGTGAATTATGCAACGCCATCTTGTTTAGGCAGGCATCATATATGTGAATTTTGCAATGCCATCCTGCTTAGCTAGTCATCTTATATGTAAATTATATCAGGCCATCCTTTTTCCGTTACATATTACATTTGTCAACAATGTTAGTAGATTCAACTGCTCTTCGTGTGCATCAGCCATTTGACACGGTGATGGCAAATTCTGGAGTGAAAACAAGGTCTTCAGAGCAGACTATGCTATCTGACGAAGCGCATATCTCGCTGGTTATGGATAGCTCCTGAGAGGAGGATTCAGAGACAGATGACCAGTCCTACCCCCCCCCCCCGAGGTGTATGCTCTAACTTGGCAGGGTTATGTTGCTCATATCGTGCATATGGTGTCTCGCATTGCTATGTCATTTGATTAGTTTAGACATGCTTTGTGTGAATGCCACATGTTCAGTGTCTAATTACCATATATGTTAATTATGCATTGCCATCTTGTTGCAAGACATTATATATGTGAATTATACAATGCTATCTTGTTGCAAAGGCATTATATATGTGAATTATGCAATGCCATGCTGTTTAGCCAATCATCATGTATGTGAACTAAAACATGCTATCATTTTTTTGTATTACATGTTCCATTTGTCGACAACATTTGTATATTCAACTACTCTTCCTGTGCATCAGCCATTTGAAACGGTGATGGAAGTATCTGGAGTGAAAACAAGGTATTCAGAGCAGACAATGCTACCTGCTGAAGCAGACATCTTGCTGGTTACAGAGAGCTCCTTAGAGGAGGATTCAGAGACTGATGACCAGTCCTATTTCCCCCCTGAGGTCTATGCTCAAACTTGGCAGGGTTATATTACCCATGTCATGCATGTTGTCTTGCATTGCTTAGTTTTTACATCATATATGGATTGCCATCTGCTTACTTGCTTACTATATAAATCATATATTTGAATTATATCATGCCATCATGTTTACATAGTACATACACATCATCTATCTGAATTATGGCATGGCAACCCATTTAATAAAGACATCATATAGTTATATCATCTCATCCTATTTAGTGTTTACAGTCATCATATTTTGAATTATGGCATTCTATCTGTGAATGTATGTGAATTATGGCATGCCAACCTATTTAATAAACACATTATATAGTTATGTCATGTCATCCTGTTTACATAGTCTCATATTTTGAACTATGTCTTTCCATCTTTTTTAGTTAGCCATCATAATGTGAAATTGTGTCATGCTATCCTGTTTAGTTAGCCATCATATATGTGAAATTGTGTCATGCTATCCTGTTTGGTTAGACAACATAAATATGAATTATTTCATGCCCTCTTTTATTCCCCACTATCCATTGCACCTATCTATCATACAATGTCTATACTTTCAATTACTTTTCTTGTTTATCAGCCATTTGAATTGGAGAGCGTGATGGCAGTATCTAAGGGAGTAACAACATGGTCTTCAGAAAACATAGTGCTACCAGTTGATGTAGATAGAACCACGGTTGTACTTGCCCAAGGACCAGATCCACCACACATAACCCAGACTCTCGCAGATTGTACCCTTACCCAGTTGGACAGAGAACCAGCTACACCCCTTCTAACCCCAACCCCGGTATATAGTAACCCAGTTCCAGTTGACACAGCACCGTATCCACCACAGAGCACCCAAACACGAGCAGTTAGTAAGGGAACTGCAGTGCCCAAAGCATGAGGACCACCACTCTGAATCCCAACTCAACACTTAAAGGAGAAGAAGATTTGTTCTCAGGTCAGGTTCTGTAGCTATGGTTCATACTCCTTTGCTCTTGCATTACTGAATTTACTCATACCAACTATTTTCAAATTTGAAGGATGGAATTGAAACTCCAATGGCGCAACAGGTATGTTTTAAACATGTTTCTTTAACTGGTTTGCTGTTGTAACCAGCTCTATGTTGATTTCAGTTTCAATTGAATAAACAGTTATGTTCTCATGTCATGCACATTACAAGTGTTGTTATTGCTCTATAGTTACCCACACTTATATTCTGTCTATTATGCTTTGTCTTGAACAAATATTATTTGAACTGTGTCTCTATCTTCATTTGGCAACAAAAACTAGAATGATATAGACCATAAAGTGACCATGGTACATAGATATATGTTTGTTTCATGCTGTTATCCTGTCCACTTTACTACTGAACTCATTTACCAAAATGAGTTTCATATACAGTATGGTAAACATGTGATCTGTCTGCTTGTTTCTCTTTTAGAATGTGGACAAAATATTGGAGAACAGTACCACGTTATCCAATGGTAAAGGAAGTAATGCAGATAAGTTTCAAGATAGTGAGATATCCTTGTTGGTCTCCAAGAAAGCTGATAAAAACTATCTTGACGCCAGTGAGGGAACCCAAAAGTCATGTCTTGATGTAGTGTTCGAGTTACCGGCCACTACTGCTGGCACAAGCTCTTCGAACTCGCTGCCTGAATTAGTTCGTCTTCTTGAGTCTCAACTTCAAGTTGAAAGACATCGATCAGATGTGCTGCGACAGGAAAATGAAGGACTAAGGAAGTCCCTGTAGAATTCAGATGCATATTTTCTGGTGCAACAGCAAGCGCTAGATGATTTAAGCGCCAAACAAGAGAAAGTTAATAAGCTTGCTAAGCATCTTTCCAGCATTATGGGTACCCAGGATATTGTTTCTTGAGATCTTCTGAAGTGGTTTCAGTTCTGGATTTGTTTTGCTGCGGCGTTTATTTGTGCTGGTCGCCAACTTTGGCAACCAGTGTATATGATATGCTGCTTTGTTCCCTATATTTGCACTGGTGGCGAACTTTGATGCCCAGTGGATGTAATATGTGTAATAGCCGTGATAGCCTAGCGTTAGTTGCTTGCTTATTTATTTCCTTGTTGTCTTGTTTATTTGTTTGCTTGTAGTCATTGCAGTTCTTTTTCCGCGGTTAGCTAGTGGCTGCAATAACCTATTTTTTAAAACTAGGCCACAATAACCATGGGCTAATATTTATTGTAGTGACACTGGGCCTCCTACTGGCCGTATAAACAGTGGGCCTTCTACGGGCCGTAGAAACAATGGGCCTTCTACGGGCCATAGAAACAATGGGCCTTCTACGGGCTGTATCATCAATGGGCCTTATACGGGCCGTATGATCGATTGGCCAAACATGGGCCAAACAGAACGCATTATGGCCGTAAACAGGCTAGAGTTGGAATCGTCCGTTCATGGGCCGACCATAACGGGCCATCATTAATAGGCCGTATTTGATGACGCTATGAAAATGGCCCAGCGTATTAATGGACCACAAACGGGCCGACTATAACCATGGGCTAAATTTGGCCCACAAGCAGAAAATGACAGTAACGGGCCGTAAGTAAACGAATGCTGGAAATGAGCCCAAGAATAAATGGGCTCTGAGAAGGCCGAAAGATAACATGGGCTGGAAACGGCCCAACGGAATAACGGGCTGTTAATGGGTATAAAGTGATACACTATTCATTACGGGCCAGTTTCACCACGTGTCGTTAATGGGTGTAAATGATACACTATTCATTACGGGCCAGTTTCACCACGGGCCGTTAATAGGCCAAGAGTTACATAGGGCCTCATATGGGCCGAAAGACGTCATGGGCCATACATGGGCCAGAAGTGAAAACGGGCTGGAATCATATTGGGTGGCCCAGATGACGCTACTGGGCCTAATTCGGATAGGGCGTAACGGGCCTTGGGTTTGCGGGTTGTAAATGGGCTATATGGGAACAGGCCGTTAACAGGCTTTACATGGGCCGGCCCTCCACCTTTTGACCAAGTCAAACAGGCCGGCCTTTTCACAGGAATGGGCCTTTGTTGGGACGTGCCACGTGTCGACGTATCATAGGCGCCTTCTGTCCAATGAGTGGCTGACATCTGTCCCAACGATGAACCGACACGTGTTTCCTTCAGCCAATGATGATTTTACACGTGGAAAATCCCCATTGGTCGGGGCTGTTAACGTGTTATCGGATCCAAAACCCGACCTGATAGCTTAATAGCGTTCTGTTACGATGGATGCCACGTGTCGGTCACCCTTGACGAAAGCACTTCTGTGACACGGGATTTATCGTCATGGAAGTGGACACTTTCGTGATGATAATTTTGGTAATGTCATGGAACACTTCTACGCAGCACAGCTATGACTATCTTGATTCGGTCATAAAATCGTCATGGATGTACATGCATGACAGAAAATGCGACCTACTGTGACAAACACGTATCATCACGGAAGTGTATTTTTTTGTAGTGATTGCATATCCCGGTACACTGCTGGAGGCATTCATATAGAGTCATCATTTGTTCTAGTATCAAGTTGTAATCATTGAGTTGTAAATAAATAGAAGTGTGATGATCATCATTAATAGATCATTGTCCCCAAAAAAAGGGAAAGGCCAAAAAATGGATGGCCAAAAAAACAAAGGCTAAATAAAAAAATAAAAAATAAAAATAAAAGGGACAATGCTACTATCCTTTTTTCCAGACTTGTGCTTCAAAGTAGCTCCATGATCTTCATGATATAGAGTCTCTTGTTTTGTCACTTTCATATACTAGTGAGAAATTTCCATTATTGAACTTGGCTTGTATATTCCAACAATGGGCCTCCTCAAGTGCCCTAGGTCTTCGTGAGCAGGCAAGTTGGATGCACACCCAGTTAGTTTCTTTTGTTGAGATTTCATACATTTATAGCTCTAGTGCATCAGTTGCATGGCAATCCCTACTCCTTGCAATAACATCAATCGATGGGCATCTCCGTAGCCCATTGATTAGCCTCGTTGATGTGAGCCTTTCTCCCTTTTTGTCTTCTCCACATAACCCCCATCATCATATTCTATTCCACCCATAGTGTTATGTCCATGGCTCGCGCTCATATATTGTGTGAAAGTTTATAGGTTTGAGATTACTAAAGTATGAAACAATTGCTTCGCTTATCATCGGGGTTGTGCATGACGAGAGCATTCTTGTGTGACGAAAATGGAGCATGACTAAACTATATGATTTTGTAGGGATAAACTTTCTTTGGCCATGTTATTTTGAGAAGACATGATTGCTTAGTTAGTATGCTTGAAGTATTATTATTTTTATGTCAATATGAACTTTTATCTTGAATCTTTCGGAACTGAATATTCATACCACAATTGAGAAGAATTACATTGAAATTATGCCACGTAGCACTCCGCATAAAAAAATCTGTTTTTATCATTTACCTACTCGAGGATGAGCAGGAATTAAGCTTGGGGATGCTGATACGTCTCCAACGTATCTATAATTTTTTATTGCTCCATGATATATTATCTTCTGTTTTGGATGTTTATGGGCTTTATTATACACTTTTATATTATTTTTGGGACTAACCTATTAACCTAGAGCCCAGTGCCAGTTTCTGTTCTTTTCCTTGTTTTAGAGTATCACAGAAAAGGAAAATCAAACCGAGTCCAATTGACCTGAAACTTCACGGAACTTATTTTTGGAAGGAAAGCAACCCGGGAGACTTGGAGTCCACGTCAAGAAAGCTTCGAGGAAGCCACGAGGTAGGGGAGCGCCCACCCCCCTGGGCGCGCCCTCCACCCTCATGGGCCCCTCATGGCCCCCCTGACGTACTTCTTCCGCCTATATATATATATATCCATATACCCTAAAACGATCGGGGAGCACAATAGATCGAGAGCTCCGCCGCCAGAAGCCTCCGTAGCCACCAAAAGCCAATCTAGACCCGTTCCGGCACCCTGCCAGAGGGGGAATCCCTCTCCGGTGGCCATCTTCACCATCCCGGTGCTCTCCATGACGAGGAGGGAGTAGTTCTCCCTCGGGGCTGAGGGTATGTACCAGTAGCTATGTGTTATCTCTCTCTCTCTCTCTCTCTCTCTCTCTCTCTCTCTCTCTCTCTCTCGTGTTCTTGATTTCGCATGATCTTGATGTATCGCGAGCTTTGCTATTATAGTTGGATCTTATGTTTCTCCTCCCCATGTACTCTCTTGTAATGGATTGAGTTTCCCCTTTGAAGTTATCTTATCAGATTGAGTCTTTAAAGATTTGAGAACACTTGATGTATGCCTTGCCGTGCATATCTGTGGTGACAATGGGATATCACATGATTCACTTGATGTATGTTTTGGTGATCAAGTTGTGGGTTCTGCCCATCAACCTATGCATAGGGGTTGGCACACGTTTTCGTCGTGATTCTCCAGTAGAAACTTTGGGGCACTCTTTGAGGTCCTATGTGTTGGTTGAATAGATGAATCTGAGATTGTGTGATGCATATCGTATAATCATGCCCACAGATACTTGAGGTGAAATTGGAGTATCTAGGTGACATTAGGGTTTTGGTTGATTTGTGTCTTAAGGTGTTATTCTAGTACGAACTCTAGGGCTGTTTGTGACACTTATACGAATAGCCCAACGGATTGATTGGAAAGAATAACTTTGAGGTGGTTTCGTACCCTACCATAATCTCTTCGTTTGTTCTCCGCTATTAGTGACTTTGGAGTGACTCTTTGTTGCATGTTGAGGGATAGTTATGTGATCCAATTATGTTATTATTGTTGAGGGAACTTGCACTAGCGAAAGTATGAACCCTAGGCCTTGTTTCAACACATTGAAATACCGCTTACGCTCACTTTTATCATTAGTTACCTTGTTGTTTTTTATATTTTCATATTACAAAAACCTTTATCTATTAACCATATACCACTTGTATCACCATCTCTTCGCCGAACTAGTGCACCTATACAATTTACCATTGTATTGGGTGTGTTGGGGACACAAGAGACTCTTTGTTATTTGGTTGCAGGGTTGCTTGAGAGAGACCATCTTCATCCTACGCCTCCTACGGATTGATAAACCTTAGGTCATCCACTTGAGGGGAATTTTCTACTGTCCTACAAACCTCTGCACTTGGAGGCCCAACAACGTCTACAAGAAGAAGGTTGTGTAGTAGACATAACGGGACCCTTCAAAATAATGATGCAAAGGTGACATAGCTAGCAGGGGCCACACTAGCAGACTCCATTTCATAGCTGATGTCGTGGAGCCAGTCATCAGCATCAAGGGGTTGAGTTGAGCTACGGTAGATATTTGGGTTGAGGTGCATGAAGTTATGCATAGTTATTGAGGTTGGCTGTTGATTCATGTTCGGGCGAGGAAACGGAGCCCTCATGCGGTTCAGCTCAAATTGTTGTATCATTCCAACAAAGAATTCGGGCGGTGGTGGATCGTTGGCACCACGGCCACGACCAGCGGGTCTAACCATCCTGCTAACATGTAACACGGGGTAGTTCAGCATTGAGCATTTGCAAAAACAAGGATCATTCATGATGAAACATGCATAATGAAAGAGGTACATTTGATACCACTTCGTAGTCAACATGACAGTGTGTGTACTATTCAGAATACTATTGTAAGGAATAACTATGGCTTATCCAACTTTGGGGTGAATGTGATCACGGGATCCTAATGTTAGAGTTAGTAAATTCGTTTAACCCGAATGGAAGAGAGATCAGAGTCCCAGAGTATAGACAAGGAATAAAAGATCCTAATACCACCCAATGGCGACGTGGGCCCGTAAGACACACAGCCAATGTTAGTAAAAGTTTTTCAGTGACTAGACTCAACTTCGGCCAAGGAGTTAGAAAGGGGGATCCTACATGCAGTCGGCTCTGATACAAACTTGTGACGCCCCCGATTCAATCGTACACTAATCATACATGCAAATGTGTAGGATCAAGATCAAGGACTCACGAGAAGATATCACAACACAACTCTAGACACAAATTAAAATAATACAGGCTTTATATTACAAGCCAGGGGCCTTGAGGGCTCAAATACATAAGCTCGAATACACAAGAGTCAGCGGAAGCAACAATATCTGAGTACAGACATGAGTTAGACAAGTTTTGCCTTAAGAAGGCTAGCACAAAAGCAACATTGATCGAAAAGACAAGGCCTCCTACCTGGCAGCCTCCTAACTACTACAAGTCATCAGCGGTCGTCACATAGTAGTAGGCACCCTCGGGTAGCAGTGGTCATCAGTGGTGTCGTCTGGCTCCTAGGATCCGTCATCTGGTCGCAACAATCGGGTATGGGGGAAAAGAGGTAGCAAAGCATCCGTGAGTACTCATCCAAAGTACTCGCAAGACTTACATCAGATCTAAACTAAGTATGCATATGTATAAAAGGAAATGGGTTGTATCTATGGACTAACTGCAGAATACCAGAAAGAAGGGGAAAGCCTAGCCTATCGAAGACTAGCATCTTCAAGCATCTTGCAGCATATAAAAGAGTACAGATCAACATAATGTAAAGTAGTAGTGTTATCAACCTCGGCGAGAGATCCTTTCTCGACTCCCTGCGAGAAAGTAATCCAGAGCCATACTATCCATTTCTCATAACCATTTCTCATCTCAAGTATCCAATTCTAGTTGTATCGATCGGGATACAACTCCAAGTGTCCATTACCGTAGGACAGGCTATCGATAGATGTTTTCTTCCTTGCAGGGGTGCACCAACTTACCCACCACGCTCGATTAACTCCGGCCGGACACACTTTCCTGGGTCATGCCCGGCCTTGGACAAACGATACGCCGCAACCCAACCTAGGCTTGATAGAGAGGTCAGCACGTCGGACTAAACCTATGCCCCAGGGGTCTTGGGTCATCGCCCCGGGAACTCCTGCACGTTGCATGGGCGGGCGGTGATCAGACCTAGCTACCTCCTTAAAAAGGCAGGAGCTTACCAGTCCAACCCGGCGCGCGCCGCTCAGTCGCTGACGTCTAATAAGCTTCGGCTGATGCATACGACGCATAACGCCCATACAATGCCCACGTGATGGTTAGTGCTATCAGGCCAGAGGCCCCTCGGATCAAATATACAAACCGTTAGTGTGTTGGTGTCGCCCCGTCTCAAGTACTTGCGGCAAGGGCTAAGAATGCCCGGCCACGCCTCGTAAGTATCTCGCGGGCACCTTCCAGGTCAATCTGACTCCACATCACTTGCTATTAAGCTCACGCGGGTACCCCTCAGGGCCGACCCGTCTCTAGTAACATGGTTCAGTGTAAAGTCAGAGTAACCATAGTAACTGTGTGTCTAACACCAAGGGGAAAACCCGAGGAATCACCCCCGGTGAATTCCACTCGATGTAATCATCAAGGTGAACGTAAGAGGATCCACCCTCGAGGTTCACACTTGAGGGGTTGCACGATAGAGCCGTATCCGAAGTGGTTAAGGAGGAAATCACCCTCGATGAGCACGACCGAATAGCTACACTACAGAGGTCTCATCAGGAGCGATGTAAGAGGTTCCACCCTCGACACTCGATGGTAACTCTGCAGAGTCGTACAACTAAGGGGGTGATGTGCGGTGTCGAGGCTTGGACGTCGATCACGTTGATCGAGTCATCGAACATAAAGCGAGGCAACTGGGACAAGGTGGGGGTCACTGATGGATCACTAACCAACCTACACTAAGCAGTTTAGGATAAGCAGGTAAGGTAACAATAAGTAGCTAAAAAACAGGTTATGCATCAGAGTAGGATCATATAGAAAGCAGTAGCAGTTCTAATGCAAGCATGAGAGGGAAAGAAAATGGGCAATATCATAATGCTCAAGGGGGGGGGTTGCTTGCCTGGAAGCTCTGCTGAAAAAGAAGAAGTGTCGATGTCGACGTAGTCGATCACAAGGGCATCAACATCGGTCTCGAGGTCTATCGGAGAGAAGAGGGGGAAGAAATAGTAAATACAGAGCAAACAGATGCATCACTAAGCATTACATGATGATAGGCAGAGCTAGGGTTGTCCTAACGTAGTACCACACGTTGCAGACGAAGGGGATAAACATCCGAGGATGCATTCCTGGAGTTAGACGAATTCTGGACAGGTGAAAGAGAGGGGACGGTTCCATGTTCAGCATGTTAGGGGCATGTGACAGCTGAATGGACCGTGCATTCGGAATCGTTGGATTTTTTTGAGCAACTTTCATATATAAAGTTTTTCAATCCAAGCTACGGTTTAATTTCTATGAATTTTTAAAGTTTTAAACATATTCTGGAACTAATTAAATTAACAGAAAAGAAAAATGACGTCAGCATGACGTGTTGATGACCTCAGTAGTCAACAGAGCGGTTGACCAGGTCAAACCTGACCACTGGGTCCAGGGGGACCCACATGTCATAGACAAAGAGCTAACAGAGTTTTAATACTAACTAAAGAAAGTTATTTAGCAGGTAGGCCCTACCCGTCAGTGACTAATTAACTAAACTAATTAGTTTTAGTTATTAAAACGTTTTAATTAGAGGATTATGTGGTGGGGCCCACGTGTCAATGGCACCGAGTGCCCAGTCAGCATAGTTGGGTTAGCTGGGGCCCGTAGGACCCACTAGCAGTGACCCAGGGGTGGACCCCACACGGCGCCAGCTCAGCGGAGCCACCGGAGTGGCTCCAGCGAGCTCGCGCGCGGCGGCCGAACGCCGGCGAGGTCGGAAATCGCCTACGGTTTACCATTTCGTGTGATTTTTCTTGCGTTCGAACAAGTGGAGCAGCGCGCGTCTCGTAGTGCCAGCGGTTGGATGCGGAGGTGGCCAGAGATGGCCGGAGTCGATGGCGAGGTCAACGTCCTCGGTGGCGCAAGTAGGCGAAGGGGGGCAGGGGCGCGGCAGGTCGCGCGAGGTGCGTCAAGTGAGCGGAGCGTGACGAGCACGGGCGGCGCTAGTAGCTACAACGGCAGCAGAAGCAGGCGAGGGAGGAGGCGCACGGGGGCGACGCGATCGCAGCAGCAAGCCGATCAGGCCACGGGCGTGCTGGCGAACGGACGGCCAGCAACAAAGCAGCAGCTGCAGCAGTAGCAGAGGGGGTGGAGGGGCACGCGCGCTAGCGAGGCGCGGGTGGAGCGCGACACCAGGCAGCGGAGGGAGACGGGGACTGCGGGAAGATCCGGCCATGGCGGCGATCAAGGCGCGGCGACGTTGTGACGGAGGAGCAGCTAGCTAGGGTGATATGCGGGCATCCAGAGGGAGGGAGGAGAGGCGGATGCTCATGGAGGGGCACATGAAGGCCCGGCGAATGGTTAGGAGCAACAGTGGCAAATCGGGGTAGAGGCGTTCGTCGGAGCCGAGGGCGAAGGCCACGTCGTGGCGGCGTTTGGCGGCCCCCGGTGTCCTGAGGCTCGTCGGGGAAGGAGGATGAGGTCGGGGTGGCCCTCCTGGACGCGTCGAGAAGACGAACCGAGCTCGATGTCCGCCTGGTCCGCGGCGGGCGGCGACAGCGACGAGCTGCTCGGAGGAGCTCGGGCAGAGGGGAAGAGAGAGTGAGGGAGAGGGAGAGCGAGGGGGAGTGGGGAGTGGGGTGGTGCAAGTGGAGGCGGGGATCAAGGAGGCGAGGAGGCGCATGCCTTATCCCCTCCCTTGACGGCGAGGCGGTCCGGGGCGACCGTGCCCCTGGAGCGACGGGGTCGGTCAGACAGGAAGGCGACCCAGGGGGGTAAGGTGGGCCTGTCAGCGCAATGGGCTAAGGCCCCAGGAGGCAGGGGGCTTCTCCTTCTTTTTCTCCTTGCTTTTCCTTTTTCTTTTTTAAAGCTTTTCTGTTTTAGCTATTTTAGGCCACTTAGGCATTTTGCAAAAATGTTGGTTCACCACCAATATTACCAGAAAAATATGTTCCACATGATGAACATTTTAGTTTTCATGTCTGAGCATTTTTGAATTTCACACGTAAATTCAAATTGAATTCAACTGGAATTTCAAATGGAATATTGATCAAAGTGACCAAGCACTGTTATAGCAAGAAGATTAGCTTGATCTCAGGGATTACAGTGCCCCTCCCTTGTTTGGCAAGCCCCAGGGAAGGAAAACGGGGAGGGCTAGCCCCTCCTGCCTTTCCCTCTCATGGGATTAAGGAAAATGGGGGCGCCACCCTCCCCTGCCTTTCCCCGCACTCCAAATAAGGAAAATAGGGGGCACGGCTTGGGAGGGGCCCCAAGTAGGATTCCTCCTACTTGGGTGCCTCCTTTGGCTGCTCCACCCTTCCAACTGTATATATGTGGGAGGGGCGCCTAGCACACACCAGACAATTGCCTAGTCGTGCACGGCGCCCCCCTCCACTGTTTACACCCCCGGTCATATTTTTGTAGTGCTTAGGCGAAGCCCTGCGGAGATCACTTCACCATCACCATCACCACGCTGTTGTGCTAACGGAACTCATCTACTACCTCGACGTCTTGCTGGATCAAGAAGGTGAGGTACGTCACCGAGCAGAACGTGTGCAGAACGCGGAGGTGCCGTGCGTTCGGTACTTGATCGGTTTAAGCGCGAAGAAGTTTGACTACATCAACCGCGTTTTGAAAAGCTTCTGCTTATGGTCTACGAGGGTACGTAGACACACTCTCCACCTCTCATTGCTATGCATCTCCATGGATAGATCATTGCTTGTGCGTAGAAATTTTTGGTGTTCCATGCAACGATTCCCAATAGGGGGTCCCTTCCCCTTGGCGCGCTAAGGGAGGAGGTGTCCTCCACTTGCAATTCGGCCCCCTTTAGCTTCCCCGAGAAGCTAATGGTGGCACCACCCCCAATGGGCCTCTAAGGACCATTAACTTTTCCCCAATAGGCTTTTTAGCATTTTTATTTAGCCCATTGACATTAAATAAATCCTACGAGCCTCGTAATAATTATTAGATCTCTTTATTCCTTATATTATGTCTTCAGAAACTTTTTTCACCTATATACCAATTCCCGGTATTACCTGGCATTCCCCAAAACACTTCTCGTAACCCCGAACGCTTCTGGTTTCTCTTGCAATTATTTCTTTTATTCTCCGAACTATCCTGGCAATATTTTCTCATATTCCTCACCCCACTAGAACTCAACAGATCATAATTTCTTAAGCGCGTGACCCTGTAGGTTCGGTGGAATATAGACAATGAACAAAACTTCCTTTCGTTCAATGATCAAGATCAGAACCGTGAGCATCCATGTTGACCCCTATATCCACATGAATGATATTTGAGTGAAACTTTGGTTATCATATGCTATTTTGCTTCGTGCTACTTGCAAAACTGAGTTGGGATATATCAGTATCCTCTTTAGTCATTTTCATGCTCATTATACTTGTCTCCTCGTTACCGTTTTTGTTCTTCTTTCTCGTTGTCATGTTCCAGCATCCCTGTGAGCTAGTCACCTGTGTCAGGCCATATTATGATGGATGTCGTTACACCGAGAGGGCTTTAAGAATATCTCTCCATCATCGGACGAGCAAATATCACTCTTGAGTTATCTTGTTCCTTGTCAATATTTCTGATGAACCTGTAAGTTTTTGTTATGATCGTCGTGTTACCGATGATGTTGGAGCAACCCCAAGTGCAATAAAATGTCCATATAATCTCTTTGCTTTGAAGATGGCATGCCACCTGATTCATGTGTTTTCCTATTTCCCTGTTTTCGAAATCCGACGAATCGGAGAGGCCCTTAAGGCCTGCAGCAGAGTGCAACAAACCAGACAAAGGTGACAGATGGGCATTGAAAACTAATGATAGCGGCATGCAACCAGAAGTTTCCCAAAAATAATGTTGAGCCTAAAAATAAAACAGAGGGATTAATAGTCTTAGTGATTTCTTTCCAGTTTATCGCAAGTCGTGTTTAGTTGCTACTAGAATTGGTACAAATTAATTGGTAGACCATGAATTGATACAACATGAATTTTCTACCATCTACTTCATGCATAGGTTGTTTCTCGATTGGAACAAAAGTTAGACAACATATAATATGACATAATCATTGTGTGCTTATTTTTAAAGCAAGGGTCATTACAAAGCAGAAAATTCCTAATTTTTTAGACAGACTTAGTAAACATGGAAATAGGGGAGTATTGTGTCGGGGCTCAGGAACGACACCTATGGGATCACAGGGAATCCCTACTATGGTTGGTGGGGTGCGGGGCTGTACAAAGAGCGGGTTTAGAAGATCAACTCGGGGGGGGGGGGTTAACCAGGTTCGGGCCGCAAACGATGCATAATACCCTAGTCCTGCTTTGTGTGTATTTGGTGTTCTTGAGCTCATAAACTAGCTGCGGTGCATGCCCAGTCCAAAAATTCCAACTCCTCCCTCAGTATGCCTCGGGCCTCCTTTTATATGTGAAAGGGGTCGGCACAGTGGCATACAGGAGGCGGAAAGTATGTACAGTGTACAAGTCTATCGCCTGGCACTGTAGGACAAACACATTTAATGCGCTATCGACATGCCCTCTTGCTTTATTGGGGACGACAAAGAAGCTCGTCCCGTCCATCGCCGCATCGCCTCGCTCCGACGCGCGTCCAAGCTGACAAGGCATGCAGCGCCATGCTGGCTGGCTGGCTGCCGAGCTGGTGCGGTGGCAGGGTCTTCACGAAGATCTGCATGCCACCACACAGGTGCTTGGCTAGTTGGCCTAGAAGCTGCATGCTGCCACACAGGTGCTTGCCTAGTTGGCGGGCTGACCTCCACGTCAGAACGGGCGCGAGGCAGTGAAACCTTGGTAGGTGTGGGCCTGGCCGCGGACCTGCATATGTTCCCGGCAAGGGTCTTGTCGGGGTCTCGTGGGCATCCCCGGCAAGGGTCTTGCTGGGGGCCTTCGTCTTCTGGTTCTCATCTAGTCTTGCAGGCCTTTGGTCTTCACAAAGATCTACATGCCACCGTGCAGGCGCCTCCTGAGCCTTGGTTCCGATGTCGTCAATGGTGTCAGGACTCTCAGGCTCAAGGGTGGCGGTCTTGCTGGTGTTGGGTAAGTTTCCCCGGCAAGGCTCTTGCCAAGGCCACGTAGGCCACCCCGGCAAGGCTCTTGCCGGGGGAAGCCCACCTTGCTCTTTTGTTCTTCATGCCTCTGGCTTGAGTGCTACCCTGGTAGTCTTGTTCTTTGCTTCCTCTGCCCCCCCCCCCCCAAGCATGGCCGCGGGTGTGGCTACAACTGCCCATGCACAAGTAAAGGGGTACAGAAGGGCCCCTACTTTTGTACACCGACAGGAGCCCCCGGGCCTGGGCCACATATAAGTGCGAAGCATTGTTGGGCCAGGCCCAGAACAGTGTGCGGGCACGCGTGGTAGAGTTTTAATCGT
>NC_041382.1:432973498-433004636 GCF_002162155.2 Triticum dicoccoides
AGGCTCAAGGGTGGCGGTCTTGCTGGTGTTGGGTAAGTTTCCCCGGCAAGGCTCTTGCCAAGGCCACGTAGGCCACCCCGGCAAGGCTCTTGCCGGGGGAAGCCCACCTTGCTCTTTTGTTCTTCATGCCTCTGGCTTGAGTGCTACCCTGGTAGTCTTGTTCTTTGCTTCCTCTGCCCCCCCCCCCAAGCATGGCCGCGGGTGTGGCTACAACTGCCCATGCACAAGTAAAGGGGTACAGAAGGGCCCCTACTTTTGTACACCGACAGGAGCCCCCGGGCCTGGGCCACATATAAGTGCGAAGCATTGTTGGGCCAGGCCCAGAACAGTGTGCGGGCACGCGTGGTAGAGTTTTAATCGTAGTAATCCCTTCGCCAGTTGCGCTTCCCCATGACCCGCATTGAGTGCGTGATGTGGGGGTCATGCAGGGAATGACCGCAGCATGCGTGCGTCATCCTGTGGTGAATAGTAAAGAGGCGGCCCGCGTCTTCCCCATAAGAAAAGGGGAAACTGTAGGGCCTCTGCTCATTTACTATCCTCGCCTCTCTCAACCTTGGAACCGTTGTTCCATGTTTCCCACCACGCCCGTCTTTTTCACCACGTACGCCACATGCATGGCGCGGGGTAGGTGGCGGACGCGTGGAATATGGGAAGGCGCGCCATGGCCGATACCCATGCGCCTTTGATTTGTGCGGGGAGGGCGGTCGATGACCTCGCTCATCGCCAACTTAATGAGCCGGACATGAAAGGGCTCTTCAGAGGCGTGGAGCCGGTCTTCAGCTTTCCATGCTTGGCTATAAAGAGGGAACTCACGAGGAGGAGGAGAGGCATCCTCTCATGCCTTCCCTTCGTCCCCATTCTCCATCCACTGTCATGCCGAGAGGGCGTGGCCGCGGCCGTCCTTCTATGGAGGCGACTAGGTCCTCCTGCCTCCAAACAGCCGCGATGGTTAAGGAAGAGCCAGATGAGGGAGTCCTGGATTAGGGGGTCCTCGGATAGCCGGACTATATCCCTTGGCCGGACTATTGGACTATGAAGATACAAGATTGAAGACTTTGTCCCGTGTCCGGATGGGACTCTCCTTTGCGTGGAAGGCAAGCTTGGCGATTCGGATGTGTAGATCTCCTCCCTTGTAACCGACTCTGTGTAACCCTAGCCCCTCCGGTGTCTATATAAACCGGAGGGTTTTAGTCCGTAGGACAACAACAATCATACCATAGGCTAGCTTCTAGGGTTTAGCCTCTCCGATCTCGTGGTAGATCAACTATTGTAATACTCATATCATCAAGATCAATCAAGCAGGAAGTAGGGTATTACCTCCATCGAGAGGGCGCGAACCTGGGTAATCATTGTGTCCCCCGCCTGCTGTTACCATCCACCTTAGATGCACAGTTCGGGACCCCCTACCCGAGATCCGCCGGTTTTGACACCGACATTGGTGCTTTCATTGAGAGTTCCACTGTGTCGTCATCATAAGGCTTGTTGGCTCCTTCGATCATCGGCAACAATGCAATCTAGGGTGAGGTTTTCCTAGCCGGACAGATCTTCATATTCGGCGGCTTCGTACTGCGGGCCAACTCGCTCGGCCATCTAGAGCAAATCAAGAGCTACACCCCTGGCCATCAGGTCATGTTTGGAATCTTGAACTATACCGCCGACATCCGCAGAGACTTGATCTTCGACGGATTCGAGCCTATGTCAGGTGCGCCACACAGTCACGATGAGCATGGTTTGTCTCTTCCATCAGACAGTGTTCGAGAGATCACACCTGTAGCTACTGCGGCCCTCAATCCAGAATAGATCACGCCGTCCGAGGACGGGTGGATGGACCCGCCACGGAGGCCGCATACTCAGCAGCGATAGAGCCGAATACTAACTTCACCTCCTATGAGAACTGTGTTGCCGGACACTCGGATTCGTCCCCAGCCACAGACTCTGAACTGCTCGCGTCCGTGCCCATCCAATCTGATTGGGCACCGATCATGGAGTTCACCTCCGTGGATATCTTTCAGCACTCGCCCCTAGGCAACGTGCTAAACTCATTACAGTCTCTCTCCTTGTCAGGAGACCCTTGGCCGAACTATGTCCGGCTCGACTGGGAAGCGGACGGCGAAGAAATTCGTTCCCCACCCACCACCCACTTAGTAGCCACTATCGACGACCTAACCGACATGCTCGACTTCGACTCCGAAGACATCGATGGTATGGACGATGATGCGGGAGACGAACAGGAACCACCGCCCACAAGGCGCTGGACTACCACGTCATCGTATGATATATACATGGTGGACACCCCCAAAGAAAGCGATAGCAATAAGGCAACGGAGGATAATCCCCCCGAGAAGCAATCCAATAACCGGCGTCATCGGTGCCGCTCTAAGCCCCGCCATAGCAAAAACGGTGATACCGGCACAGGAGACAATAACACTGCAAATAGTGCCCAAGACGAAGACAATCCCCTCCAGTCAGGCTTTGAGCAGGAGGATGGGCAAGCCAGCCCCAAGGAACAGGCAACAGACGGAGAATCAGAGGATGACAATTACATGCCTCTCTCCGAAGATGAGGTGAGCCTCGGCGACAAAGAATTCATCATGCCTGAGGATCCGTCGAACAGGAGCGCTTCAAGCGCCGGCTTATTGCCACAACAAAAAGCCTGAAGAAGAAGCAACAACAGCTTCAAGCTGAGCAAGATCTGCTAGCAGATAGATGGACTGAGGTCCTGGCAGCCAAGGAACACGAACTCGAGCGCCCAATCAAAAGTTTCCCAAAGCGTAGGTTGCTACCCCAACTTGAAGAGGAAGCATTAAAGCATGCGCTTCCAGCATATGATGCGGCAGACCGGCCACCTCGTGGCTGAGACAAGGTGGCATATAAGCCCGAAGTCCAGCCCGCACCCCATCTCCAGCCAAACAAAAACAGCAAGGCCCGGGGTAACATACAGGACCTGCGAGACGTATTGGAAAACAAAGCAGGACACAAAAGATCGATCTTTGGATCACGAGGGCGCGCCCCAACACATGACGACAACCGTCATGCCAGATCTGCCAAAAGAGAATCCGGCTGGGCCGAACACAGCAGATAAGACTCGTATGAACTGCGTCGTGACATAGCGCTGCACAGAGGCGCCGCACACCCCCTATGCTTCACTGATGAAGTAATGGATCATGAATTCCCAAAAGGGTTTAAACCCGTGAACATTGAATCGTACGATGGTACTACTGACCCCGTGGTATGGATAGAGGATTTCTTCCTCCACATTCACATGGCCCGCGGGGATGATCTACACGCAATCAAGTACCTCCCGTTAAAACTCAAGGGACCAGCTTGGCATTGGCTAAATAGCTTGCCAGCAAACTCCATCAGAAGTTGGGAGAACCTAGCAGACGCATTCCTGGACAACTTCCAGGGCACTTATGTGCGACCACCGGATGCTGATGATTTAAGTCACAGAACACAACAGCCCGAAGAGTCAGCCAGGAAATTTTGGACTCGGTTCCTAACCAAAAAGAACCAAATTGTGGACTGTTCGGATGTTGAAGCCCTAGCGGCCTTTAAACATAACATCTGTGACAAGTGGCTCGCTAGACATCTCGGCCAAGAGAAGCCAAAGTCCATGGCAGCCCTCACAACACTCATGACCCGCTTCTGCGTGGGCGAGGATAATTGGTTGGCCCGTATCAACAACACAGCAAGCAACCCTGGCACATCGGAGGCCAGAGACAGCAACGGCAAGCCACGTCGCAACAGATACAAGCGTCGCAACAACGGAGACAACGCCGAAGACACAGCAGTCAATGCCAGATTCAGTGGCTCTAAATTCGGTCAGCAGAAAAATCCGTTCAAAACAAACAATCTGTGCCCGTCCAGTTTGGACCGCATACTCGACCGCTCGTGTCAAATTCACGGCACCCCCGATAAGCTAGCCAACCACACCAATAGAGAATCCTGGGTGTTCAAACAGGCCGGCAAGTTGAATGCCAAAAGCAAGGAAAAGGGGCTGCATAGCAACAACGAGGAGGAGCCCCAGCCACCGAACACAGGAGGACAGAAGAAATTTCCTCCCCAAGTGAAGACGGTGAACATGATATACGCAACCCATATCCCCAAGCGGGAACGGAAGCGTGCACTCAGGGACGTCTACGCGATGGAGCCAGTCACCCCAAAGTTCAACCCATGGTCTTCTTGTCCAATCACTTTTGATTGCAGGGACCACCCCACTAGTATCCGTCATGGCGGTTCTGCCGCATTGGTCCTTGATCCTATCATTGACGGATTCCACCTCACTCGAGTCCTTATGGACGGTGATAGCAGCCTGAACCTGCTTTATCAGGATACGGTGCGCAAAATGGGTATAGACCCCTTGAGGATCAAACCCACAAAAAACACCTTCAAAGGTGTCATACCAGGTGTAGAGCCCTGTTGCACGGGCTCAATCACACTGGAAGTGGTCTTCGGATCTCCGGATAACTTCCGAAGCGAAGAGTTAATCTTCGATATCGTCCCCTTCCGCGGTGGCTATCACACACTGCTCGGACGAACCGCATTCGCTAGATTCAATGCGGTACCGCTTTATGCATACCTCAAGCTCAAAATGCCAGGACCTCGCGGGGTTATAGCAGTTAACGGAAACACAGAACACTCGCTCCGCACGGAGGACCACACTGCGGCCCTTGCAGCAGAAATGCAAAGCAGCCTTTTGAGGCAAACCGCCAATTCGGCAACAAGGTCCACAGACACATTCAAGCGAGTCCAGAATAACCTGCAACAGAATCGCCAGGCGCATTTAGAGCTCACCTAGTCCTAGTCAAGCGACGAAATTTACTCCGCGCGTACATAACTACGCACTAAAGATACCATGGGTATAGGCGGAGTCACGACTATGGCGCATCCCACAATGCGGTTCAACCGCCTCAGGACCAGTATATATTTATCATTTTCTTCCTTCCAGGACCCTATTCTCTGGAGGCCCTCTCCGATAGCTAGATCATCGGACCCATCATGGGAGGGAAGCACCAAGGGAGCAAGAAGCTTTGACATACAAGGGAATACCCAGGTGGTCCCTCATACCGATCGTTATACCTGTTTTACATACCCGCACGCAGCTCGCCCTTGGATCGGACATGTCAGATAGTCCTATTTTTGCTTATTGTACTACTTATACACATACGCTTTAACGTATCCTATAAATAACAATGCACAGCATCAGCTTATTATTACATGTCTTCATCTTCCTTTTTTCTTTTCCTTGTTTGTCTATTCACGACAAGTTTCTCCCGTACATTCTGGTACGTTCAGTACGCCAGAGGCTTCAGTGTACCCCATAACACGGCAAGAAAAGTCTGAACACTTTCAATAGTGCGGCACCCCGAACTTATAGCATTATATGCTTCAGCTCCGAATCATGTCTTGGGTCAATAGTTGGGTTTATCCGGCTCCCATGTTTTGGTGCCTTACGTTCCGCTATATCGGCTAAGGTAGCACTAGGAGAACTACTGCGATTGTGTCCCGGTTCTTCCAGATGAGCACCTCAGTAGAGAAAGCCGAAAACTGGTTGTCATGATGCGGCGAGAGCTGGTCGCTCTTCGAGAGGTCTCAAATCCCTAAAGATTTTTTCCGCTTCAGGCGAGGAGTCGGCCTTGTCCGATTTAGGCATTCATAGCGCCCCAAGTTCGGCCTTCCGAATACTAGGGGCTTCGCCAAAATTTAAAATTGTAGACTTCTATGGCTAAGTGAGAGTGATAAAGCCTTATAGTCCGATTTCCTGGTTCGTTGTGCTGAACACCTCCTTCGAAGGACCCAAAAACTGGGATAAAGAGTGATCACATTTATCCCGAACACCTCAGTACTAGCTACATGCGGGCAGAAGCCGACGACTGGCCAACTCTCAGATTTTATAAACGGTCGCACAGAAGGTAATATTTTAAATCAACAAGTGTTATATAGCACAGACGAACTCGTTTTTCATATTACAGGATCACATGAGTACATTCATTCAAATATTGCATCCTTAGAACATTCCTCCGCCACAAGGCGGGCACCCTTCAGGATGCTATCATAATAATTTTTGGAGCGGCGATGCTCCTTGCCCTCCGGCGGCCCCTCCTTCACCAGCTTCTCGGCGTCCATCTTCGCCCAGTGCACTTCCGCTCGGGCAAAAGCCATGCGCGCACCCTCAATGCAGACAGACCGCTTTATGACTTCAAGATGTGGGCAGGCATTCACAAGCCGCCTCACCAGGCCAAAGTAGCTGCCAAGCAGGGGCTCGCCAGGCCACATCCGGACTATGAGGCCCTTCATGGCCTGTTCGGCCGCCTTGTGGAGCTCGACCAATTGCTTCAACTGGTCGCTCAAGGGCATCGGATGTTCAGTCCCAGTATACTGAGACCAGAACAACTTCTCCGTCGAGCTCCCTTCCTCGGCCCGGTAAAATTCCGCGGCATCGGACACACTACGGGGAAGATCTGATAACGCTCCTAGAGAGCTCCGAACTCGGGTAAGTAAAAGGTAAGTATCCTTCACATGCTTGCTTTGCATAATGAATTCCTTACCCTCCGCTATCTTCTGGACTGCCTGAAGCTCCTGGAGGGCCTTGTGGGCTTCGGCCTTGGCATTTTTTGCGTTCTCAAGGGCCTTCGCAAGCTCAGACCCTTGCCTCTTAGAGTCACGCTCCAAGGACTCATATTTTTTGACGAAATCCTGGAGCACTTGCTGCACCTCGCCGACTCGAGCCTCTTGCTTCTCACGCTCGGTGCGCTCCTTGGTCGCTTTGTTTTCGGCCTCGGACAGCGCCTCCTTCAGGGATGCCACTTCGGTCGTGGTCCCTAGCAAAATTCATGATGATCATGTGACTTAACAACCACATTCTTTTTTATTCCTTATCAATATATGGACGGGTATCACTTACCTTTGTTCTCTTCGAGCTGCCTCTTGGTAAGGCCGAGCTCTTTTTTGGACCGCTCAAGGTCCCGCTTCAGTGCCGAGACCTCCGCGGTGCGAGCGGCAGCGGCTAGCAGCGAAGCCTGCTTATTCACATAAGACACATTCTGATTAGACTCCTGTGATTAATATTTGATCCTCCGTTCAGCCTTTCTTTGCGAACGCCAAACAGAGCATCAGGGGCTACTATCTATGCTATAGCATTTTCTTATAACTTGATTACTTACCTCAAAGCCTGTTAAGAGGCTGGCAGAGGCTTCAGTCAGTCCGCTTTTAGCGGACTGAACCTTCTCTACCACCGCACTCATGATAGTGTGGTGCTCTTCGTCAATGGAAGTGCAACGAAGCTCTTCCAGCAAGTTGTCCGATGCCTTTGGATGGACAGAGGCCATCGGCACAGACGGCTCGCCCCCCTTTGTGAGGGGTCGCCCGACAGAGTCCGGAACCACGGGAGGTTCTGGCGCAGTATTCGGCCGGGGGCCGGACTTGCTGCCCCCGTCATTTGGGCCCATGGGAGCCTTGCCTCCCATGCGCCCGGCGTCTGGGAGGTCGCCTTGGGGCGCCCCTAGAACTACCTTCCCTTGGCTTGGTGCCCTTCGGGACAACACCTCGGCGCCGTCCGTAGGGCGGGGGGAGGAGGCGGTCGGGAGTGAATCACTTTTCATCTCCGAAGGGCCCAGAGACCCATCCGAAGAGGATACGTCGAGACAGTCCTTGGGTGGGCTGCATGATCATGTTCGGCATGATAAGAAACAATAAAACGAAATATACTAGAACTGTTATGGTATCCGGATACTTACGACTTCACCAGGGGCTTGTCCCTGGGCAACCACTCCTCGTCGTTGAATGCGGCCGTGGTGGAGCGGTCCGGAAGGAAGGCACTTCCTTTTCTTATCCCCCCCCCCCGGCTGGATGGGGGAATTTTCCTCTTCCTCCTCCTCGTCTTCATGGGAGGAGAGCATCTCGGTGTTATCGGACGATGATTCCGATACAACCTTGCGCCGGAGACCGTTCCTGGTCCCCGCGGCCTTCTTATTGGCCTTCTTCTCCAGCACCTCATAGGGCGCTGGAACCAGCATCTCCGTCAGGAGAGTACTTGCTGGATCTTCGGGCAGTGGGGTCGGACAGTCGATCTGCTCCGCTGTCACGATCCATTCCTGTCAAATAATGTGGAGACTCAGATCCCTCACATAATTATACTAGGGAAACAAACACCTTATGAGATATAAGGAGCTTACCGGATTAGCAAGGCACTTTGTGCTGAGTCCGCGGTCCTCGGTAAGGGGAGAAGGTACCTCAGTAGACTTGAACAGCACCCTCCAGATGTCCTGGTGCGTCGTGTCGAAGAGCTCTCGCAGCGTCTAGTGCTTTGCCGAGTCGAACTCCCACATATTGAATGCCCGTCTTTAACACGGGAGGATCCGGCGGAAGAGCATGACCTGGACCATGTTGACAAGCTTGATTTTCTTGCTTATCATGTTTTTAACACAGTTCTGGAGTTCGGTCACCTCCACCGATGAACCCCAAGATAAGCCCTTCTCTTTCCAGGAGGTTAGCTGCATGGGGATGCCGGATCTTTGGGGGCCGCCACCCAGTTGGTGTCACGCGGCTCGGTGATGTAGAACCATGCCGATTGCCACCCCTTCACGGTCTCCACATAGGAGCCTTCGAGCCAAGTGATGTTGGGAATTTTTCCCACCATGGAGCCTCCGCACTCCGCTTGCTGGCTGACCACCACCTTCGGTTTGACATTGAAGGTCTTCAGCCACAGGCCGAAGTGCGGCTTGATGCGGAGGAAAGCCTCGCACACGATGATAAACACCGAGATGTTGAGGATGAAATTGGGGGCAAGATCATGGAAGTCCAGCCCGTAGTAGAACATAAGCCCGCGAACAAATGGGTGGAGGGGAAATCCCAGCCCACGGACGAAATGCGTAAGGAATACAACCCTTTCGTAGGGCTCGGGGGTAGGAACGATCTGCCCCGCGCTTGGGAGACGGTGCGCGATATCCGTGGCCAGGTATCCGGCTTGCCGGAACTTCATGATGTTCTCCTCCGTAACGGAGGAGGCCATCCACTTGCCTCCCGCACCGGACATGTTCGAGTGTTTTTTCGGAGAAGATGCGAACTTGGGCGTTGGAGCTCGAGTGTGCGAGAATGGATGGGCAGGGAAGAAGAAGGCATGGGTAAAAAATGGGAGTCCTTATCCCTTTATAAGGGCGGTAGAAACTGCGTGCCTCCCCACTTGCCTGGTAAAGCTCGCTTATTCCCCAAGCGTCGTGATTGATGGCGCAATTGGGTTACCCACGCCCGTATTGATGAGAATCCCGTGACAAGACGTGCCAAGAAAACCGCCTCGCAATATGTGCAGTAGCTGGTTGAGAAAAACGATTCGAATAATAACCGGAGCCATGGCGTGATGTCACGTTATGAAAAGTTGTCAGCAGATTAGATTTATGGAAATATTATACTCTCTATGGTGGTATGTGGAATTTGTTTTGCAGAGCTGGACAATATCCTTGTGTTCAAAATCTTCTATGGAGTATTCAGAGGAGGAACCCGCCTTGCAATGCCGAAGACAATCTGTGCGCCAGACTCGTCGTCATTGAAGCCTGGTTCAGGGGCTACTGAGGGAGTCCTGGATTAGCGGGTCCTCAGACAGCCATACTATATCCCTTGGCCGGACTGTTGGACTATGAAGATACAAGATTGAAGACTTCGTCCCGTGTCCGGATGGGACTCTCCTTTGCGTGGAAGGCAAGCTTGGCGATTCGGATATGTAGATCTCCTCCCTTGTAACCGACTCTGTGTAACCCTAGCCCCTCCGGTGTCTATATAAACCGGAGGGTTTTAGTCCGTAGGACAACAACAATCATACCATAGGCTAGCTTCTAGGGTTTAGCCTCTCTGATCTCGTGGTAGATCAACTCTTGTAATACTCATATCATCAAGATCAATCAAGCAAGATGTAGGGTATTACCTCCATCGAGAGGGCCTAAACCTGGGTAAACATTGTGTCCCCCGCCTCATGTTACCATCCGCCTTAGACGCACAGTTCGGGACCCCTACCCGAGATCCACCGGTTTTGACACTGACACCAGATGCCCAAGGCGAAGGTCATGCTTGAGGCGGAGGCGCCGGACGGGGCCGCGGTTGGCAAGGTGGTCGAGACAGAGGTGGGCGCGGAAGGGGGACACCCGCATCGTCCCCATCTCCGCCACCATCTCCTCCTGCTTCGTCGAGCGGCCATGTAGGGGACACGGTGCTGGAGTTCATCCTGCAGTTGCGTGAGCCGCTGCGTAGCTGCCTTCGCCTTCCCGAGGCGTTCGCAAGGGTGCTGGAGATCGACCAGCCGCCAAGGTTGAGGCTTCACATGAAGGGGTGTTGCAATGGCGACATGTGGGTGAACACAAGGTTCCCCATCCCTCATGTAATGCTCCTTCGTCGGGGTTGGAAAACCTTCACACGCGCCCACTGCTTGATGAAGGGGCATGTTCTCCTCTTCAAATTAGTGGAGAGCGACCTGCCCTCCGTCAAGGTCTTCGGGCTCTAGGGACACAGGTTAGGGTGCTGCGCGGAGGGCTCAACCAATGACGAGAGCTCCTCCTCGAGCGACGGCGATGGGGAGGGGACCAGCGGGGAGGATGATGTCGACGGGTCCGACTAGACGTCGGATGCCCCGTCCCTAGGCGACGCTGGCGTAGCACCATCTGCACCTGGCTTTCTCCCCGGCAGGATGATCTGCCGGGGGCGGGGCAGTTCTTGGCAGCGGCTCCTCGAGCCAGCTCCTTGAATTTCTCGGGGTCGCTGCTTCTGGCGGCTAGCGCTGGAAGGCCGGAGAAGACGAAGAAGGCGGGTGGCGGCCCGTCAAGTCGGAGTATGATGGCATCGACGCCTTCGTCTCATATTGACAGCCCACTGCCTCATCTTCTGGCTTCTTCCCCGGCACCTTCATCACCAGCCCTCTTCTGGGCGGCCGCCGGGACGCTCTTTTGGTGTCTTCTGCTGCTCGTACCTCGCCTAGGCACTCCTTTTGCCCTCTTGTTGTTCCAATCCGCTTCCTAAGGAGAGGTACAAGAAAGGGATTACGTGCATCTAATCCTTTTTTAGATCTTAAGCCTGCGGGCACTTGTTGATTTTAGACTTTGTAACCCCTCGCTCATGTTTACATTCCATATGAATTGTACTTGTTTAATCAGCGTATTAATGAAAAAGGGTGTTTGCCGGGTTCTTTTGTCCGTGAGCGAGGCCCACACTAAGGAGCGAGTCCTTGTTATTTTAAATAAACAATGTCGCCCAGCAACAAACCTTGCCGTCCTCCCACTTTATACCACGAATATACCCACGCCCTTGGCGGGGGGTAAGGGTAAAGTAGGATCGGGCCCTTCGCTTGTTTCCCTTCCACCACAACTACAACCAAATTCCGGCCCGAAAGGGATTTCGGGCATAGGAAGGAGGGAGCATGGTGTCATAGAAACAAACAAAGTTTCGTACATTCAAGTTTCATACGGAAACGCATGGCGGGGGAGAGAAAGCTTATCTGAATTTGCAGCCCCTGGCAACCTTGGCTTGTCGGGGTTGGGGGTGTCGATCTGCCTTCTTTCCTCCAAACGGCTCTGCAGAAGTGCCTGTGCAGCCTGCGAACTAGGAACGGACTGGAAGAGACAGAAAGACACGAACTTGACCTCTATGCTAGGGGTTAGTTGCCGCCAAGCACTATCAACCCTAACAGAGAGAGAGAGCGCGAGAGAGACTCAACCTAGCATGCATGCTAAATTCTAGGGTGCCAGCGCTTCATTTATTTATCGCTTGCTCAGGGTTTGCGCCTGGCTTTGTACAAAGGGTTACATGCCTTGCTGGCAAGGCTTGTACAGAAAGTGGTTCGCCGGGGGGCCCGGTGACCGCGCCTTATAGGTGAAACTTGCGAAGATGTTCGGTGTTCTAGGAGTTGCTCACTGGAATACCATCTTCGGTCTCCTGGCAGACTGCGCCGGGCCTAGTGACTTGTATTACCCGATAAGGGCCTTCCCACTTTTGCATCAACTTGTTGGAATTCTTGGCGGATTGAACTCGCCGAAGAACAAGGTCGCCTTCCTCAAGGCTTCGGGCATGAACCTTGCGGCTATGGTAGCGGCGCAAGGCTTGCTAGTAGCGAGCGGCTTGCACAGCAGCCTGAAGACGATCTTCCTCAAGGAGTGTCGCATTATCTTGGTGCGATTGCCCTTGCTCAAGCTCATCATAAGCGAGCACTCGAGGTGACCCGTATATGAGTTCCATGGGGAGAACTACTTCTGCCCCGTATACCAGGGCAAAGGGTGTCTGGCCAGTGGCTCGATTTGGCATCATTCTAATCAACCAAAGAACCATTGGCAACTCATCAATCCAGCGCCTTCCGCACTTGTGTAGCCTGTCAAAAGTCCTGGTCTTGAGGCCTCGCAACACCTCTGCGTTTTCCCTCTCAGCTTGATCGTTACTTCTGGGATGAGCAGTAGAAGCAAAACAAACTTTGCCGCCGAGGTCCTGGATATACTGCATGAAGGTGCGTCTTGTGAACTGTGTGCCGTTGTTGGTGATGACTCTATTTGGCACACCAAAATGGCAGACTAGCCCCTTGAAGAACTTGATGGCTGATTGTGTTCTCACCTTTCTCAGCGGTTCTACCTCCGGCCACTTTGTGAACTTGTCGACCGCGACGTACAAGTACTCAAACCCCCGACAGCACAGGGAAAGGGGCCCAGTATGTCGAGCCCCCAGACCAAAAATGGCCAGGAAAGAGTAATTGTTTGAAGGGCTTGGGTTGGTTGATGAAGCTTCTTTGAATGGAACTAGCACTCTTCACACTTGGTTAGTAGGGCAGTTGCATCCTGGAGAGCGGTGGGCCAGAAGAAACCTTGCCGGAATGCTTTTCCGGCAAGGGCTCTTGACCCTATGTGGGAGCCACACATGCCTCCATGTACCTCTGCCAACAGCCTCAGTCCGTCCTCCCGAGGAATGCACTTCAATTTCACGTTGTTCGGTCTCCTTCTATATAGGGCATTGTCCACAAACTGGTACATGCTGGACCGACGGGCTACTTTCTCTGCCTCTTCATGTTCCTCGGGGAGCTCCCCTGTTTGGAGGAAATGGACGGTGTGATGTGCCCATGCCGGAGCCTGGGTCTTGACGGCAAGGACCAAAGGCTCATCTTCGGTCGTAAGGGCAGCCGCATCTACGGTCAGGGCTTGAGGCCCTGCCGAAGGTTGCTGCTCTCCAGCAAGCTTGGGGCACCCAGCAACGTCCTTGCCAGCGGCTCCTGGGATCTCGGCGGGAAAGTACTAGTTGGGGCCTGTGAGGGAGTCCTGGATTAGGGGGTATCCGGACAGCCGGATTATATCTTTGGCCGGGCTGTTGGACTATGAAGATACAAGATTGAAGACTTCATCTCGTGTCCGGATGGGACTCTACTTGGCGTGGAAGGCAAGCTAGGCAGTACAGATATGTATATCTCCTCCTTTGTAACCGACCTTGTGTAACCCTATCCCCCTCCGGTGTCTATATAGACCAGAGGGTTTTAGTCCGTAGGACAACAGACAATCATACCATAGGCTAGCTTCTAGGGTTTAGCCTCTCCGATCTCGTGGTAGATCAACTCTTATACTACTCATATTATCAAGAATAATCAAGCAAGACGTAGGGTTTTACCTCCATCAAGAGGGCCCGAACCTGGGTAAAACATCGTGTCCCCTGCCTCCTGTTACCATCCGCCTTAGACGCACAGTTCGGGACCCCCTACCCAAGATCCGCCGGTTTTGACACCGACATTGGTGCTTTCATTGAGAGTTCCTCTGTGTCGTCACCGTAAGGAAGGATGCCTCATCTCGTTGTTAAAAACAACATTACCACCGGGGGAGCCCTGGATGTCGGCCAAACTCTCCGGCTAGGCAGTTTCGTCATGACCACCTGTTCGGCCGCTGCACCGACGATGATTTCTCGGGTCATCAAAAACAGCCTCCACGTCGGCTCAGAATTCGCCGAGCAGATGGATCCAATGGAGCTCTCTTCCCTAAACGAGCTCTTGGATCGCATCGCCACCTTGGGAGTCACTATGGACTATGATCGGATTGGGCTTAAACCCGATCGAAGGGAGATTAACTCGCCACCGGTCACCCATCATGTTGCGGTGGTGGAGGAGCAATGTGGCGATTCTTCCTCTATCTTGAGGACTAACTATGTCTGAATTCCTGAGCTCTCCGAGCCGGATACCCGTTTACGGGAGGACATCACCCAAACCCTGAACCTAGAGTCAGGTAGCGGGCCAGACTCATCGGGCAACATCCCGGAATCCAAACTTCCATGATCGGAAACTCCTCGGCCCCTGGGTCTCAGATCGGGTAGGGGTTCGGACTTAAGCCACCCACCCACCCAGACATAAACGATCTTTCCCACATCAGGCAAGAGCCCCATGAAACAGTACATCATTATTGGGCCAGATTTCTCCTTGTGATGAACAAGGTTAAGGACTGCCGCGAGGAAGACGCGGTCTCACTTTTCTGCACTAACTGCACGGACAAGGGAATCCTTAACGCCATAAGTCGCCGTGAAATATCATGCTTCGCCGACTTGGCATCCATAGTACGGAAGTACTGTGCGATGGGAAGTGCCTGGAAAACCGAAACGCAATTTTGGGATAATCCGGCTCCGAATATACACCCAGTCCGAGGTAAAAGGGTGCACTATCATAAGACACCCGAGTTAATTACAAAGAAGCAAAAACCCTCTACAGGGCATGGAACCGTATTGGAGGGATGGCTCAACGGACGCTGCAAAATTCATAGCACAGCGGATACCATACCAACGCATAGCCTTAGAGCATGTTGGATACTCCGGCAAGTGGCCAAAAGTGGTGAGGATCTTCTTATCCCAAATACCACAGAGCACCATCCCGTGGATAACAATACGGTATTAACAGTTTTTGAAACCTTCGCATCAAATAATAGGTGCAAGCGAACACTCCGCAGCCTCGCCGAAATCTGCCACGTAGCAGCAATGAATCCATGGAGTGACACGGCTATTACCTTCAATGCCAGTGACGAACCTAAATTCCGAACTGCTCGAGCACCAGCTGCACTGGTCCTCAGTCCAATTGTGGATGGCTTTCGACTCACAAAAGTACTCATGGACGGCGGCAGTGGATTGAACCTCATCTATGAGGAAACTCTTCAAAAAATGGAAATAGACTGGAACCGCATTGAGCAAAGTAGCACAACCTTCAGAGGAATCATCCCCAGTCGGGAAGCACGTTGTGCTGGGAAAATCACACTAGATGTGGTATTCGGCACGCCGGAGAACTATAGGTCCAAAGAAATTACATTCCAAGTGGCCCCATTCAGTAGTGGATATCACGCCCTTTTAGAACGGGAGGCGTTCACGATCTTCCAAGCCATACCCCATTATGTGTACATGAAGCTCAAAATGCCCGGACCCAACGGAATCATCACTCTCGCTAGTGATCCGGACACAGCACTCCGCGCCGAAAACAAAACAGCCACATTGTCCCTAGAGGCATTATTTGAAGCCCTTTCGGCCGAGGAATTAACTACGCTACGCTCCATGGTGGACAGGGACGATGTAATGCTTGACAAGAAATCCAAGTCCACCTCTTTTAAACCAGCGGATGAAATAGTCAAATTCTAAGTCCATCCAACGGACCCTACAAAAACAGCCTCCATTGGGGCACAGTTAAACCCCGCCATGGACGCCGCACTACGAGATTTCCTGCGCGAGAATTGGGACATATTCACCTCGCACCCCTCAGACATGCCAGGAATCCCACGCAGGCTGGCCGAGCATAGCCTCAATATCCTAAAGGGATTCAAGGCGGTCAAGCAGGCTCTTCGGCGTTTGTCTGAACCTAAGAGACATGCCATGGGAGAGGAACTAGCCAAGTTATTGGAGGCCAGATTCATTAGAGAAATAAAACACCCGGACTGGCTAGCAAACCTGGTGATGGTACCAAAGAAGGACAAATCCTGGCGCCTATGTGTCGATTTCAAGGACCTCAACAAGGCTTGCCCAAAGGATCCCTTCCCCCTCCCCCGCATTGATCAAATTATTGATGCTACCGCAGGACACGAGTCATTGTGTTTCCTCGACGCATACTCCGGCTACCACCAAATCAAGATGGCAGAGTCCGACCAAGCCGCAACGGCATTTATAACACCATACGGCCCCTTTTGTTTCAACACAATGCCTTTTGGGCTCAAAAACGTTGGCGCAACATATCAGCGCATGATACAAACATGTCTGGAGAAACAGATCGGCAAAACAGTAGAGGCATATGTAGATGATGTGGTCGTTAAAACCAAACATGTCGACTCTTTAATAGACGACTTGAGGCTCACATTCGACAACCTCTGAACATACGACATCAAGCTCAATACGGAAATTTGCGTTTTCGGTGTACCAGCAGGAAAGCTCCTGGGCTTCATTGTCTCCAGTAGAGGTATTGAAGCTAATCCGGCCAAAATCCAAGCTTTGTCACAGTTGGCTATCCCAACGGACCTCAAACAAATCCAGAAACTAACTGGATGTGTGGCGGCTCTAAGCCGCTTTATCTCCTGCTTAGGAGAAAAGGCATTACCCCTTTATCGCCTCCTTCGGCGCACCAAACACTTCGAGTGGACGAACACCGCCACAGCTGGATTGGAAGAAATAAAAGCCATACTGGCAACCAACCCAATCTTGGCCGCGCCAAACATCGGCGAACCAATGTTGTTGTACATTGCGGCAACTTATCAAGTTGTAAGCGCAGTGCTCGTCGTTGAACGAGAAGCTGACGGACATAAATTCCCTCTTCAAAAGCCAGTATACTATGTATCCACTGTTCTCACTCCATTCAAATCATGGTACCCACATTATCAAAAGATAGCCTATGCGGTATTTATGGCATCCCGGAAGCTGCGACACTACTTTCAAGAGTGTTCGATTACAGTAGCCTCGGAAGTGCCACTTAATGATATTATAAACAACCGCGACACTACGGGCCGGATTGCCAAATGGGCCATTGAGCTCCACCTGTTCGACATAACATACAAACCTTGGCGAGCCATTAAGTCGCAAGTATTGACCAACTTTGTCGCCGAATGGACGGAAGCCGAACTCCCTAAAGAGTATGGCGCATACTCCAATTGGATCATGCACTTCGGTGGTTCTAAAATGCTGGCTGGTCTAGGGGCTGGCGTCGTCCTGACGTCCCCAACCGGAGACACCATTCAGTATGTACTGCAAATACTTTATACAGATTCCAACAACGCAGCCGAATACGAAGCTCTATTGCATGGTCTTCGGACGGCAGTCTCCATGGGCATTCAACACCTGGAGGTGCATGGGGATTCAAACCTTGCAATATCCCAAATAAATGGAGACTTTGATGTCAAGGATCCGAAAATGGCGGCCTACCGAAACGCCATCCTAAAGATGTCAGCTCGGTTCGAGGGGCTCGAATTTCACCATGTGGCTCGGGAAAACAATCAGGCAGCGGATATCCTCGCCCGCATCGGTGCAAAACGCAATGCGGTTCCCCCCGACATCTTTTTGGAGAGGTTGTTTAAGCCATCGGTGGTATGGGAAGGGGACACCGGTAACAATAGTCCGGACCCGGCCAAAACACCTGATACCGAACACTCTGACATAATCGGAGGCTCTACCACCGGAATAACACCTTCAGCCCACGTAATAATGGTCATCATCACCCCGTGGACATAACCATTCCTGGCCTACCTAACTAGGCAGGAACTTCCTGAGGACCAAACTGAGGCACGCTGCATAGTGCGGCGATCTAAAGCCTACAGGATCCACGAGGGAGAGCTATATAAGAAAAGGCCTACCGGAGTCCTTCAAAGGTGCATCTCCGAAGAGGAAGGGCAGAAGCTTTTGGCAGAAATTCACGCCGGACTCGGCGACCACCACGCCGCAGCCCGGGCCCTTGTAAGCAAGGCCTTCCGTACAGGTTTTTACTGGCCGACGGCCTAGGCAGACGCACAGGACTTGGTCCAACGCTACGCCAGTTGCCAGCTTTTTGCAAACCAAAGCCATATGCCACACACCGCCCTCCAAACAATCCCCATTACCTGGCCTTTCGCGGTCTGGGGGCTTGACATGGTTGGGCCCCTTAAAGGGGGAACCCATAAGAAAAAAATAGTTACTGGTCATGGTGGATAAATTCACAAAATGGATAGAAGCCAAACCTGTTAAAACAGCCGAATCCGGACCGGTGATAGACTTCATATCCGGGGTTGTACACCGTTATGGCGTCCCCCATAGCATCATCACTAACAATGGCACGAATTTCATGGCCAACGAGGTAAAACTCTGGTGCAGCAACATGGGCATCAAGCTCGATTATGCTTCTGTCTATCACCCACAAACCAACGGCCAAGTTGAGCAAGCAAATGGTCTTATCATGAGCGGCATTAAACCCAGATTAGTGTGGTCCTTAACGGAGCCTAACACGCACTGGGTAGAGGAGCTCGACTCTGTACTCTGGGGGCTGCGGACCACGCCGAATCGTAGTACCGGATATACACCCTTCTTTATGGTGTACGGCGCAGAGGCAGTCTTGCCCTGTGACATAATTCATGACTCACCTCGAGTGCGCATGTACGAGGAAAGAGAAGCCGAGCTCGATTGGCAGGACAGTCTGGACACCCTGGAGGAGGAGCGCGACGTGGCAAAAGCCTGTTCCGCATTTTATCAGCAACAGGCTCGCGGATACCAAAGCAGAGAAGTACGGGCCAAAACTTATAACGTTGGCGAGTTAGTTCTACGCCTGCCGGAGAAGAAAAAGTCCAAGCTCGAGCCCAAATTGGAAGGTTCCTTCATTATTGACCAAGTTCTGACCGGTGGAGCGTACCGTCTGCGGGATGCATCGAATAATCAACTTGAGACGAGCCCATGGAACGCAGCCAGGCTCCAAAGATTCTACGCCTAGCGCCGGACTATATGTTCGTCTCCTTCCTCTGTCCATTTTTTGAATATATATTATCTGTCGTTTTTCTCTTTCTCTCTTTTATTCTTTCTCAAGGCCTTCACGGGCCAACTTGTGCCTCGCTCGCACACTATAGATGCGCTAACCGCGCTCATTATACCTGGGGGCTTCTTACACAGAAGCTTAATTATCTATCTGGGTTTCATGCCCAACGCATGTGTTATTCTTCCGCATGTACCTTTTCTTCGCCATTATATGCATCGATATGACTTAAGTTTTGGCCAAGCTGGGTTGCCTGGCTCTTGTATTTATGCCCTATGTTCCCGTTAATTCGGCTAGGCCATAAGGGGAGCACCTCTGTGATTGTTACTGCCGGGTTAGCCGGATGTGTACCTCAGACTGGGTGAAGCCGAAAGATAGAGTTCTTAAGGGAATATTCGGTCGATGAACGAAAGATGATTTTTTTATTTATTTTCCATATCTGCCCCCAGATGTTTTTGCCTGCGTTTCCCCTCGTAGTCCAGACATGCACTTTAGGGCATGCGTACCCAGGGAAAGGAACCCTTAACGGAACTATTCTCCCTGGAAGATGTTTCTTACTACCCATGTAATATAACATAACTAGTTGGGCACTTGTCTGTTCAAGCACTAATGACCCCTACGCCTGGTCTCCACGCATACCCCGGTTCTTATATAACTGAGCGGGTATTCGGATACACTCCGGACTATTGGGTCCCGAGGTTGAAGCGAAAAGGTCCACCATGACAAATGATCCACAATCCGGCTAGAAGGCATTATACATGTCACTTTAATTACATAGTCATGTAGACTGACTAAATTCCTCTTCTATACCATCCAATAGGCGGTCTAGCCTACAATCCTGTTGGGAATATTAATTCTACTTGCCCATAGAATACGCTAACAAGGATCTCTTTCCCGTCGGGCCCCACAGGTCCGACCTCGGCCATGTGATTTGGGTCAGCCTTGGTATACCGCGTCTTCACCATGACCCAGGCTTCCCTGGCACCTTGACGGCAGGCAGATATCTTCCATAGCCGGAAGTGCCGCCGTGCTCCCTTGAGCTTCTCCACAAGCTCTCCAACGCCTTCTGGCAGGGAGACGGATGGCCACAAGGCCTGGGCAATACCTTGCATCACCTGCCGAACTTGTTCATGCAGTTGTGAGAGCTCGGATAGAAGATCACCTGCGGAACCAGGCATCTCCTCCGCGGGACGACCCGTCAGCATACCTGCAGACATTACTTTGTTAGCCGTCTTCTTCGTCGTCCCCTTTATTAAGGGTTCGTTCAAGCACTTACTAAATATGTCGCGTCGAAGCCGCTTATTCTCCTTCTCAGAGTCCTCAAGCTGGGCACAAACATCTTTCAGTTCCACGCTCAACTTGGTATTGGCGTCTTGGAGATTGTTTTTCTCCCGCCTGACCTCAATCAGCGCGTGTTCGCCAGCCTTTAGCTGTCGTACGGCATGCTGCTCCTCCGGATTCTCTCCGGATTCATCTGCAAACATCTATTGTTAGATCTGCAGACATGCCGCATGCTATATGGTACCTATCATTCTTTGAAAGAAATGTTACCAGCTGGGGACTTTTTCGGTTCCTTCAATGCGGCGACAGCGGCCCGAAGTTGGGTCTTGCATTCCTCCAACTCCTGTGACAGTCGACTATTCTTCTCTGCAAGAACCTGCACAATAAGATGATCCTTAAATCAGTTCTGCTAACTGTTCAAGTCTCAGGGGCTACCGATACATATAATCATCAGATTTACTTACCCGTACATCCTTTACATACTGATCCGTGGCTCTGGCTAGACCATTTTGAGCAGCACGGAGGTACGCCTCTCCAGAATTGAAGGCATCAAATGCCTCTGGTGAGAAGCAAGCGTCGCGGAGTACGGCCCGGCGATGCCTATGATTCATGGCGCTCTCCACTTCTAAATTTGTAGCGGATAGCCTATCCGCATCCTCTGTAGGGGGAGCATTCGGCGTCCGCCCCATGTCGGCTTCCGCCTCTGTGCCCGGCCCTGGAGCCCGACTGGTGGAAGCATGATCGGCAGCCTCACCGGACATATTCTAGCGAGCGTTTTTTCTGTTAAAGAAACATGGACGTCATTACATTTTAAGAAAGACGACAACCACGGAGCGGGGTTTCTGTCATACCTCTGCGCCGGCGTCTCCGTCCTGACCGCCTTCCTTTTTGGCCTGCCCGGCCTCGGTGCCTCTTGTTGGCAAGTTGCTGCGGGTTCGGCATGGCGTCCCGAATGCATTCCCTGTAAAACACCATGTGTATATGGTAGGTGAAGTGTCTAAAAGGGGATCCTAGTTTTTGGAGTTGGGATTTTTGGTTCTTCTTACATGTGACGCAGGAAGCAGTCCGGGATAGTCGGCCGTAATGGCCACCATGGCGTCATCACACCTTAATTGATAGAACTGTCGGTCTATTAGCTCCACGAATATGTCCGGATCTTCTTCGAGTCCGGGACCAAGGGCCCGGTCAGGGTCCTCTGGTTGTGGAGATGGGCTGCTAACCTCCCTTATGGCTCTTCGCAGTTCCTGTTGCAAAATGACAAGTTGAGTACCTACGACAAAGAATGCGGGAAGAATGGGAGTAAGGAGATATAACTCACCCAGCTTGGAGGGTTGTACATGGAGAATCCATCCCGTGGCTTGATGCGGTTGAACTCCTCTTCCTCTCCCTTGAACAATTCGGACAGAATTTTTGCTAAATCGGCAGCGTTGTCCGGACCCTTGCGCCCACAGCGGGTGGCGTCATCTTCCCCGTTAAAACACCACAAGGGGTGCCCTCGATATTGAAGTGGTTGCACTCCCTGCATTATGCATATTGACATAACCTCAATTACTGTCAACCCTGATTGAGCCAGCGCTTTAATCTGGTTCATCAGGTAAAGGACTTCTCCGTTGTCTTCCTCCTGGGGGCTCCGTGGGCGCCAACTTCGGTGTTTCTTCAGAGGAGCATTGCTGAACTCAGGAAGACCCCTCCGAACAGGGTCCGGAAGGGGGACGTCCTCCATATAAAACCATTCCGAAGGCCAGTCTTTGGACGCCTTTTTCGGAGTACCGGACAGGTATTCGGTTTCGACGATGCGCCATATTTCGGCTCCGCCCACTTGATAAAGTGACCCCTTCTGTGTGCGAGGGACGAGGCAAAATAACCTTTTCCATAGCTCGAAATGAGCCTCACAGACCAGGAATAACTCGCAGAGGGCAACATAGTCGGCGATGTGTAAAATGGAAGTAGGGGTGAAATTATGCAGTTGGAGGCTGTAAAACTCCAGGAGCCTGCGAAGGAATGGATGAATCGGAAATTCGAGTCCCCTCAATAAATAAGGGACAAGGCATACCCGCTCCCCCGTAGAGGGGCTAGGGAAGCTCTCCGCTTGCTCCCCGCCATTGTAGGTGGCGAGCCCGGCTCGGACGGGCACCATATAGACCGAAGGGAGAAATCCCTTAGTCTGCAGTTCGACTAATCGATTGGGTGGGACTGAACACGTCTCCCAATCACCGGGCTTAGGGCTATGGGGGTGGGAGGAGGAGCTGCGGAGGTCGGCCATGCTGGAATGGATCTTTCCGAAGCGCGCTCTGATGGATTCTCGCGGGGGGAGATGGTATGGGTCGGATCTAAGAATCCCCATCCCTTTAATAGACAATTTATTTATCTGGCTAGGGGTGAATGTAAAAACGCCCTGGTGCCTCGTATTCGTTCGACGCGTGGGAGATAGCCCTTATTGGGCACAGAAGCCAAGAGGTTCAACATTTATGAGGCCGGACACTGCTTTACAAACATTCAAAATTTGGAGAAAAACCCGCCTTGCAATGCCGAAGACAACACTGCATGCCGGACTCGTCGTCATTGAAGCCTGGTTCGGGGGCTACTGAGGGAGTCCTGGATTAGGGGGTATCCGGACAGCCGGATTATATCCTTTGGTCGGGCTGTTGGACTATGAAGATACAAGATTGAAGACTTCGTCTCATGTCCGGATGGGACTCTACTTGGCGTGGAAGGCAAGCTAGGCAGTACGGATATGTATATCTCCTCCTTTGTAACCGACCTTGTGTAACCCTAGCCCCCTCCGGTGTTTATATAGACCGGAGGGTTTTAGTCTGTAGTACAACAGACAATCATACCATAGGCTAGCTTCTAGGGTTTAGCCTCTCCGATCTCGTGGTAGATCAACTCTTGTAGTACTCATATTATCAAGAATAATCAAGCAGGACGTAGGGTTTTACCTCCATCAAGAGGGCCCGAACCTGGGTAAAACATCGTGCCCCTGCCTCCTGTTACCATCCGCCTTAGATGCACAGTTCGGGACCCCCTACCCGAGATCCGCCGGATTTTGACACCGACAGCCTGCCTTCCTTCGCTTGTTCTATCCTGCTGATGGCTCAATGGATGGCTGAGTTAATTGAAGCACAAAAGTACCTGGTTCCACAGGAAACTTGAGGGCAACATGTTTTGACAAGTCGTCTGCAATGTTGTTCTCTGCTCGGGGAACATGCTCCGCTTGTAGGGCGTCAAAACGCTCCTCCAACTTCCTCACTTCATCCACATAAGCCTCCATCAACGGGCTCTGGTAATCCTTGTTAACTTGCTTAACGATGAGCTGTGAATCCCCTCTGATGATGAGCTACCTGATTCCAAGGTATGCCGCAATCCTGAGACCGGCAAGCAATCCCTCATACTCTGCCATGTTGTTCGTTGATTTTTCCCGGGGAAAGTGCATCTGGACTACGTACTTGAGGCGCTCTCTGGTGGGTGCGACGAGTAGCACGCCGGCACCAGCACCTTGCAGTGAGAAAGCTTCATCAAAGTACATAATCCAATCGCGGCACATTTCCTTGCTGGGAAGGGTGGTCTCTTGAATCTCTTCGTCGGTCGTTGCGGTCCATTCTGCTATGAGCTCTGCCAAGGCTTGGCTTTTGATTGTTGAAGTACTTTCAAACTTGAGGCCAAAGCTCGACAGCTCCAATGCCCACTCCACGATCCTTCCAGTCGCATCTGGGTTGTGCAAGATTCATTGCAAAGGAAGGCAGGTGACGACGTGAAGGAAATATGCCCTAGAGGAAATAATAAAGTTGTTATTTATGTTTCCCTATATCATGATAAATGTTTATTATTCATGCTAGAATTGTATTAACCGGAAATATGCCCTAGAGGCAATAATAAAGTTGTTATTTATATTTCCTTATATCATGATAAATTTTTATTATTCATGCTAGAATTGTATTAACCAGAAACTTAGTACATGTGTGAATACATAGACAAACAGAAAGTCACTAGTATGCCTCTACTTGACTAGCTCGTTAATCAAAGATGGTTAAGTTTCCTAACCATAGACATGAGTTGTCATTTGATGAACGGGATCACATCATTAGAGAATGATGTGATTGACTTGACCCATCCATTAGCTTAGCACTATGATCGTTTAGTTTATTGCTATTGCTTTCTCCATGACTTATACATGTTCCTATGACTATGAGATTATGCAACTCCCGAATACCAAAGGAACACTTAGTGTGCTATCAAATGTCACAATGTAACTGAGTGACTATAAAGATAATCTACAAGTGTCTCCGATGGTGTTTGTTGAGTTGGCATAGATCGATATTAGGATTTGTCACTCCGATTGTCGGAGAGGTATCTCTGGGCCCTCTCAGTAATGCAGATCACTATACGCCTTGCAAGAAATGTGACTAATGAGTTAGTTTTTGGATGTTGCATTACGGAACGAGTAAGGAGACTTGCCTGTAACAAGATTGAACTAGGTATTGAGATGTCGACGATCAAATCTCAGGCAAGTAACATACCGATGACAAAAGGAACAACGTATGTTGTTATGCAGTTCGACTGATAAAGATCTCCATAGAATATGTAGAACCAATATGAGCATCCAGGTTCCACTATTGGTTATTGACCGGAAGTGAGTCTCGGTCATGTCTACATAGTTCTCGAACCCGTAGTGTCCGCACGCTTAACGTTCGATGATGATCGATATTATGAGTTTATGTGTTTTGATGTACCGAAGGTAGTTTGGAGTCCCAGATGTGATCATGGACATGACAAGGAGTCTCTAAATGGTCTAGACATAAAGATTGATATATTGGAAGGCTATGTTTGGACATCGGAATGGTTCTGGATGAGTTCAGGCATTTACCGGAGTACCGGGGGGTTACCAGAACCCCCTGGGGAGTCAATGGGCCTTAGTGGGAGAGAGGAGGCGGCAGCCAGGTGGAGGGCGCACCCCTCCCCCCAAAGCCCAATCCGAATTGGGTGGGGGCCAGCCCCCCTTTCCTTCCCTCTCTCTCCCTCTTCCTTCTTCTCCTACTCCTACTAGGAAGAGGGGAAACCTACTCCTACTGGGAGTAGGACTCCCCCCTTGGGCGCGCCATATGAGGGCCGGCCCTCCCCTCCTCCACTCCTTTATATACGGGGGCGGGGGCACCCCATAGACACACAAGTTGATTGTTTAGCCATGTGTGGTGCCCCCCTCCACAGAATTCCACCTCGGTCATATCGTTGTAGTGCTTAGGCGAAGCCCTACGTCGGTAACTTCATCATCACCGTCATCATGCCGTCGTGCTGACGAAACTCCCCCTCGGCCTCTGCTGGATTAAGAGTACGAGGGACGTCACCGATCTGAACATGTGCATATCGCAAAGGAGACGTGCGTTCGATACTTGATCGGTTGGATCGCGAAGACGTTCAACTACATCAACCGTGTTTCATAACGCTTCCGCTTTCAGTCTACGAGGGTACGTAGACATACTCTCCCTATCTCGTTGTTATGCATCTCCTAGATAGATATGGCGTGATCATAGGAAAAAAATTGAAATATTGCGTTCCCCAATAGTGGCATCCGAGTTAGGTCTATGCGTAGATGTTATATGCATGAGTAGAACACAAAGGAGTTATGGGCGTGGGTTTATACATATTGCTTGCCATCACTAGTTGATTCTTGATTCAGCGGTATTGTTGGATGAAGCGGCTCAGACCGACATTACGCGTACGCTTACGCGAGACTGGTTCTACCAACATGCTTCGCACACAGGTGGCTAGTGGGTGTCTGTTTCTCCAACTTTAGTTGAATCGAATTCAACGAACAGGGTTCTTTCTAAAGATCAAAAAGCAATCACTATACCGCGTTGTGGTTTTTGATGCATAGGTAAGAATGGTTCTTGCTAAGCCCGTAGCAGCCACGTAAAACTTGCAACAATAAAGTAGAGGACGTCTAACTTGTTTTTGTAGGGCATGTTGTGATGTGATATGGTCAAGACATGATTATATAAATTGTTCTATGAGATGATCATATGTTGTAACACAACTATTGGCAACTAGAAGGAGCCATATGGTTGTCGCTTTATTGTATGAAATGCAATCGCCATGTAATTGCTTTGCTTTATCACTAAGTGGTAGTGATAGTCGTAGAAGCAATAGTTGACGAGACGACAATGATGCTACGATGGAGATCAAGGTGTCAAGTCAGTGACGATGGTGATCGTGACGGTGCTTTGGATATGGAGATCAAAGGCACAAGATGATGATGGCCATATCATATCACTTATATTGATTGCATGTGATGTTTATCCTTTATGCATCTTATTTTGCTTAGTACGGCGGTAGCATTATAAGATGATCTCTCACTAAATTTCAAGGTATAAGTGTTCTCCCTGAGTATGCACCGTTGCTACAATTCCTCGTGCCGAGACACCACGTGATGATCGAGTGTGATAAGCTCTATGTTCACATACAACGGGTGCAAGCCAGTTTTGCACAAGCAGAATACTCGGGTTAAACTTGACGAGCCTAGCATATGCAGATATGGCCTCGAAACACTGAGACTGAAAGGTCGAGCGTGAATCATATAGTAGATATGACCAACATAGTGATGTTCACCATTGTAAACTACTCTATCTCACGAGATGATCGTACATGGTTTAGTTGATATGGATCACGTGATCACTTAGATGATTAGAGGGATGTCTGTCTAAGTGGGAGTTCTTAAGTAATATGATTAATTGAACTTTAATTTATCATGAACTTAGTACCTGATAGTATTTTGCGTGTCTATGTTGTTGTAGATAAATGGCCCGTGTTATTGTTCCGTTGAATTTTAATGCGATCCTAGAGAAAGCTAACTTGAACGATGATGGTAGATGTCGGTGTCAAAACCGGCGGATCTCGGGTAGGGGGTCCCGAACTGTGCGTCTAAGGCGGATGGTAACAGGAGGCAGGGGACACGATGTTTTACCCAGGTTCGGGCCCTCTTGATGGAGGTAAAAACCCTACATCCTGCTTGATTTATTCTTGATGATATGAGTATTACAAGAGTTTATCTACCACGAGATCGGACAGGCTAAACCCTAGAAGCTAGCCTATGGTATGATTGTATGTTGTCCTACGGACTAAAACCCTCTGGTTTATATAGACACTGGAGGGGGCTAGGGTTACACAAGGTCGGTTACAAAGGAGGAGATATCCATATCCGTACTGCCTAGCTTGCCTTCCACGCCAAGTAGAGTCCCATCCGGACACGAGACGAAGTCTTCAATCTTGTATCTTCATAGTCTAACAGTCCGGCTGTCCGGAGACCCCCTAATCCAGGACTCCCTCAGTAGCCCCTAAACCAGGCTTCAATGACGATGAGTCCGGCGCGCAGTATTGTCTTCGGCATTGCAAGGCGGGTTCCTCCTCTGAATACATCACGGAAAAATTTGAATACAAGGATAGTGTCCGACCCTGTAAAATAAGTTCCACATACCATCGTAGAGAGAATAATATTTCCGCAAATCTAATTTGCTGACACGTTTTGGCAACATGACATTATGCCATGGCCCGGTAATTATTCAAACCATTTCCTTTAACTAGCCCCGCACACAACGCGAGGCAGTTTCTTGACACGTCTTGTCAAAGCAGAGATCGTGTTCCCCTTATTACGGGATTCTCATCAATACGGGCGTGGGTAACCCAACCGCACCATCGATTACGGCGCTTGGGGGATAAGCGAGTTTTACCAGGCTAGTGGGGGCTCATAGTTTCGGCCGCCCTTATAAAGGGACAAGGTTTAACCTTTTTTCTACCCACGCCTTCTTCCTCCTTGCTCATCCACTCTTGCGCACTCGAGCTCCAACGCCCAAGCCCACATCCTTCCCCTCAACCTTCTCCAATCATGTCCGGAGTGGGAGGCAAATGGATGACTTCCTCCGTTATAGAGGGACACATCAAGAAGCTGCGCGGAGCCGGATACTTGGCCGCGAATATAGCGCATCGGCTGCCTGCTGCGGGGCAGATCGTTCCTACCCCTGAACCTCATGAGAGGATAGTTTTCCTCCACCACTTCCTCACGGACTGGGGTTTCCCCTCCATCCATTCGTCCGTGGTCTCATGTTCTACTACGGGCTGGACTTTCATGATCTGGTCCCGAACTTCATCCTCAACATTTCGGAGTTCATCGTCGTGTGTGAGGCTTTCCTCCGCATCCGGCCCCACTTCGGCCTGTGGTTAAAGACCTTCAATATCAAGCCGAAGGTGGTGGGCGGCCAACAAGCAGAATGCGGTGGAGCCATCATGGGCAAGATGCCCAACGTTATATGGCTTGAAGGCTCCTTCATGGAGATCATAAAGGGGTGGCAATCGGCGTGGTTCTACATCACCAAGCCGCGCGACACCAAATGCGTGGCTGCCCCCAAGTTTCGATCCGGATTCCCCACATGGCTCACTTCCTGGAAAGAGAAGGGCTTGTCATGGGGTTCATCGGTGGAGCTGGACGTACTCCAGAAATGTATCCTGAACATGGCAAGCAAGAAGCTCAAGCTTGTCAACATAGTCCAGGTCATGCTCATCCGCCGGATCCTGCCGTGCCAACAACGGGACTTCAACTTCTGGGAGTTTGACCTGGCCCAGCACCAGACTCTGAGCGAGCTCTTCGACACGATGCACAAGGACGTCTGGAAGGTGTTGTTCAAGGGCGCAGAGGTCCCTCCCTCTCTCACCAAGGACCGCGGGTTAAGCGCGAAGCGCTGAGCGCATTCGGTGAGTTCCATACATCTGGTAGGATATCTATTTCCCCTAGCTTAACCATGTGTGGGGTCTGATCTCCATGCCTTTGACAGGACTGGGTGGACATGTCGGGGCAGATTAACTGTCCGGCCCCTCTGCCCGAAGATACTGCGGACACTCTCCTGACGGAGATGCTGACTCCGGCTCCTTACAAGGTGCCAGAGAAGACCAAGAAGGCCAAGGGAACCCGAAAGAGCTCCCGGCGCCAGGTGTTATCGGACTCATCGTCCGATAACTCCGCGATGCACTCCTCCCCCGAAGACGAGGAGGAAGATGAAGGTGTTCCCCCTCCAGTCGGGGGAGACAAGAAAAGGAAGGCCGCCCCTACTGGAGGGCGAAGGGTCTAAGAAGGGAAGGACTCTCCTTCTGGACTACTCCACCACCGCCGCCGAAGGTGAAGACGAGTGGTTGCTCAGGGCCAAGCCCCTGGCAAAGTCGTAAGTATTCGGATACCTGAGTAACTCATAGCATTCCTTTGTCACACTGCTTCTCCTAACGCCGAATTATGATTGTGCAGACCGCCCCGAACCCGTATCGATGTATCCTCGCCGGACGGCTCCCTGGGCTCGTCGGATATGGATAGCGATCTACTTTCGACCGCCACCTCCCCTTGCCCTACGGACAACGCCGAGGTGTTGTCTCAAGAGGCACTGGGTCGAGGGGAGACAGTCCCGGAGGTGCCTCAAAGCGACCTTCCGGACTCCAGGAGCAGGGGAGCAAAGCCCCTGAGGCCTTCGAGTTCGGCCCTCAGCCGAACACCGCGCCGGAACCTCCAGTGGTTCCGGACTCGGGCAGGTGGCCTCCTTCCAAGAGGGGCAAGACGCCTGTGCCGGTGTCCTTTTCCCATCTAGAGGCACCGGACAATCTGCTGGGAGTGCTTCGCAGCGCTTCCATTGACGAAGAGCACCGCATTATTATGAGTGCGGTGGTCCAGAAGGTTCAGGCCGCCAAGAGCGGACTGACTGAAGCCTGTGCTAGCCTTCTAACAGGCTTTGAGGTAAGTTTTTGAAATATAGGAGAAATATTACCGCATAGACAGTAGCCCCTGATGCTCTGTTCGGTGTTCACAAAGAAAAGCCGAACATAGGATCAAACAATATCGCAGGAGTCTAATATAAGTATGTCTATATGTGTATGCAGGCTTCACTGCTGGCCTCTGCCGCACTGACTGCGGAGGTCGCCGCACTGAAGCAGGACCTTACAGGGTCCAAGGAAGAGCTCAGCCTTGCCAAGAGGCAGCTCGAGGAGAACAAAGGTAAGTAGTACCTAGTCTATGGATCTATATAAAAGGAAAACGATTGCAAAATGACAGGATTATCGTAAATTTGCCAGGGGCCACGACCGAGGGGGCGACCCTGAAGCAAGTGCTATCCGAGGCCGAAAACAAAGCGGCCAAGGAGCGCACCGGGCGGGAGAGGCATGAGGAACGGGTGGGCGAGGTGCAGCAAGAGCTCCACGCTCTCGTGATGAAGCACGAGGCGCTGGAGCTTGACTTGAAGACGCGAGAGTCCGAGCTTACCACGGCCCTTGAGAGTGCAAAGAGTGCCAAGGCCGAAGCCCAAAAGGCCCTCCAGGAGATTGATGCGATGAAGAAGATAGCGGCGGGTAAGGCATTCTATATGTAAAGTAAGCATGTGAAAGTAAATTACTTGTTACTTACTGATACATCTTCGTCGTATCTATAATTTTTTATTGTTCCATGCCAATATTATTCAACTTTCATATACTTTTGGCAACTTTTGGTCGTATCTATACTTTTGGCAACTTCGTCGTATTCAACTTTTCGTCGTATCTATACTTTTGGCAACTTTTTATACTATTTTTGGGACTAACATATTGATCCAGTGCCCAGTGCCAGTTCCTGTCTGTTGCATGTTTTTGGTTTCGCAGAATATCCATGTCAAACGGAGTCCAAACGGGATAAAAACGGACGGACCTTATTTTTGGAAATATATGGAAAATTCGGAAGGAAAATCAACGCGAACCAGTGCCCGAGGTGGTCGCGAGGCAGGGGGGCGCCCCCCCCCCTTAGGGCGCGCCCCCTACCCTCAGCGGTTGACGCTCTTCTTTTGCCTCAAGAAAGCTAATATTCGGGGAAAAAATCACGGCGAAGGCTTCAGGCCAATCGGAGTTACGGACCTCCATATA
>NC_041382.1:433005104-433022573 GCF_002162155.2 Triticum dicoccoides
ACGAAACGGTGAAACAGAGCCGGAACAGAACGCAGAACTAGAGAGAAACAGAGAGATAGATCCAATCTCGGAGGGGCTCTCGCCCCTCCCACGCCATGGAGACCATGGACCAGAGGGGAAACCCTTCTCCCATCTTGGGAGAAGGTCAAGGAAGAAGAAGAAGGAGGGGGCTCTCTCCCCCTCGCTTCCGGTGGCGCCGGAACGCCACCGGGGCCATCATCATCACCGCGATCTACACCAACACCTCCTCCATCTTCACCAACATCTCCATCACCTTCCCCCTCTATCTACATCGGTCCACTCTCCCGCAACCTGCTGTACCCTCTACTTTAACATGGTTCTTTATGCTTCATATTATTATCCAATGATGTGTTGCCATCCTATGATGTCTGAGTAGATTTTCGTTGTCCTATCGGTGGTTGATGAATTGCTATGATTGATTTAATTTGCTTGTGGTTATGTTGCTGTCCTTTGGTTCCCATCATATGATTGTGTGCGTGGATCACACCCTAGGGTTAGTTGTATGTTGATAGGACTATGTATTGGAGGGCAAGAGTGACAGAAGCTTCAACCTAGCATAGAAATTGATGCATACGAGATTGAAGGGGGACCAATATATCTTAATGCTATGGTTGGGTTTTACCTTAATGAACGTTAGTAGTTGCGGATGCTTGCTAATAGTTCCAATCATAAGTGCGTAGAATTCCAACTCAGGGATGACATGCTAGCAGTGGTCTCTCCCACATAATACTTGCTATCGGTCTAGTAAAGTAGTCAATTGCTTAGGGGCAATTTCGCAACTCCTACCACCACTTTTCCACGCTCGCTATATTTACTTTATTGTTTCTTTATCTAAACAGCCCCTACTTTTTATTTACGTACTCTTTATTATCTTGCAAACCTATCCAACAACACCTACAAAGTACTTCTAGTTTCATACTTGTTCTAGGTAAAGCGAATGTCAAGCGTGCGTAGAGTTGTATCGGTGGTCGATAGAACTTGAGGGAATATTTGTTCTACCTTTAGCTCCTCGTTGGGTTCGACACTCTTACTTATCGAAAGCTGTTGTGATCCCCTATACTTGTGGGTTATCAAGACCTTTTTCTGGCGCTGTTGCCGGGGAGCAATAGCGTGGGGTGAATATTCTCGTGTGTGTTTGCTTGCTTTATCACTAAGTAATTTTTATTTGCTATTCTTAGTTGTTTTCTATCTTTAGTTATGGGTAGGAAACGCAAAATACCAAAAAAATTAGTTGTACCTACTAAACCAATGGTTGAAGAACCACTCAAAATCTATCACACTGCTGAAGCTTATTACTTGGATCATCTTCGATCCCTATGTGCTCATGCTGAAACCCCAACTAGCTTAGTTGAGGGCAAATCTTTAGATGAGCATGCTTGTTATGTGCAATACCGAATATCTAAAAAAAGGAAAACTTTACTGGATCAAATTCATCGTTTGCAATGCTATGCTTGGAATTTATGTGAAATATATTATTATACTTGTTGTTCTAAAGACCCTAAGAAACACCTTCCCTACCAATGTTTGTTTAGTGATAATGGAATCGTATACTCTTATGCTAAGGGTGTTTATAGCTACTATGATGTTCAACAAATTGAAGAATTTGTTGCTTTTAAGGGTGCTTACGAAATTGCTTCTTTGATTGAAAAGTATGATGCTACTCTTTACAAATCTGAAAATTTTGCCATATTTAAATATTGCTATGATAATTATGCTTCTAATGCCTATGTTGAACCATATATTGAGTACTACTCCCCTGTCCAAGAAGAGACTAATATTTTGCAGGAGTGTATGGAAGAAGAAATTGATGAAACTGTGAGCTCATTGGATGAAAAAGATGAGGAGGAGAGCGAAGAACAAAAGGAGGAAGAGCGGATTAGCTACCCATGCCCACATTCTAATGAGAGTAACTCTTCAACTCATACATTGTTTAATTTCCCTTCGTGCTTACCGGAGGATGATTGCTATGATGATTGTTATGATCCCGTTGATTCTTTTGAAATATCCCTTTTTGATGATGCTTGCTATGCTTGTGGCCAAGATGCCAATATGAATTATGCTTATGGAGATGAACTTGCTATAGTTCCTTATGTTACACATGAAATTGTTGCTATTGCACCCACACATGATAGTCATATTATCTTTTTGAATTCTCCAAACTACACTATATCGGAGAAGTTTGCTCTTATTAAGGAATATATTGATGGGTTGCCTTTTACCGTTGCACATGATGATTTTGATGAATATAATATGCATGTGCTTGCTGCTCCTACTTGCAATTATTATGAGAGAGAAACTATATCTCCACCTCTCTATGTTTCCAATATGATAAAATTGCAAGAAACTGTTTATACTATGCATTGGCCTTTACTTTGTGTGCATGAATTGTTCTTTTATGACATGCCGATGCATAGGAAGGGAGTTAGACTTCGCTATTGCATGATATATGTTACTTTGTGCTCACTACTAAACTATAAGTCATTGTTAATTAAAATTGGCTTTGATATACCTTGGGATCCGGGTGGATCCATTACTTGAGCACTATATGCCTAGCTTAATGGCTTTAAAGAAAGCGCTGCCAGGGAGACAACCCGGAAGTTTTAGAGAGTCATTTATTTCTGTTGAGTGCTTTTATATAGTTTAAAAACAACAAAAATAAAGAGGGGAACCCAAAACTTTTTCAAAAAGGAAAGCGAAAGTGAGAAAGACAAGCATTGTTGAAGTGGGAGCTAGCCTTGAACTTTGTTCATGCTCACGGAAACTTTGTGAATCTTGATTACAGAAACTTTTCAATAAAAATAATTATCCCCTTGTAAAACTCCATTGTATTATAAAAATAATGTGCCAAGGTTTGCCTTTAGGATGTTTACATTTGCTTGATGGTTTGTACGGTGCAGGACAGAAACTTTGGATGTAGTGCGCGATTTTACATTTTTAGCTGGAACGTCAAATTGTTCTGATTCTTTTCGCACTGTCTTCCTATACAAATTGTTTATTTTTCCTAATTTTGGCAGAATTTGTCAAGTATCATAAGTATGGTGAATGTTCAGATTGCTACATACTGTTCTGTTTTAGACAGATTCTGTTTTTGATGCATAGTTTGCATGTTTTGATGAAACTATCAATTTATATCAGTGGATTAAGCCATGAAAAAGTTATATTACAGTAGACACAATAGAAAAACAAAATATTAATTGGTTTTCAACAGTACTTAGAGTAGTGATTTGCTTTATTATACTAACGGATCTTACCGAGTTTTCTGTTGAAGTTTTGTGTGGATGAAGTGTTCGATGATTGAGAAGGTCTTGATGTGAGAAGAAGGAAGAGAGGCAAGAGCTCAAGCTTGGGGATGCCCGAGGTAACCCAAGTAAATATTCAAGGAGACTCAAGCGTCTAAGTTTGAGGATGTTGGGGAGGCATCCCCTCTTTCTTCAACAAATATCGATATGTTTTCGGATTCGTTTCGTTCATGCGATATGTGCAAGTCTTGGAGAGTCTTTTGCATTTAGGTTTTTCTTTTTATTTTTATGCACCATGCTGGTATGATATGGTCCTTGTTTGATTCATAGAATTCTCTTTGCACTTCACTTATATCTTTTGAGTATGGCTTTATAGAATGCTTCATGTGCTTCACTTATATCATTTGAAGTTTGGATTGTCTGTTTCTCTTTACATAGACAACCGCTATGTGTAGAATTCTCTTTTGCTTCACTTATACTTGTTAGAGCGTGGGCATATCTTTTGTAGAAAGAATTAAACTCTCTTGCTTCACTTATATCTATTTAGAGAGATGACAGGAACTGGTCATTCACATGGTTAGTCATAAAATCCTACATAAACTTGTAGGTCGCTGAATATGATATGTTTGATTCCTTGCAATAGTTTTGCGATATAAAGATGGTGATATTAGAGTCATTCTAGTGGGTAGTTGTGGATTGTAGAAATACTTGTGTTGAAGTTTGCGATTCCCGTAGCATGCACATATGGTGAACCGTTATGTGATGAAGTCGGAGCATGATTTATTTATTGATTGTCTTCCTTATGAGTGGCGGTCAGGGACGAGCGATGGTCTTTTCCTACCAATCAATCCCCCTAGGAGCATGCGCGTAGTACTTTGATTCGATAACTAATAGATTTTTGTAATAAGTATGTGAGTTCTTTATGACTAATGTTGAGTCCATGGATTATACGCACTCTCACCCTTCCACCATTGCTAGCCTCTCTAGTACCGCGCAACTTTCGCCGGTACCATAAACCCACCATATACCTTCATCAAAACAGCCACCATACCTACCTATCATGGCATTTCCATAGCCATTCCGAGATATATTGCCATGCAACTTCCATCATCATCATATACATGACTTGAGCATTCATTGTCATGTTGCTTTGCATGATTGTAAGATAGCTAGCATGATGTTTACATGGCTTGTCCGTTTTTTGATGGCATTGCTACGCTAAATCATTGCACATCCCGGTACACCACCAGAGGCATTCATATAGAGTCATATCTTTGTTCTAGTATCGAGTTGTAATATTGAGTTGTAAGTAAATAAAAGTGTGATGATCATCATTACTAGAGCATTGCCCCAGTGAGGAAAGGATGATGGAGACTATGATTCCCCCATAAGTCAGGATGAGACTTCGGACTTTACAAAAAATAAAAGAGGCCAAAGAAGCCCAAATAAAAAAAGAGGCCAAAGAAGCCCGCCAAAAAAAAGAGAAAATAAAAAAATGAGAGAAAAAGAGAGAAGGGGCAATGTTACTATCCTTTTACCACACTTGTGCTTCAGAGTAGCACCATGTTCTTCATATAGAGAGTCTCTTGAGTTATCACTTTCATATACTAGTGGGAATTTTCATTATAGAACTTGGCTTGTATATTCGATGATGGGCTTCCTCAAATACCCGAGGTCTTCATGAGAAAGCAAGTTGGATGCACACCCACTTAGTTTCATTTAGAGCTTTCAAACACTTATAGCTCTAGTGCATCCGTTGCATGGAAATCCCTACTCACTCACATTGATATCTATTGATGGGCATCTCCATAGCCCGTTGATACGCCTAGTTGATGTGAGACTATCTTCTCCTTTTTTGTCTTCTCCACCATCATATTCTATTCCACCTATAGTGCTATGTCCATGGCTCACGCTCATGTATTGCGTGAAAGTTGGAAAGGTTTGAGAACGTCAAAAGTATGAAACAATTGCTTGGCTTGTCATCGGGGTTGTGCATGATTTGAATATTTTGTGTGGTGAAAATGGAGCATAGCCAGACTATATGATTTTGTAGGGATAACTTTCTTTGGCCATGTTATTTTGAAAAGACATGATTGCTTTATTAGTATGATTGAAGTATTATTGTCTTAATGTCAAATGATAGACTATTGTTTTGAATCACTCGTGTCTTAATATTCATGCCATGATTAGACATACGATCAAGATTATGCTAGGTAGCATTCCACATCAAAAATTATCTTTTTTATCATTTACCTACTCGAGGACGAGCAGGAATTAAGCTTGGGGATGCTGATACGTCTTCGTCGTATCTATAATTTTTGATTGTTCCATGCCAATATTATTCAACTTTCATATACTTTTGGCAACTTTTTATACTATTGTTGGGACTAACATATTGATCCAGTGCCCAGTGCCAGTTCCTGTCTGTTGCATGTTTTTGGTTTCACAGAATATCCATATCAAACGGAGTCCAAACGGGATAAAAACGGACGGAGCTTATTTTTGGAAAATATGGAAAATTCGGAAGGAAAATCAACGCGGACCAGTGCCCGATGTGGTCACGAGGCAGGGGGCGCCCCCCCCCCCCTAGGGCGCGCCCCCTACCCTCATGAGCCCATCGTAAGGCGGTTGACGCTCTTATTTTGCCTCAAGAAAGCTAATATTCAGGGGAAAATCACGGCGAAGGTTTCAGGCCAATCCGAGTTACGGATCTCCATATATATATACGAAACGGTGAAACAGAGCCGGAACAGAACGCAGAACCAGAGAGAAACAGAGATAGATTCAATCTCGGAGGGGCTCTCGCCCCTCCCACGCCATGGAGACCATGGACCAGAGGGGAAACCCTTCTCCCATCTAGGGAGAAGGTCAAGGAAGAAGAAGAAGGAGTAGGGGGGCTCTCTCCCCCTCGCTTCCGGTGGCGCAGGAACGCCACCGGGGCCATCATCATCACCGCGATCTACACCAACACCTCCGCCATCTTCACCAACATCTCCATCACCTTCCCCCCTCTATCTACATCGGTCCACTCTCCCGCAACCCGCCGTACCCTCTACTTGAACATGGTGCTTTATGCTTCATATTATTATCCAATGATGTGTTGCCATCCTATGATGTCTGAGTAGATTTTTGTTGTCCTATCGGTGGTTGATGAATTGCTATGATTGATTTAATTTGCTTGTGGTTATGTTGCTGTCTTTTGGTGCCCATCATATGATTGCATGCGTGGATCACACCCTAGGGTTAGTTGTATGTTGATAGGACTATGTATTGGAGGGCAAGAGTGACAGAAGCTTCAACCTAGCATAGAAATTGATGCATACGGGATTGAAGGGGGACCAATATATCTTAATGCTATGGTTGGGTATTACCTTAATGAACGTTAGTAGTTGCGGAAGCTTGCTAATAGTTCCAATCATAAGTGCATAGAATTACAAGTCAGGGATGACATGCTAGCAGTGGCCTCTCCCACAAAATACTTGCTATCGGTCTAGTAAAGTAGTCAATTGCTTAGGGGCAATTTCGCAACTCCTACCACCACTTTTCCACACTCACTATATTTACTTTATTGTTTCTTTATCTAAACAGCCCCTACTTTTTATTTACGTACTCTTTATTATCTTGCAAACCTATCCAACAACACCTACAAAGTACTTCTAGTTTCATACTTGTTCCAGGTAAAGCGAACGTCAAGCGTGCATAGAGTTGTATCGGTGGTCGATAGAACTTGAGGGAATATTTGTTCTACCTTTAGCTCCTCGTTGGGTTCGACACTCTTACTTACGAAAACTGTTGCGATCCCCTATACTTGTGGGTTATCACTTACCCGAATCCTGACCTCTCCAGGAGCATTCGCAGATTTGCCCCGCAGCGTGTCGAATGCCACAAAATTTTACTGGGCCGAGAAGGGAAGCCCGACGGAGAAGTTGTTCTGGGCCCAGTATACTGGGACCGAACACCCAGTACCTATGAGCAACCAGCTAAAGCAGTTGGTTGAGCTACACAAGGCGGCCGAACAGGCCATGAAGGGCTTGATAGTCCGGATGTGGCCTGGCAACGCCCTTCCCAACAGCTACTTCGGCTTGGTGAGGCGGCTTGTGGATGCCTGCCCACGGCTGGAAGTTATCAAGCGGTCCGTTTGCATCGAAGGTGCACGCCGGGCTTTCGCCCGTGTGAAGGTACAATGGGCCAAGCTGGACGCCGTGAAGCTGATCAAGGAAGGTCCGCCGGAGGGCAAGGAGCATCGCCACCCCGAGATGTACTATGAGGGTGTCCTGAAGGGTGCCCGTCTCGCAGCGGACGAGTGTACGAAAGCTATAATATTTGAGTGAACTCGCTCGTGTAATCATGTATTCATGAAAACTTGTTCATATCCGCTATGCAACGCTTGTTTGAATTTAAAATATTACCTTCTGTTCGGCTGTTTATCAAATCTGAGGGATGGCTAGTCGTTGACTTTTGCCCCCATGCCACGAGTGCTGGGGTGTTCGGGATAAACCTGAGCACTCTTGTTCCCATTTTTGGGTCCTTCGAGGGAGGTGCTTAGCACAACGAACAAGGCAATCGGACTATAATGCGTTATCACTCTCACTTAGCCATAGAATTCTATAATTTTAAATTTTGGCGAAGCCCCTAGTATTCGGAAGGCCGAATCTGGGGCACGATACACGCCTTAAGCCGGACAGGGCCGACTCCTCGCTCTAAGCGGCATAAGTCTTTAAGGACTCGAAAACCTCTCGAACAGCGACCAGTCTCTCGCCTTATCATGACAGTCAGTTTTAGCTTTCTCTACTGAGGTGCTTAGCCCAGGAGAACCGGGGCACAATCGCAGTAGTTCTCCCAGTGCTACCTTAGCAGATATAGCGGAACGTAAGGTACCAAAACATGGGAGCCGGGCAAACCCAACTATTGACCCAAGACATGATTTGGAGCTGATGCATATAATGCTATAAGTTCGGGTGCCGCACTATCGAAAGTGTTCGGACTTCTCACGCCGTATTGTGGGGTATGCTTGAGCCCCTAGCGTATTGGTCGTACCAGAGTGTACGGTGCTGGATGTCACGAATGAACATATATATAAAAAAAGAAGAATGCAATAAAAGCCTTAATGCAATGCATTGTTTATTAAAAACGTGCGTTAGAGAAGAATGATACAGGTAGTGCGATAAGCAAAAAATAGGACTATGTCCCCTCCAAGGGCAAGCTGAGGAATAATATTAAAGCAAGTATTTCACTCGTTATCGTAATCCACCTGGGAGTTCCGTGGTGTGATGTAGCTTTCTGCCTCCTTGGTTGTTGCATCATGTGTTCGGCAATCATTCTGCCGGACAGGGTTTCCAGATATTAATGTCCTGAAAGAGAGAAAATAACAAAGAGGGAAGCCCCTAGTGCGGTTTAAGCCGCGTCTTGGGGCGTGCCGTAGTCGTGCCCCCTCCCTACCTATGCCCATGGTATTTTTAATGTGTAATTATGTACGCGTGGCACGAGTTTGGCCGTTTGGCTTGGGCCGGGGTGGGGGCCGCATTGCTATGCGAGCTCGGAACGTGCCAGGCGGTCCTGTTGCCAATTACTCCGGGCGCACTTGAAGGTGTTCGGGTCCTTAAACGTCGAACTAGTGGATTGCCTTAAGAGGCCGCAGTGTGCTCCTCCATTCGGAGAGAGCGCTCTGTGTTTCCATTAACTGTAATGACCCCCTGAGGTCTTGGCATCTTGAGCTTGAGGTATGCATAATGCGGTATCGCATTAAATCTCGCAAATGCGGTTCGCCCGAGCAGTGCATGATAACCACTGCGGAACAGGACTATATCGAAGATTAACTCTTCGCTTTGGAAGTTATCCGGGGATCCGAAGACCACTTCCAGTGTGACTGAGCCTATGCAATGGGCCTCTACACCTGGTATGACGCCTTTAAAGGTCGTTTTTGTGGGTTTGATCCTTGAGGGGTCTATACCCATTTTGTGCACTATGTCCTGGTAAAGCAGGTTCAGGCTGCTGCCGCCATCCATAAGGACTCGAGTGAGGTGAAATCCGTCAATAATTGGGTCTAAGACCAGTGCGGCGAATCCACCATGACGGATACTAGTGGGGTGGTCCCTGCGATCGAAGGTGATCGGACAGGAGGACCATGGGTTGAACTTTGGGGCGACTGGCTCCAACGCATATACGTCCCTGAGCGCACGCTTCCGCTCCCTCTTAGGGATGTGGGTTGCGTATATCATGTTCACCGTCCGCACTTGTGGGGGGAACCTCTTCTGTCCTCCGGTATTCGGCTGCCGGGGCTCCTCCTCGTCATCGCTATGTGGCCCCTTATCTTTGTTTTCGGCAATTAACTTGCCACCCTGCTTGAACACCCAACAATCCCTATTGGTGTGGTTGGCTGGCTTGTCGGGGGTGCTGTGTATTTGACACGAGCAATCGAGTATACGGTCCAAACTGGCTCGGAGTGCTTCTTTTGAATGGCTTTTTCCGCTGACCGGGTTTAGAGCCTTTGAATCCGGCATTCACTGCCGTATCCTTGGTATTGTCGCTGTTAATGCGGCGCTTATTTTTGTTGCGACGTGACCTGCTACTGCCGTCCTTGGTATTCGAAGTACCATGGTTCTTTGATGTGTTGTTACTGCGAGCCAGCTAGCTGTCTTCTCCCTCACAAAAGCGGGTCATGAGTGTCGTGAAGGCTGCCATAGATTTTGGCTTTTCCTGACCAAGGTGCCGGGCTAGCCACTCATCACAGATGTTGTGCTTGAAAGCTGCTAGAGCCTCTGCATCCGGACAGTCGACGATTTGATTTTTCTTTGTTAGGAACCGTGTCCAGAATTGCCTGGCCGATTCCTCTGGCTGCTGAATTATGTGGCTCAAGTCATCGGCATCTGGTGGTCGCACATAAGTGCCCTAAAAGTTGTCAAGGAATGCGGCTTCCAGATCCTCCCAACAGCCAATGGATTCTGCTGGCAAGCTATTGAGCCAATGTCGAGCTGGTCCTTTGAGTTTGAATGGGAGGTATTTAATGGCGTGTAGATCATCACCGCGTGCCATGTGGATATGCAGGAGGAAATCCTCGATCCATACCGCAGGATCTGTTGTGCCGTTGTATGATTCTATATTTACGGGTTTGAAACCCTCTGGGATTTCATGATCCATTACTTCGTCTGTGAAGCATAAGGGGTGTGTGGCGCCTCTGTACTGGGCTATATCACAACGCAGCTCGAATGAGTTTTGTCTGTTGTGTTCGGCCCAGCCGGATTTACTTTTGCTGTATCCGGCGTGACGGTTATCGTCTCGTGTCGTGGGGCGCCCAAGTGATCCGTAGATCGATCTTGTTTGCCTTGCTTTGTCCTCCGATATATCTCGCAGGTCTAGCGTGTTTCCTCGAGCCTTAGTATTTTTTGAGTGGCACCGGGGTGCGGCTTGAGTTGTGGGCCGAGAGGCCTCTCTGTCGCAGCCATGAGGTGGCCGGTCAGCCGCGTCATACGCTGGGGACGTAGGTTTAGATGCTTCCTCCTCTAATGGGGTAGCAACTTGCGTTTTGGGTAGCTTTTGGAGGGGCGCTCGAGTTCATATTCCTCGGCCTCAAGGACTTCAGTCCATCTGTCGGCTAGCAAGTCTTGATTAGCTCTAAGCTGTTGCTGCTTTTTCTTAAGGCTATTTGTCATGGCTATAAGCCGGCGCTTGAAGCGCTCTTGCTCAATAGGGTCCTCAGGCACGACAAATTCGTCGTCGCCGAGGCTTGCCTCGTCTTTGGAGGGAGGTATGTAATTATCACCCTCTTCCTCTCTATCTGCCGCTCTCTCATGAGGGTTGGCTTGTCCATCCACCTGTGCTGAATCTTGCTGGAAGGGGTTGTCTTCGGCACTGTCCGGGGTGTTATTATCTCCTGTGCCGGAATCACCGTTTTTGCTTTGGCGGGACTTAGAGCGGCGCCGCTGACGCCGGCGCTTAGGTTGCTTCTTGGATGGGTCATCCTCCGTTGTTCCGTCGCCATTGCCTTCTTTGGGTGTGTCCACCATATATATGTCATACGACGAGGTGGCTTTCCAGTGCCCTATAGGCGCTGGTTCCTGTTCGTCTCCTGCATAGTCGTCCATACCGTCGATGTCTTCGTAGTCGAAGTCGAGCATGTCGGTCAAGTCATCGATAGTGGCTATGAAGTGGGTGGTGGGTGGGCGTCGAATTTCTTCGTCGTCCGCATCCCAATCCTGCAGGACATAGTTCGGCCAGGATCCTCCTGACAAGGAGAGAGACCTTAATGAGTTCAGTATGTCGCCAAAGGGTGAGTGCTGAAAAATATCCGCGGAGGTAAACTCCATGATCAGCGCCCAATCGGATTCGCTAGGAACGGGCGCAAGCGGTTTAAAGTCCATGGCCGGAGAAGGATCCGGCAGTCTGACAACACGGCTCTCGTGCAGGGTAAGGTCGATGTTCGGCTTGATCGCCGCTGAGGGCAAGGCCTCCGTGGCGGGGTCCATCCACCCATCCATGGACGGCGCAACTGGCTCCGAATTGAGGGTCAGAGCGGCTGCCGGTGCGATCTCCTGAACACTATCCGATGGTAGAGCTAAATCATACTCATCGTGACCGCGTGACGCACAAGGCAGAGGCTCGAATCCGTCGAAGATCAAGTCTCCGCGGATATCGGTCATGTAGTTTAAGCTTCCAAACCTGACCTGGTGGCTAGGGTCGTAACTTTCGATCTGCTCCAGATGGCCAAGCGAGTTGGCCCGCAGTGCGAAGCCGCCGAACACAAAGATCTGTCCAGGGAGAAAAGTCTCACCCTGGACTGCATCGCTATCGATGATCGTATGAGCCATCAAGCCTAACGGCGACGACACAGAGGAACTCTCAATGAAAGCACCAATGTCGGTGTCAAAACCGGCGGATCTCGGGTAGGGGGTCCCGAACTGTGCGTCTAAGGCGGATGGTAACAGGAGGCAGGGGACACGATGTTTTACCCAGGTTCAGGCCCTCTTGATGGAGGTAAAACCCTACTTCCTGCTTGATTTATTCTTGATGATATGAGTATTACAAGAGTTGATCTACCACGAGATCGGAGAGGCTAAACCCTAGAAGCTAGCCTATGGTATGATTGTATGTTGTCCTTCGAACTAAAACCCTCCGGTTTATATAGACACCGGGGGGCTAGGGTTACACAAGGTCGGTTACAAAGGAGGAGATATTCATATCCATACTGCCTAACTTGCCTTCCACACCAAGTAGAGTCCCATCTGGACACGAGACGAAGTCTTCAATATTGTATCTTCATAGTCTAACAGTCCGGCAAAAGGATATAGTCCGGATGTCCGGAGACCCCCTAATCCAGGACTCCCTCAGTAGCAATTACACTGACTGGGTCCGTAACTTGAGGATTATCCTCATTGCTGCACAGAAGAATTACGTCCTGGAAGCACCGCTAGGTGACAAGCCTGCTGCTGACAATGTTAAGAACGTCTGGCAAAGCAAAGCTGATGACTACTCGATAGTTTAGTGTGCCATGCTTTACGGCTTAGAACCAGGACTTCAACGACATTTTGAACGTCGTGGAGCATATGAGATGTTCCAGGAGTTGAAGTTAATATTTCAAGCAAATGCCCGAATTGAGAGATATGAAGTCTCCAATAAATTCTACAACTACAAAATGGAGGAGAATAGTTCTGTCAGTGAACATATACTCAGATTGTCTGGGTACCACAACCACTTGACTCAGCTGGGAGTTAATCTTCCTGATGATAGTCTCATTGACAGAGTTCTTCAATCACTGCCACCAAGCTACAAGAGCTTCGTGATGAACTATAACATGCAAGGGATGGATAGGACAATTCCCGAGCTCTTCGCAATGCTAAAGATTGCGGAGGTAGAAATCAAGAAGGAGCATCAAGTGTTGATGGTCAACAAGACCACCAGTTTCAAGAAGAAGAGCAAGCAAGTTGTTGATCAAGTGAAGAAGCCCAAGTCTGGACCTAAGCCTGAGACTGAGTGCTTCTACTACAAAGGGACTGGTCACTAGAAGCGGAACTACCCCAAGTATTTGGCGGATAAGAAGGATGGCAAAGTGAAAGGTATATTTGATATACATGCTATTGATGTGTACCTTACTAATGCTCGCAGTAGCGCCTGGGTATTTGATACTGGTTCTGTTGCTAATATTTGCAACTCGAAACAGGGGCTATGGATTAAGCAAAGATTGTCTAAGGACGAGGTGACGATGCGCGTGGGAAATGGTTCCAAAGTCGATGTGATCGCAGTAGGCACGCTACCTCTACATCTATCTTCGGGATTAGTTTTAGACCTGAATAATTGCTATTTGGTGCCGACGTTAAGCATGAACATTATATCTGGATCTTGTTTGATGCGAGATGGTTATTCATTTAAATCGGAGAATAATGGTTGTTCTATTTATATGAGTAATATCTTTTATGGTCATGCACCCTTGATGAGTGGTCTATTTTTACTAAATCTTGATAGTAGTGATACACATATTCATAGTATTGAAGCCAAAAGATATAAGTTTAATAATGATAGTGCAACTTATTTGTGGCACTGCCGTTTAGGTCATATTGTTGTAAAGCGCATGAAGAAACTCCATGATGATGGGCTTTTGGAATCACTTGATTATGAATCACTTGATGCTTGCAGATCATGCCTCATGGGCAAGATGACTAAGACTCCATTCTCTGGAACAATGGAACGAGCAACTGACTTATTGGAAATTATACATACTGATGTATGCGGTCCGATGAGTGTTGATGCTCGTGGCGGGTATCGTTATTTTCTGACCTTCACAGATGATTTGAGCAGATATGGGTATATCTACTTGATGAAACATAAATCTGAAACATTTGAAAAGTTCAAAGAATTTCAGAGTGAAGTGGAAAATCATCGTAACAAGAAAATTAAGTTTCTACGATCTGATCATGGAGGAGAATATTTGAGTTACGAGTTTGGTCTTCATTTGAAACAATGCGGAATAGTTTTTGCAACTCACGCCACCTGGAACACCACAGCGTAATGGTGTGTCTGAACATTGTAACCGCACTTCATTAGATATGGTGCTATCTATGGTGTCTCTTACTGATTTACCGCTATCGTTTTGGGGTTATGCTTTAGAGACGGCTGCATTCACGTTAAATAGGGCACCATCGAAATCCGTTGAGATGACACCTTATGAACTGTGGTTTGGCAAGAAACCCAAGTTGTCATTTCTTAAAGTTTGGGGTTGCGATGCTTATGTGAAAAAGCTTCAACCTGATAATCTCGAACCCAAACCGAAGAAATGTGTCTTCATAGGATACCCAAAAGAGAGTGTTGGGTACACCTTCTATCACATATCCGGAGGCAAGATATTCGTTGCCAAGAATGGATCCTTTCTAGAGAAGGAGTTTCTCTCGAAAGAAGTGAGTGGGAGGAAAGTAGAACTGGATGAGGTAACTGTACCTGCTCCCTTATTGGAAAGTAGTTTCTCACAGAAATCAGTTCCAGTGATTCCTACACCATTAAGTGAGGAAGCTAATGATGATGATCATGAAAAATATGATCAAGTTACTACCAAACCTCGTAGGTCAACTAGAGTAAGATCCGCACCAGAGTGGTACGGTAATCCTGTTCTAGAAGTCATGTTACTTGACCATGACGAACCTACAAACTGTGAGGAAGCGATGATGAGCCCGGATTCCGCAAAATGGCTTGAGGCCATGAAATCTGAGATGGGATCCATGTATGAGAACAAAGTGTGGACTTTGGTTGACTTGCCCGATGATCGTCAAGCCATAGAGAATAAATGGATCTTCAAGAAGAAGACTAAGGTTGACGGTAATATTACTGTCTAAAAAGCTCGACTTGTTGCAAAAGGTTTTCAACAAGTTCAAGGAGTTGACTACGATGAGACCTTCTCACCCGTAGCGATGCTTAAGTCCATCCGAATCATGTTAGCATTGCCGCATTTTATGATTACGAAATTTGGCAAATGGATGTCAAAACTTCATTCCTTAATGGATATCTTAAAAAAGAGTTGTATATGATGCAACCGGAAGGTTTTGTCGATCTGAAAGGTGCTAACAAAGTGTGCAAGCTCCAGTGATCCATTTATGGACTGGTGCAAGCCTCTCGGAGTTGGAATGTACGCTTTGATAGTGTAATCAAAGCATATGGTTCTATACAGACTTTTGGAGAAGCCTGTATTTATAAGAAAGTGAGTGGGAGCTCTGAAGCATTTCTGATATTATATGTGGATGACATATTGCTGATCGGAAATGATAATGAATTTCTGAATAGCATAAAAGGATACTTGAATAAGAATTTTTCAATGAAAGACCTCGGTGAAGCTGCTTATATATTGGGCATCAAGATCTATAAAGATAGATCAAGACGCTTAATTGGACTTTCACAAAGCACATACCTTGATAAACTTTTGAAGAAGTTCAACATGGATCAAGCAAAGAAAGGGTTCTTACCTGTATTACAAGGTGTGAAGTTGAGTCAGACTCAATGCCCAATCACTGCAGAAGATAAAGAGAAAATGAAAGTCAGTCCCTATGCTTCAGCCATAGGTTCTATCATGTATGCAATGTTGTGTACCAGACCTGATGTGTGCCTTGCTATTAGTTTAGCAAGGAGGTACCAAAGTAATCCAGGAGTGGATCACTGGATAGTGGTCAAGAACATCCTGAAATACCTGAACAAGGACTAAGGATATGTTTCTCATTTATGGAGGTGACAAAGAGCTCATCGTAAATGGTTACGTCGATGCAAGCTTTAACACTAATCCAGATGACTCTAAGTCACAAACCGGATACATATTTTTATTGAATGGTGGAGCTGTTAGTTGGTGCAGTTCCAAGCAGAGAGTCATGGCGGGATCTATGTGTGAAGCGGAGTACATAGCTGCTTCGGAAGCAGCAAATGAAGGAGTTCATATCCGATCTAGGTGTCACACCTAGTGCATCGGGTCTAATGAAAATCTATTGTGACAATACTAGTGCAATTGCCTTGGCAAAGGAATCCAGATTTCACAAGAGAACCAAGCACATCAAGAGACGCTTCAGTTCCATCCGTGATCAAGTCAAGGAGGGAGACATAGAGATTTGCAAAATACATACGGATTTGAATGTTGCAGACCTGTTGACTAAGCCTCTCTCATGAGCAAAACATGATCAGCACCAAGACTCCATGGGTGTTAGAATCATTACAATGTAATCTAGATTATTGACTCTAGTGCAAGTGGGAGACTGAAGGAAATATGCCCTAGAAGCAATAATAAAGTTGTTATTTATATTTCCTTATATCATGCTAAATGTTTACTATTCATGCTAGAATTGTATTAACCGGAAACTTAGTACATGTGTGAATACATAGACAAACAGAATGTCACTAGTATGCCTCTACTTGACTTGCTCGTTAATCAAAGATTGTTAAGTTTCCTAACCATAGACATGAGTTTTCATTTGATGAACGGGATCACATCATTAGAGAATGATGTGATTGACTTGACCCATCTGTTAGCTTAGCACTATGATCATTTAGTTTATTGCTATTGCTTTCTCCATGACTTATACATGTTCGTATGACTATGAGATTATGCAACTCCCAAATACCGGAGGAACACTTAGTGTGCTATCAAATGTCACAATGTAACTGGGTGACTATAAAGATGCTCTACATGTGTCTCTGATGGTGTTTGTTGAGTTCGCATAGATCGATATTAGGATTTGTCACTCTGATTGTCGGAGAGGTATCTCTGGGCCCTCTTGGTAATGCACATCACTATAAGCCTTGCAAACAATGTGAATAATGAGTTAGTTGTGGGATGTTGCATTATGGAATGAGTAAAGAGAATTGCCTGTAACGAGATTGAACTAGGTATTGAGATGCCGACGATCGAATCTCGGGCAAGTAACATACCGATGACAAAGGGAACAATGTATGTTGTTATGCGATTTGACCGATAAAGATTTTTGTAGAATATGTAGGAACCAATATGAGCATCCAGGTTCCGCTATTGGTTATTGACCGCAAGTGAGTCTCGGTCATGTCAACATAGTTCTCGAACCCGTAGGGTCCGCACGGTTAACGTTCGATGACGATCGGTATTATGAGTTTATGTGTTTTGATGTACCGAAGGTAGTTAAGAGTCCCGGATGTGATCACGGACATGACGAGGAGTCTCAAAATGGTAGAGACATAAAGATCGATATATTGGAAGGCTATGTTTGGACATCGGAAT